>NW_012114522.1:4357100-4357465 GCF_000951035.1 Colobus angolensis palliatus | reverse complement strand
ATCCTTATGTGTTCACCATTCATTAAACATGTATTTGTTGAGTACGTAAAGTCCAGGAGACAGACCACCTGGGTTCCGATCCTGGCTCCCCCATTCACAAGCTGAGTGATCCAAAGCAGGTATTTTACCCTCTCTGTGCCTCCATTTCCCTATCTGATTGGTAAAATGGGGATAATAATAGGACCTCCCTTTCAGAATAGTTGTGAGGATTATGTGAGTTACTTAACACACGTACAGCTCTTAGAAAAGTGCCTGACACAGTTTATGCCAATAAATATCTGTTAGTGTTATTACTATGTGCTAAGTACACAGGATCTGCAAGTTGTAATATC
This sequence comes from Colobus angolensis palliatus, assembly GCF_000951035.1. Taxonomy (NCBI): domain Eukaryota; kingdom Metazoa; phylum Chordata; class Mammalia; order Primates; family Cercopithecidae; genus Colobus; species Colobus angolensis. The sequence continues at coordinate 4,357,133 of NW_012114522.1, read as the reverse complement.
ATAAAGGGGAAATCAAAAAGCTAAGATCATTGA
>NW_012114522.1:4297012-4356535 GCF_000951035.1 Colobus angolensis palliatus | reverse complement strand
CGCCCGGCTTCTCAGCTCTATTTTGAGAGAGCATAAGATGCTCTTCCAAAGTAAGAACTCAAAAAATGTTAGCACCAACCATTATCATTAGTTATTTAAACCAGCACTCCTATTTCCTTGCCCATGCAGACATTACTAGTCTACCATAACCCATGTTTATGGGTCCTGGTGACCAGAGAGTATCAATTCATTCATTCTACAAATATGTATTGAGCACCTACCAGGTGTCAGGCAGTGTTCTCAACAGTGGGGATGCAATCTAAGTTTTTGCCTTCATGGAGCTACATCCTAATTCTGGGCCACTTGTAATGTTTATCAACAGTAGCTACAAGAAATAATAGTCACAGAATCTCCTATAGGATGTGGAGTTCATCCTTCTTTCTAGACACTGACCTTCAGGCAAGACAGTAGGGAAATGGAGCCCTGGGCCCCACTGTTTTAATCCCTTAACCAGTGGCTCAGAGAAGAATGGTGTGATGCTCAAAGATGGGGTATGCATCAGTGATCAGGATCAGAATCATGGCTTTCTGTTGGGTTCCAAACTTGGTAATAAAGAGCAGAGTTTCTATTGATCAAATTTGAAAGTTATTCTTCATCCCCTCCCTGCAAATCATACCAACCAACTACCTGGGTGTCACCCTGCATGCCCCATACATTCCCTGAATCTGTCCTTATCCCCTGTACTCAGGGGTCTGCGTCAGTTTAGGCCTTCATCCGCTCACACCTGGACAAGTACCAGAACCTCCCATGGGGTTTGTATTCCCAGGTTCCTCAACTCCATCTGACAAGGTGCTCACCTCAGCTTCCTAAATCACAGATCTGATGTCTCTCTCACCTCCTGAAGACCCAACATTCCTCAGTATCCTTGGATGGAGGGTAACCCCTTAGCCCAGCACACCATGCCCCCATTGACATGCTGCTGCATTCCCTTCTGGGGCCTACCCTAGTCCCTCTGCACACTCCAGCCTCATCATATTCTTAGAGTCCCCAAATACATGCCATGCATGCCACTTACTAGATATTTGACCTTGACCACACACACACATACAAACCCAGTGGTATCTCCCTCATAGGGTTAATGTAAAGATTAAACAAGATATCTTATATAACATGCTTAGCACAGTGCTAAGTAAGCACCCAATAAATGTTAGCACCTACCATCATCATTAGTCACTCAAACCAGTATCAGCAGAAGCCCACGCCTGATATTCAACGTGGGTTCTTTTCTATTTCCCTAAGTGTCAGCTCGCCTGAGAAATAAAGGGAAAGAGTGCAAAAGAGGGAGATTTTAAAGCTGGGTGTCTGGGGGAGATATCACATGTCGGCAGGATCCGTGATGCCTCTTGAGCAAGTTTTTATTAGTGATTTTCAAAACGGGTGGGAGTGTATGAATAGGATGTGGGTCTCAGAGATCACGTGCTTCACAAGGTAATAAAATATCACAAAGCAAATGCAGGCAGGGCAAGATCACAGGACCACAGGACCATAGGACAGGGCGAAATTAAAATTGCTAATGAAGTTTCGGGCATGCATTGTCATTGGTAACATCTTACCAGGAGACAGGGTTTGAGAGCAGACAACTGATCTGACCAAAATTTATTAGGTGGAAATTTCCTTGTCCTAATAAGCCTGGGAGTGCTACGGGAGACTGGGGCTTATTTCATCCCTTTGTCTACAACTGTAAAAGATAGCTGCCCCCAAAGCAGCCATTTTAGAGGCCTACCCTCAGGGGCGCATTCTCTTTCTCAGGGATGTTCCTTGCTGATAAAAATAATTCAGTGATATTTCTCCTATTCGCTTTTGAAAGAAGAGAAATACAGCTCTGTTCTGTCCGGCTCACCGGCAGTCAGAGTTTAAGGTTATCTCCCTTGTTCCCTGAACATTGCTGTTATCCTGTTTTTTTTCCAAGGTGCCCCAGATTTCATATTGTTCAAGCATAAACGCTCTACAAACAATTTGTGCAGTTAACGCAATCCTCACAGGGTCCTGAGGCGGCATACGTCCTCCTCAGCTTACGAAGATAACAGGATTAAGAGACTAAAGTAAAAACAAGCATAGGAAATCACAAGGGTATTGATTGGGGAAGTGATAAGTGTCCATGAAATCTTCACAATTATGTTCTTCCGCCACGGCTTCAGCTGGTCCCTCTGTTCGGGGTCCCTGACTTCCCGCAACAAACCAGCACTCCTAATTCCCTTGTCCATGCAGACATTACTAGTCTACCATGATCCTCTGCTGTGCTTGGGCTGGATAAGAACTGTAGCATCCTGCTGAACATAGCATTCCAAAAAGTCACTACCAATCAACAGTAGATGGCACATGATGGTGCCTGCCCAGCTGCCCTTCTGATCCTAGTGCACCAATGGCAATGTCTGGCACAGTACCTCCACTTGATAGGTATCAGAAAGTGCTTATGCAAAGAATAAATAGCATCATGCCTGATATACCTTTTGTAGCAACTCTCGTCTTCTCTTAGTTATTAATTTTTGGTGGAGTTTTTTCTTTTCCTGCTTTAAGTCATTGTCCAATTTCTGCTTGATTGAAAAGACTTCCGTCTGAGCCCGCTCCAATAGCATTTCCATTTGGTCTTCATCCAGGTATCCTGCTCTAGATGGAAAGGATGTAAAGTTAGGAATGTGGTCTCCAAACTCACTTGTAGCTTAACTGCTATTGTGCCTGAGCATTCATCTCCATATTAGTTTGGTTTGAATCAGAAAATCTTTACCCTCCAGGAGAATTAGGAGAATGGGCAGCTAAGACATTACTAAAGTACTAGCAGCGTAAGGGCAGAGAAAACTCAACACAAGAGAGTCATTATTAGGGTGGAAGTGGGCAAGAGTTCTGGGAGAAAGTAACATTTGAGAGGACCACTGTGGTGCAGACAGAAGTTTCCAAGGGGAGATGGTGGATTAAAAATCCAGAACAGCACAAACAAAGTCAAAGAGGCAAAAGCAGGGAATCCTCTGTGTGACAGTTAATTTTATGGACCAACTTGATGGGCCCAGATGAAATGTTCTTTCTGGGTATGCTGTGAGGGTGTTTCCAGTGGAGGTCAGCATTTGAATCAGTGGACTCAGTAAAGCAGATGGGCCTCCCCAGTGTGAGCCGGCATCATCCAATATGCTGAGGTCCTGAACAGAACACAGAGACAGAGGAAAGAGGAATCTGTCCCTTTTTTTTCTGCCTTACAGCTTACAGTGGGACCTCTCATCTCATCTTCTCCTGCCCTTGGACTGGGACTTACACCAGCAGCTCCCTCCGGTTCTCAGGCCTTCAGATTTGGCCTGAATTTCACCCTTGGCTTTCTGGGGTCTCCAGCTTGCAGGCAGCAGACAAGGGGATTTCTCAACCTCCATAATTGTTTGAGCTAGTTCCTATTTATTTAGGAAGCTATTTGTATGGCAAGCTGAAAACAGCAGATGATGCTGTCTATATGTTTATATATCCTGTTGGTTCTGTTTCCCTGGAGCACCCTGACAAGTACATTCTGCTACTAGCATCACCACTATCATTCCTAGACTGCCTGCATCCCTGGGCTGAGTCCCCAGCTTGGCCCAGGTTAGACTCTCAATGGAGGTTCCTTGAAGGAATGAACAGGTGAAGGATAATTATATCTTTTAAAATAGAATTTGAAAAGAAGAGATGAAGCATCTTTCCCTGGTGACTGCTCACAACCAGCTGGTGGGCCCTTAATTTCAAGGCACAGAACTGTTTCTTTCACTTGAGTGCAAATTAAAATCAGGAATGCCAAGTAAATTGTAGTGATAAATTCATTAGCATCTTTAGGTGGGGAGTGTTTGCATAATTTGCACCTTACCAAATCCTCATTAAACAGAGCAGGAGAGGGTCAAAGTCCCAATAAGGTTACTTAAGTAGCAGAATCACAGTAAAACAACAGATCCTCATAAGAAAGCCATTTTACAGTCATGTCTCTATTCATTTCAGAGCTTCCTGTAACCTAAAAGAATAAATTTTGTTCTTTACAATTAAGTCACCTCAAAGAATAGCTGAGAAGGAATGCTGGAGAGAGGCAAGGGATGGCACTTAGAACTCTGTGACACCACCATATATCTGACCACATGGAATCCCAGGTGCTGCTCAGAAAAGCCATTTGAAATCCAAGACAAGCATCTCTGTGTTTGTACTTAGGGTCAAAGGTGAATGCAAGAGCCGGCTGTGTGCTAGATCTTAAAGAGAAGTAGGCTCTTCCATCACTGAGGTCGACTGATCACTGATCACATCATGAGGTCGACGTGAGCCTCATCACTGATTTCTCCAGAATATGTTGTTGGGATTCTGCTTCAGAATAATCCTGTGTGGGGACGTGTAGCTACATCAAAATTGGCCATGAGGGGGGCTCATTATACAGTTGTCTAGACTATTACATATGCTTTTAAAATTCTGTAACACAAAGGATTTTTACAAGATAATTCTTCTTTAGAAATAATAAGTGAGGAGCAGTCAGCACATATCCTGAATAAACAGAAGTAGTGGGTCTCCAGTGAGGAAGGTTTGTGTCAGGCAGTTCATTTGTGCCATGGTGTGAATGTCACCTCCAAAACTTGAAATTTAATTGCCATTGTGACAGTATTAAGAGACGAGACTTTTACAAGATGATTAGGTCATGAGGGATCCACCCTCATGAATGGATTAATCCCATTTCTGTGTTAGTTATCACAGGAGTTTGACCTCCTTTTTCTCTCTGTCTCACACATGCACTTCCTCCCACATGATGCCTTTCTACCATGTTATGATGAAGTAAGAAGGCCCTCATTAGATCTTGAACTTCCCAGCCTCTAGAACTGTGAACCAAATATATCTCTCCTATTCATAAATTACCCAGTCTGTGGTATTCTGTCACAGCAGCAGAAAACAGACTACGACAGTTTGCACTGTTGGGACAGTGTTGGGTGGTACCTCTCGTGCTTCTGAATGAGGTGAGTCAGCTGGGCTGCAGCGGTGCTCAGAAGGCCCTGCACACGGGTCTCTGATGACTGGAGGTTCTGAACCAGATATTCCCTGTGGCCAAACCTTTTACTTAGATGATACCTCTTACTAGCCTGGAAAAAGTCCATTAACTCTTCTACATTCTCCTGTCAACAACAACAAAAAAAAAAAAAAACAAGAAAATATGCCTAATTAAAATTTAGAGCATAATCTTTCTAGACATTTAAAATATTATTTTTCCCTTTATAAGAAAAACATAAGAAAAGAAACATGAGAATTAACACCTTTAACTTCCCTGCCTATAACAAAGGCTTATGAGAAAATTACACACAAATAAGAAATGATGGCTTTGAAAAGGTGCATTCTAGACCCAGATGGTAAAGAGTTATCAAAACAACTTTACTGCCCTGCGGAACATAAATTTCACTTATTCATTTATCCTTCATCCATGCACACACCCCTCCCACCTGTGGAGTTCCCACAAGTGCTGAGCACCAGGAGGACGTGCTAAAGTTCTGGGATAAGTCAGCCATCAGCCCAACCCCAAGGAGCTCCCATCACCACAGAGAAGACAAGACCAGGGTGGGCACAAAGAAAGCAAGAAGGTTTTCCCTCAGCCTGCAAAATGAACAAAACCCAACCAAACACAGGAGAGTAATAACCTAGCTAATGTGAGGTATGTTCTCTGGACCTAGCACTGGGCCAAGAGTGTTTCATGTCTCATCTAACTTAACCTAGGGAGACAGTACTATTATTCCCATTTCACAGATGCGGAAACTGAGTCCACATCAGACAAAAGGCTGAGCAGGGATTTGAACTCAGCAGTCTAATTCCAGGACCTGTGCTCTAACATCATAATAGGCTGCTTCCAAAAATCCCACTTTAACCAGAGGCATAGTAATTAGACCAGGAACATCAGTAGAACTACTCTATGGACTGGCTTGGTTGTCCTTTTTCCATCTGTGGAAGTATCACCCATACAGTGGGTAACCAAAAGTGTCAACGCTTTGTTCAACGGGGAACATACGACGGCACGGACGTTCTCCTTTCCACATAAGAGCTGTAACATCTCCACATCTCGACACTTGGGAATTAGCACCATCCAGTCGTTGAAAAGCGTGGTCAGTCAGGTGTGGCTTCACACACACTAGCATCTCCCTAAGAGCCACTGGCACCAGAATCCATATAATAGGAAGGTCGTGGCAATGTTCCTGTTCTCCACGGAATGGGATCCATGCATGTTGACTGATGGGTCATAAGGAAATTCAGAATTGGCATGCTTAAATATTCTCATAGCTCTGGTCAAAAAAGCTTGTATGGCAGTACTGTTATCACCTGTGAAGTTACTTCTTCCGGCATATCATTCACAACAGCATGCATTCTTTTTAACTTGAGTGCTCTGGTATTGAGAGTCAGCCACTGCTCATCATGAGAGTAAAATGACAGCAACTCTGTAAATATCTAAGTAATGCCATGATGTCTGAATACCAAGCTACGAATATGACAGAATTTGTGCTTTATGTGCGTATATAAACCTAGGAAAACCTAGATTAAATGGAGCGGGGAGCTCGTTCTCTTTATGTCTGGGGTGCCTTCTGGGAGTGGGAGGCTTGCGACAATTACTAGGTCTCCTCCTGGGACGGCCCTAATGTCTTAGTCCTCATGCACTCAACCTGGTGCTGGCTGCAGGTCCCTGGAGGATGGGCAGGGCCAGCCTTTGTCTCTGTCAGTAGTTGGGAGAATGCTGAGGACCTGCCCACAGATGCAGGGACAGCTGCCTGTGCCCGCACCTCCTCTGGATGTTCCAGTTCATCTTTCGCCACTGTGTTAGCAATGGAGTAACAGAGCCTGGTCGTTAAGCCCTGATTCCCCCTAGGTAGATGTGGCTCATTCTGCTATGGGTGGAGTCTGTCCTTCTAGTACAAATAGGGAATTTCACAGTGGGAAAATTAACCAGCAAGCCAACTTTCTGGAATGATTTTCACTTATAAAGATAAAAATGAGATAGCAGTGTCCACTACATCAGAAAAAGCACTGCTCAAGAACCACAGCGATGCACTCATGACTGTGAACACATTACTGGACTGAGGAACGAATCAACTCCTGTGGACCTGACTCTGCCAGATGCTGCTCCAAGGCCTCCAGCACTATTCAAAGGTACCCTTGCTGTTTTATAAACAGAGGTTGGCTCAAAACCTGAAAGAGGCAGCCTGTCTGAACAATGACATTTGCATTTCTCAAACATCTTACTGACATTCGAGATAGAAAGTTCCATACAGTAAAATAAGAGTATGCTCACAATCACCCTTACCATCAGCTACAGCAAGCTGTCAGCATCAGGGATAGTGCTGGAGCCAAACAACAAAGTGCGTTCTTGTAAAGCAGTGATGTCACTCTGTGTGCCTGTGTGTGCATGCACGTGTGCACGTAAAATACCTCACACAGGCCTCCTAAGAAATTCCACAGTGATGTGCACAGTTTCAGATAGACTGTTTTCACTACTGCCTAAGAAATTATTCTGTTGGACTAACAACATTCTCACTCAAGCTGACATGCAAAAATACACAAATCCCTCCAAGTAAATCCAGGCACAGATACCTAGACCTAAACCCTACATATACATTGATACATGCACACATACATGCATATATATATATATACGTATTTATTTTGAGACAGGGTCTGGTTTTGTCACCTAGGCTGGAGTGCAGTGGTGCTATCATGGCTCACTGCAGCCTCCACCTCCTGGGCTCAAGCAATCCTCCCATCTTGGCCTCCCAAAGTGCTGGGAGCCACCAAGCCTGGCCTACATTTATTTTCCACTGCTATTTACATTAAACATATGTTACACCAAGCACTAACTTTCCATGAGTCAGCTCATCAAATTTTCATCACACCCTTGTGAGTGTGGACATTCTATCACACTCATCTTATAGGTGAGGAAACTCAAAGAAGTGAGGTAACTTGCTCAAGTTCACGCAGTAGACCGGTGGTGGGACTGAAATTCGAATCCAGGTTAGCCTGAGTTCAAGACCTGTACTCCAAGCCACCATTTTCCCTGCTTACTGGAAACCCACATACCAAGAAATAGAAGAGAAAGCTCACTAGTGCACAGTACAAAGGAGAGGCAGGACTGAATTCTGAGAGAGGAGACACTTACTGAAACAATTCAGAAAAATTACTTTTCCATCACAGCCAGGCTGATTTGAGGCATTACCTGTATTTTAGAATAATTTTGTAGCAGCGTTTTAGCCGCCTCTGGCTTCAATTCCCCTTTGAAAATAGCACTTTTTATCTGGGTAAAAAAGATACGGTGCAGTTCGTTTCTCTGGAAAACAGCTAGCTGTCTGTGAGCTTTGGCAAAGTCTTCTTCTTGCTGCAAAGCGAGAGACTTCCTCAAGTGCTCCTGTTCCAGGCCATGGAGGGTCCGCAGAAGGCTGCTGCACTCTACAGCAGACTGGAGAGAGGAGAGGGAGCACGTGAGAAACTGACACACTGAACATGCACCTACATGTGCATGCAATGCAGTGTGTACAGGCACATGTGCACACACAATGTGTACATGAACACACAGGTGCATGCACATACAAATTACAATATATCCACACATGCACATGCACATACAATATGCACACACACATGTGCACACACAGAACATGCACACACACAAGGCACAAGTACATGTGCACACACAGCATATACACACACAGCAAAAACAACGTGCACACATAGACACACACACAGTACCAAGCTGACAATAATGAGGTTACTAAGCCCTGGAATATGCTGTTCCAACCTGTCCTCCCCTGTTATCTAAATGTTTTCTAGAATAATCTTAAAGCAGAATATTTACAGGGGTGGAAATGTGCAAATCAAACTGCTAGAAAATAGCCTGTAAAAAATGGAAATTTTTTTTTTTAAATGGAAATCTCTTCACTATCAATGGATCATGCTGTCAGGCTCACAAGATTATTTCCCCTGTCTTTCATTCTCAACTTCGCTGAAGAGAAAAATACCAGCAATCGGCCCAAGTGGAGATCCTTTGGGGTAAGGAGAAGCAAAAGAGGCGTTAAGAAATGGCTGCTTGGATGCCTGCATAGTATGAGGTCCTGCATTACCTCTACTCAGCTCCTGATGCATCTGCATACAGCCTCTCCGCAATTTCTCAGTAAGACTCACGCCCTCAGAGGGAGCGGTTCTTCACTCCACATGGGTAGGCGGGATTCTAGAATGGACCCTGAGTCCCAGTCCCCAGTACACACGCCACATAAGTTCCCTCCCTTTGAGCATGGGAATAAATCTGATTAAGTCACTCCTGTGGTTGGTTTATATTATACGGCAAAGCTGAGGGTGTCTTGATGATGTAATTAAGGTCACTAATCAGTTGACTTTGAATTAATCGAAATGAAGACTCTTCTGGGTGGGCCTGACTCCTTAAAAGCACTGGAGCCTTCCTAAAGACAGAGACCCTCTCCTGCTGGCTTTGAAGAACCAAACAGCCATGCTGTAAACTATCTATGTAGAAGGGAAACTTCTAGGAGCCGAGGGCCTCAGTCTTGTACCCACAAAGAAGTGAATTCTGCAAACAGCTTGAATGAGCTTGGACCAGGACCCCAAGCTCCAGAGAGGAAGGCAGCCCAGCCAAGACCTTGATTGCCAGCCTGCAACACCCTGAGCATAGGTCACAGTGAAGCTGTGCCCGGACTCCTGACCATGGACACTGGGACAATGTTACTCAATGTGTGTGGTTGGTTAGGCAGGAATAGAAAACGGACACCCTCCATTTTATAGGAGAAGAAACACAAGCTGAGAGAAGGGAAGAGCTTTCCCAGATTCTCACTCATGCTCAGCAGGGGAGGAAGGGTGTTGAAAGCAAGTGTTCAGGCTCCAAGCTCTGAAACCACACAGGCAGTGACAGTGGAGCTTGTTGGTGAAGCGAAGGCGGGAAAGGCTTACACGTGCAGGAGGCGTGGGTACAGCCATCCCAAACGGCCAATAGAGGCCTGGCCTTGGGAAGCAGGCAGGTATGGCATCATGCCATAGCTGGGCTGAGCAGAGGCCCAGGGAAGGCAGAAGGGGCTCCAGTGCAGAGGGCAAGGGCCAGAGCTCCCTCAGGCTAAACGAGGTTGGAATGCTCTATCACCCACTGGAATTCTCTGGTTGCAGTAAATAGCATCACCTGCTCCCCAATTTCCCAAGTTGCAGACCTGCTCACCTCCACTTCCAATAACTCACAGAAGCTCATAAAGGTGATATGCTGATCTCTAGCTTTCTCTGTCTCTCCAGCCCCTTTTACTTATTGTTTGATTTGTTCAGAATCCGGGCCAGAAAGAGAAACATTATTTGGAGCCTTCCAAAGAGGTCCAAGGGCCAACACATGGTATCCCCTGCCCTGCGGGTGCTCACAGCAAAGCCTAGTGGATGACAGCAGGGGCTACAAGGCTAGAAGTCAAAGGTTTTTATGTGCATCCTCTTGGCAACTCTGTCAGGACCCATGCCCACACTAACGGTTTGCCTTGCCCCCCAAATAACAATTCAGTCTCTTTAAAAAGCTGATTTCATAACAAAGGATTAGATTCGACAGAATGAGTCACTCTATTACAAATGGTATTCACAACTGACTTGATCTAAATCAAAGGATGCAATTCACCAACAACCAGGAGGGTGTCAGGACCCTGAGTCTGGGCACCGCAGGGGCATTCTGCTACGAATGACTAGCTGGTGCCTAGTTACGTCGGTTCATCCATCAAAGTGACTTTTTTTGGACAGTATAGAATTTGACAAGTCACAAACTTCAATTTATTCTAATTAATAGAAATGAAATATGGGGTAATTTCCATTTAGCTTCTCACAGACAAGATAAAAAGCAGACACACACAAATCCTAAAATAAAACTTTGGGGCCTTTTTTTAGAATTGTATGTCTGCAGAAGAATAAAGTATGAGGCAATAATGTCTTTGTGCCATAGTGAAACACTCTCTAAAATACATGTGGACAGGACTCCCATGCCCACTCCGAATGGGAGTTGAGAGCCTTGCAGATGCTAGTTCCATCCCTAACCTAGTTCGACCTCCTGTGGCAGAGATGAGAAAACTAAGCCCTAAAGCAGGAGAGGCACACCCGCGGGCCTGCCAAGTAGGGGAGGTCATGTTTGCAAACTAGTGAGGCTGCCTGATGTGACGGGCACTAGGAAGTACTGGGGACTGGGGCAAAGAGCAAGCTCTGCCTGTAGGGGCAGCCTCTATCCCATCCACCAAAGGGCTCTGCAGGAATATGGACTTACCACAGCTCAGTCTTCCCACCCTTTAGTTGGAAATCTGGGTTTTCTTATATAAAAGTTTACATTTTAAATATTGTCAACAAATGTGCTTTTTTTTTTGAGATTGAGTCTCACTCTTCCACCCAGGCTGGAGTGAAAGTGCCGCAATCTTGACTCACTGCAACCGACGCCCTCCGGGTTCAAGTGATTCTCCTGCCTCAGCCTCCCAAGTGTCTGGGATTACAGGCGTCCACCACCATGCCCAGCTAATTGTATTTTCAGTAGAGACAGAATTTCACCATGTTGGCCAGGCTGGTCTCAAACACCTAACCTCAGGTAATCCACCTGCCTCGGCCTCCCAAAGTGATGGGATTACCACACCTGGCCACAAATGTGCATTATAAAGGAATGTGAAAGTAATGATTATTCACCCCCAACACCTTATTGAACTTCTCAATAAAACAGACTTCAGGGAGATAAGGCACATGTATCCTATGGTTTCCAACACCTAGAAAAGCAAGTGTCCCATGGAGGGAGTTGGGGGGATAAACCTGAAGGGAGAGTACAGAAGTTCCAGTGTGAGAAGCACAGGCCCGCATCAGGCTGGCTGGAGCAGCTGCTGTGCATAATATTGACTCTACAGCATCACAAAGTGAAATCCCGCTCAAAAGCCTTGACTGTGCTGTCATACTCCCCGTACTCAACTTAGCAAGACAGGCACATTGTAAAAATATTTTATAAAAACAAATCATCAGAAACGGTGAAAATGTCAGAATTCTTGTGCCGAAGGAATCTCTTCCTTTAGGACAAAGACTCACACAGAGGGGTCAGAAAGCCTCAGGCAGCCCAGGACAAGACATCTGCTGGGCCTCCTCTTTAAGTGGCAGAAAAACAGCGGGGAGAGCCTGGGTAGAGAAGACGAACCCCAGAGGAAGGACCCAGCTCTGAACTGGATGCAGGAAGCTGGATTGCCAATCACTTCCCCTCTGGGCTTCGGTTTGCCCACCTTAGTAGAAAGAGTTCACATTCTGTGTTCTATGCCATGGGCATCTTTAAAAATTACATTCAGTTATGAATCATAGTAAACCCTTGTCCAGGGTTGACTCTGTGCTGAGCAATGGTTGAGGTACTATATGGGAATTAACTTACTTATTCTCACAACAGCCCTCTAAGACCTCAGGCTTCATGATTATCCCTGTCTTAAGGATGGGGAAAGGAGACCCAGGGTGACGGGGCAATGTGCCTACTGGAGGAAAAGAGTGAGGAAATAATCCCTAGCTATCTGCCATCCATGCCTATATCCCCCAATACTCTCCCTAGGTCTTCTCACTGGAGAAATGCTTTGAGAACTATAAGCCATTATATATGCATTTAAATATTATAATATGAACACATTTCAGCTCTCCACTAATTATAGTCAGCTCTCTGTATCTGTGGGTTCTGCACCCATGGATATAACCACCTGCAGGTCAAAAATTTCTGTGTGTATTGAACATATACAGACTTATTTTTTCTTCTTGTTATTCCCTAAACAACACAGTACTATTTTTTATACAGCACTTATATAAACTATTTATAATAACATTTATATCATATTAAGTATTACAAGTAATAGAGATGATTTAAAGTATACAGGAGCATTTGTGTACGTTATGTGCAAATTCGACACCATTTTATAACAGAGACTTGAGAATTTGTGGATTTTGGTATCCATGGGGGTGGGACAGTGGGGAGGGTCCTGGAACCAATGCTTCCTGGGTATCGAGGGAGGGATGACCATACTTTACTCAGTACTGTACTAAACTTTACTCAGTATTGTACTAAACTTTACTCAGGAAAGCTGACACTGCTCCTTTGCTTTTCTTTTTTAAAACCAATTCTTGGTGGAATAATACATCCAAAATATTTTTATGTATTTTATTTAGAGATGACTATAACACATGATGGATAATTATAAAGTAGTCTGTGGTTTTGTGAGATGGAATCACTTGCATGGACTGGAAGGAAACCAGTTCTATTAAATTCTGCAGCTCAGATACTATTTCTGGAAACAGACTGGTTCAAATAAGGTGGCTGCTTGTCTTTGAACAGGGTGACCCAGGAAATCTAGAGTGATGGTGCCCACCCACTGCATGCTGGTGGGCAAGGTGGTGTGGGTGGGAGAGAGGCTGCAGAAAAGTCATGGAGAATACAGGGTCAGGAAGCCCTGAGGAGGAGAGGGACTGTGTGACAGATGGGAGCAGGGCACAGTCCCAGCATCCTGTCCTCACGCTCTCCACATAAAAAAGCATTGCCCCAGGCAGACTTTTGATAGCAAAGGCACTAGAAACATTCTAGATGCCCCACAGGATGGGTTCACATGGGGCACACAGCAGAGGGATGTAACCTCCACTGCAGGAGGGGGCAGTGTGCACAGAGGTTGGGGGCGTGCTGCCGGACATGCGGCTGACTGGCCTCAGGTTGGTGAACCTTCCCCAGCTCAGTTTCCCCACCTGTCAAAGTGAGATCCTCTCAGTCCCTACCTCACTGAGTTGTTGTGAACAATAAAGAGACGGTCAATGGGATGTGCTTAGAACAATGCCAGACATACCGTGCATGCTAAGGAAGAATGAGCTATTTTTTATACATCATATTTTGTAAGAGTATTTAATAAAATCAGCAAATGTGTATACTGTGATGTAAAGTGAAAACAAGAAACATATACAATTATACAAACTGCATAATCCTTACTTTGTAAAAATAAATGGATCAAGCAAAAGGCTAAAATGTATGCTGGCACCTGAGGGCAGCTGTGAAGGCGGCCTGAGCCATCCCTGTATCTCCAGGGTTAGGTATACAGTAGGAACTCAAAAATGGGCCGAATGAATGATCCTCTGCCATTGAGTGGCGGGATGGGCTTCCCTTTTTTTTTTTTTTTTTTCCAGGGCTTTTTCTTTTTCAGCTTTGGATCTGAAATCAGACAGGCTTTCTGTAAGGGGCCATATTTTAGACTTTGCGATCTGAAGTCTCTGTTACGTATTCTTTTTGTTTGTGTGTTTGATTTTTAAAACTCTTTAAAAATGTAAAAAACATACTCAACTTGTGGGCCACACAAAAACAAGCTGGGCAAGATTGAGCTTGTGGGTCCTTGTTTGCTGACTGCTGCCTTAAGGCACTGTCCAGGCCTCCCTTGTTAAGCATGTATTATTTTTAAAGGTAAAAAAAATTGGCCATGCATGGTGGCTCATGCCTGTAATTCCAGGACTTTGGGAGGCCAAGGTGGGCGGATCACCTGAGGTCAGGAGTTTGAGACCAGTGTGGCCAATATGGCAAAACCCTATCTCTAGTAAAAATACCAAAATTAGCTGGGCATGGTGGTGGGCGCCTGTAATCCCAGCTACTCAGGAGGCTGAGGCAAGAGAATCACTTGAGCCCAGGAGGTGGAGGTTGCAGTGAGCCAAGACTGCACCACTGCACTCCAGTCTGGGTGACAGAGTGAGACTCTATCTCAAAAAACAACAAAAAAAAATTGTAACAGATACTGGAAGGAATCAAAAGAGAGATAATGGGATCATTTAGGGGCTGAATCACCGAACAGTGCATTCAATACATTCTTCCTAAGGGCCCGGCTCAAGGATGCGTGATGTTGAGCAGCACGGTCATAGACAGGGCATCAGAGGGCAGTGTCGGCGAGGGAGGCTGCAGTGGACTGAATGGTGATACCCCCACCCTCCAAAAAAGGTATGTCTAGATCCTAACCTCAGGACCTTATTTGGAATAAGGGTCTTTCCACATGAAATTAATTTAAGATCTTATTAGATCATCCTGGATTATTTAGGTAGGACCTAAATTCAATGACAAATGTCCTTGTAAGAGACAGGAGATGAGAGGGTTACCTGGGAAAAGGCCACAGGAAGACAGAGCAAAGATTCAAGTGATGCAGCTACAACCCCAGGAACACCTGGAGCCACCAGAAGCTGAACCAAACATGGAAGGATCCTACTGACAACTAGATTTTGGACTTCTGGCCTCCAGAACTATTATATAACAGAATGAATTTCTGTTGTTTTAAGCCACTAAATTTGTGGTGATTTATTAGGGCAGCCACAGGAAACTAGGACAGGAGAGCCAAAGAGTACACAAGCCACACCCTAAAATGAGATGGTTCTGAAGGCAAGCGAGGCCCCAGGAGCAAGGGAGCAGATGTGGGCAGGACAGTGAGGACCTCGCCCCTTTTCTTTACTGCTCATCTCACATCTGACCACAGATGACCATCTGTGAGTCACGAGCTGTTAACAAGAGAGCTGTAGATGGCCACGGTCTGCGGAAGGGAAGCTGAGTTCAGAAGCTTGTTCTTAAGCAGTTGGAAGCCCTCCCTAGGGGAGTAAATGTTCAGAACAGGATTTGCAGGCTCAGGTCACATGAACTGAATAAGCCATCTCTTTCACAGAGGAAAACAGAAAGCAGGTTTGATTTGGTACATTCAGGAAAAACTCTAGTTCTTTCAAGGCAGCAACTGACACAACTTTGGGAAAAACAAGAGCTGATTTCTGAGCAATCTGGGCCAGCCCTGGGAAGGCTGAGTGATGAGAACTCCAGCTGAGCACTGTGAGCTGAGAGCCTTCTGCAGCCCATGGGCGCCGGGCAGCTGCTTTTCCTACATTGCTTCTCCCACCCACCCTGAGAGGTGGCTGCCATTAGGTTTGTTGTGCCTAATTAAGGCCTTCAGGAGCAGAGCTGGAATATACTAGACTGTGAGTCCAGGTTTTTCTGACTCTAGAGCCTGTGCTGGAGAGAACTGTAACCTAACAGGCTATAAGGCTATAGTCCAGAGGGGGACACATGCACTCTGACATCACAACTTTCTGTGAACCATGCCCTCTACAGACATGCTCTGCTATGAATGAAGCCTTTCTTCTCTACCCATGAATTCTACAGCACTGTGAACATACCTCTATTAAAATATGACTGAATAAAGTCTCATTTTTTATGTGTACAGATTTTTTTCATAAGACTATGAACTTCTTGAAAGGAAGAACCATGTCTCATTGTTCCCTATACCTTCACTGCCTAACCCAATGCCTGACGGACAGTAAGTAATCAACACATTTCTGCTAATGAATTCTGGATAGATGGATGGGTAGATGAGTGATAATGGGCAGACAGGTGGATGGGTAGATGGATGGAAGCATGGGTGAATGGGTAAATGGATGAGTGGATGGGTAGATGGCTGGATGGGGAATGAGTGGATGGGTAGATGGATGGTTGGATGGGTGATGAGTGGCATGGATGGGAGGGTGAATGGATAAATGAGTAAGTGGATAAATGAACAGATAGATGGATGTGTAGATGGACAGATGGGTGAAAGAGTGGGTGGATGGATGGACAGGTGCATAGATGAATGGATGAGTGGGTGGATGGATGAGTGGCTGAATGGGTGGATGGATAGATGATGATGGATGGATGGCGGGAATGATTGCATGAATGAATGAAAGGGTGAATAGATGAATGCGTGGATGGTTGGATGGGTGATAGGTAGATGGATGGAGGAGGCAAATGGACAGATGAGTGGGTAGATGGATAAATGACAAATCCCTGAGAGAAAGGGAAGTGAACGCCTTCCTTTCAGACCTGTCTTACCCTCTCACTAGCAAGTTTCAGCAGCTCTTCTGCTTCCTCCATTGCCACCATCTCTCTCTGGTACTGGTTTTCCATCTTCTTTCTTGTTTCCAGGTCACATTCAGCTGTCAATGCCACCATCTTCCGATCGTACTCCTCTTGTATTTCATTTTCCAGCAACATCAACTGCTTTTTGAAAACATCACTCATTTTTCTCTCTACTTGGGGTGAGAGGTGGCCACTGTTGGTGAGATTTTTCAGTAGAAGGGCAATGATATCCTTGCTGATTTGTGTTCGACAAGCCTCCAGATCTGCATCTGCCCGATTCAGGGTTGCAATCTCCAACCTAGCAAACACAAAAACCAAAAGAATTCCATTACATGAAATTGCAACAGAAACCAAAGGTCTTTCAAAGCTCTGAGGTTTTAAATTATGTGTAGGCAAGGGCTTTCTTTGTCCTCCTTTTCTTCCTTTCCCCACTCACTTCTGCTTCATCCAATTATTGAAGGCCATTAGCTCACTCTTAGTAAATTTGTAAGGTACCACATGATGTACAAAGGAATGTATAAGACATGTTTTTGTCAACAAGTAACAAGTCAACGACGACAAGGAAACCAAGGGAAAAATGGATAGCTAATATATTTGGAGGATTTAAAAATAAAGTTTATTTTACTTTTCTTCCCATTAAAAATTAATTTATGGACATGACTACTACATGTAATGTCATATCCTGGATGGAATCCCAGAGCAGAAAAAAGGACATTAGATTAAAAACTACGAAAATCTGAAAAAAGCATGGACTTTGATAACAACTGATACATGATCACACTGCATCAACATTGGTTTGTTAATTTTAACAAATGTAACATAATAATAGAAAATGTTAATAACAGGGGAACCTGGGTGCAGGATATATGGGAATTATCTGTATTATCTTCTCAATGTTTTTGTAAATCTAAAACTGCTCTAAAAATAAAGTCTACTTGAAAATATGTATGAGGCAGTTCACCGAGTCACAGTGTTCTGAAACTTGACTGGTGGTAGTTGCAAAACTGTATACACTTCCAGTAACACATCAGACTGTACTCTTAAAATGTGTGAATTTTATGATATGTTAATCATACCTCTATAAAGCTAAGAAAAGCTACATAGGAAAAAAAGTTAATTTATGTTCATGGTAAAAATAAGTCTGGAAAATAAAGACAAATAGAAAAAGATTTCGTTCACTGTGAATCCATCATTCAATCAGAACTAATGAAGGCATTTTGTTATTTTATTATTATTACTTTTCATTTTAAGTTCTGGGATACATGTGCTGAACGTGCAGGTTTGTTATACAGGTTTACATGTGCCATGGTGGTTGCTGCACCTATCAACCCGTTATCAAGGTTTTAAGCCCTTCAGACATTAGCTATTTGTCTTAATGCTCTTCCTTCTCTCACCCCTGACAGGTCCTGCTACGTGATGTTCCCCTCCCTGTGTCCATATGTTCTCACTGTTCAACTCCCACTTATAAGTGAGAACATGCAGTATTTGGTTTTCTGTTCCTGTGTTAGTTTGCTGAGGATGAGCGTTTCCACCTTCATCCATGCCCCTGCAAAGCATATGAACTCATTATTTTTTATGGCTGTGTAGTATTCCATAGTGTACATATGCCACATTTTCTTTATCCAGTCTATCACTGATGGGCATGTGGGTTGGTTCCAAGTCCTTGCTATTGTAAATAGTGCCGCATGTCTTTATAGTAGGTCATGATTCAATTCAAACTAATGAAGACATTTTGTCATATTTCCTTCCAGCCTTTTTTCTATGCATATTTTTTCATAAATGTCCACTATTTACACAGATGCATGCAGGTACAATTTTATTCTTTTTTTTCCGATTAACATTGCTATTTTCCAATTAACATTGTTATAGGTCTCTTCCAGTGGTATTTAAAAACGAAATGTTTCTTTATAAGGGTTGCAAAATATTTTGTCATGTGATACAGCACCATTCAATGACCATTCTTCTATTGTTGCACATTGGATTACTTGCAAATTTCAAAATCTAAAATAATCCTGAAGCAAATCACTTTTTACAGAGCTCTTGATATTCACAATAATTTCCTCAGTATGGATTCCCACGAGAGGAACTGCTGGGTCAGATGTCAGCGACATCCGTAAGTCTCCTGGCACATCCAGACAAACTGCTTTCCAGAAGAGACCCCCAGCCATACATCAGGATCCTCACACTTAGCGCCACCCTCCACCATGTCAAACATCTTTGATAATCTGAATGGTGTACGACTGTAAAAATACAAGGGTTTTAAGAAAACTATTATAAAATTTGCAAGGGCTTCAGTATATGACTTCCACATTAACCAGGTCCAAAACTCGTCAATATTGACCAATCTTGTTTTCTCTACTGCCTTTCATGTTTGAGCAATTTAAAGCAAATATCAGATCTGTCATTTTACCTATAAACACCTCACCGTGCTTCTTTAGCTGTCAAGGAGTTATACGTAGACAGACCGATCAACAGACAGATAGATGTGTGTATGTCTATGTATCGAGTAACTTGTCTGCATGAATATGTACATGCATATCTACTTTACCTAACCTTGTTGCTAAAGGGTGGTAAAATATACTACCCCAACATGTGGTGTTCTGGCATACTGACTATTTTTAGCTAAAGATGCCTCCAAAGACAAACAAACTAGCTAGTACCAGATTACTCTGCACTTCAGCCTGTTTCTTTTTTTTTTGAGACCGAGTTGCCCAGGCTGGAATGCAGTGGTGCAATCTTGGCTCACTGCAAGCTCTGCCTCCCGGGTTCATGCCATTCTCCTGCCTCAGCCTGCCGAGTAGTTGGGACTATCGGCGCCTGTCACCACGCCCAGCTAATTTTTTGTATTTTTTAGTAGAGACGGGGTTTCACTGTGTTAGCCAGGATGGTCTCGATCTCCTGACCTCGTGATCCACCCGCCTCGGCCTTCCCAAAGTGCTGGGATTACAGGCGTGAGCCGCCGCGCCTGGTCCAACCTGTTTCTTAAAAGTAGAGGGATGAAATTCCCACGTGAAGGATGCCATCCCTATATTGGAAGGAAAGCAACATTCTTATCAAGCATGAAAAGTTGAGACCAAGATAATTCTATAAAAATAGATCTTGGTAAAATAATTCTTACCCGCCTTTAGCCTCACCATATAATTTAGTTGTTTTTTCACAACATGCTATTCTTTGTCCAACTCAACATATTACCATTCACCTCTAACCACGTCTTTGGGTCTTCATTTCCTTACGTGGGCTCCAGTGTCATGTCAAACTTATATTAAATTTGCATGTTGTTTTCCTGTTAATCTATCTCTTGTCACTTTAATTCTCAGGCCCAGATGGGACCCCTAAGAGGGCAGAGGTAGGGTGTGACTCCCTACACTGTCATTATTATATATAAAATATTTAAAACAGGCCGGGTGCAGTGGCTTACACCTATAATCCCAGTACTTTGGGAGGCCAAGGTGAGTGGATCAATTAAGGCCAGGAGTTCAAGACCAGCCTGGCCAATATGGTGAAATCTCGTGTTCACTAAAACTACAAAAATTAGCCAGGTGTGGTGGCAAGCGCCTGTAACCCCAGCTACTCGGGTGGCTGAGACGGGGGTTGCAGTGGGCCAAGATTGGGCCACGGCACTCCAGCCTGGGCAACAGGGGCAAGACTGTCTCAAAATAAAAAAAAATTAAAACAATCCCAATAAGGAGAAATGTCTAGTTATCTGTCATTATTCAGACTACCTCAAGTGTCTCAAAATGTCTTTTTACAACTGAACATTTAATTCAAGAACCAAACAAAATCCCACAATGCCAGTTAAGTTTCCTTTATTCTAGAACATTCTGGCTTTCCATCTTTCCTTCTACAGCATTGATGTATTAGGGAAGTCAGGCCTTTATTCTGCAGAATGTCCCATGTTCTGGATTTGACCAGTTGCTTCCATGGGTATCAACGTACCTCTCTCTATTCCCTGTATTTCCTGTAAACTAACAGTTAGATCAAAGATCTTCATTCAATTGGTTTTATTTCTTTTTTTGAGTGACCTTTAAAAATTGAGACAAAATATACATATATAATTTACCATCTTTCTTTTCTGTTGCCAGACGAGAGCGCCGTGGTGTGATCTCTGCTCACTGCAACCTCCACCTCCCAGGTTCAAGCGATTCTCCTGCCTCAGCCTCCCAAGTAGCTGGGATGACAGGCGCCCGCCACCATGCCCAGCTAATTTTTGCATTTTTAGTAGAGACAGGGTTTCACCATGTTGGCCAGGTGGTCTCGATCTCTTAACCTTGTGATCTGCCCACCTCGGCCTCCCAAAGTGCTGGGATTACAGGTGTGAGCCGCCACGTCCGGCCACCATCTTTTCTTTAAGTGTGCAGTTCAGTGGTAATAAATATATTTTATTTATATTCTTGCTTTCCTTCGTCTAAACCTACCCCTTCCCATGCCTGGGCTCCAGTAACCACTATCCTATTCTATACCTTCACAAGGTCCACTTTTTTAGCTCTCACATGTGAGTCAGAACATGCGATATCTGTCTTTCTGTGACTGGCTTATTTTACCTGACATAATGACCTCTAGGTCCATCTATGTTGCTTCAAATAATAGGAATTTGTTCTTTTTTATGGTTGAAAAACATTCCATTGTGTATTTATACCATATTTTCTTTATTCTTTAGGGCACTTAGGCTGATTTCACATTTTGGTTATTGTAAATAGTGCTGTGACAAACATGAGAATGCAGATATCTCTTTGATACACTGATTTCCTTTCTTTTGGACATATATCCAGTAGTGGAATGGCTGAATTATATGTTGGTTCCATTTTTCGTTTTCCAGTATCCCCTACAGTGGTAGTATATTTGTACTGTGTGCTTCCTTTACGTCCATACTACAGGGTAAGGTTAGGGTGAACCCATAGGTTCAAGTGGTGCCAACATGATCCCTGCATTCTAATATTTCTCATCAACCATGCGTCTAATCATTTTAACATCCACTTATTATTATTTTTTCTTAACTTTTAAGTTCCGGGGTATATATGCAGCTTTTTCATACAGGTAAACTTGTGTTATGGGGCTTTGTTATACAAATTATTTTGTCACACAGGTATTAAGCCTAATACCCATTATTTATTTTTCCTGATCCTCTCCTTCCTCCCACTCTCCACCCTCTGATAGGCCCTAATGTCTGTTGTTCCCCTCCATGTGTACATGTGTTCTCATCATTTAGCTCCCACTTATAAGTGAGAATATGCGGTGTTTGGTTTTCTGTTACTGAGTTAGTTTGCTAAGGATAATGGCCTTCAGCTCCATCCAAGTTCCCGTAAAGGACATGATCTCACTCTTTTTCAGTGGCTGCATAGTATTCCATGGTGTATATGTACCACATTTGCTTTATCCAGTCTACCACTGATGGGCACTTAGGTGGATTCCATGTCTTTGCTATTGTGAATAGTGCTGGAATAAACATACATGTGTATGTGTCTTTACGACAGAATGAGTTATAGTCCTTTGGGCATATACTCAGTAATGGGATTGCTGGGTTAAATGGTAGTTCTGTTTTTAGGTCTTTGAGAAATTGCCACACTGTTTTCTGCAATGGTTAAACTAGTTTACAGTTCCATCAACAGTGTATAAGCATTATTTTTTCTCCACAACCTCACCAACACCTGTTTATTTTTTTTTATCTTTTCAGATGGAGTCTCGCTTTTGTCGCCCAGGCTGGAGTACAATGGCATGATCTTGGCTCACTGCAACCTCTGCCTCCCAGGTTCAAGTGATTCTCCTGCCTCAGCCTCCCGAGTAGCTGGGATTAGAGGTGTGCACCACCACATCTAGCTAATTTTGTATTTTTAGTAGAGACTGGGTTTCATCATGTTGGTCAGGCTGGTCTCGAACTCTTGACCTCAAGTGATCCACCTCCCTCGGCCTCCCAAAGTGCTGGGATTACAGGCGTGAGCCACCGCACCCAGCCTATTTTTTGACTTTTTATTAATCGCCATTCTGACTTGTGTGAGGTGGTATCTCATTGTGGTTTGATTTGCATTTCCCTAATGATCAGTGACGTTGAGCCTTTTTTCATGTGTTTGTTGGCTGCATGCATGTCTTTTCATGAAAAGTGTCTATTCACGTACCTTGTACACTTTTTAATGGTTTTTCTTTCCTGTAAATTTCTAATTGTTACCTAGATCCGTGATTTCATTAGGGGTTTAAAAATGCACATTGTCTAATTCTATCATTTCTTCTGCATTTTTAAGCTGAAATTCTTCAAAAAGAACTTTCATCAACAATTCTGTTACTCTGACATAAAGTTCAGAGAGCTGCATAATTATTTCTCTTGTATTTTATCAATTTTTTAATTAAAGAGTTGGTGTCTAGCAGCCTTCAATGGTGACTAATGAGTTTGGGTTTGTTTGTTTATCAGTTTGTTTTGTTATGTTTTAGCATGAGGGCAAAGGTTTATAAAACTTTTCTCAGCTTCCTGAGAATCTGAGCTTTAGTTAACTCTTACTCAGAAACCTACTAAGAAGAAGAACATCAAATAGGTTACCAGGCAACATGGCTTTTAGCAAAAATCATGCCAGATTGGTAAATTACACATGGATGAGACGACTGGTAAATAAATACCTAACAGGGATGCCATACCTTGTACCTCCCTGAGGAAGATGCCTCTTTGAACTGGGCATATCTCTTGCGGGAACCTTGGAAGCGATGTCTGTGAGTTGTTACAAAAGATATTGCCACCTGTGGGGTAGGAGTATTTTAAACCAGAAAGACCCCTGCACCTGCTTGATGTGGATTGCATCTCCCTGAACCTGACCTGTGTCACCTGGGAGGAAAATGCCCCTCCAAAACAGTTGTGTAGGCTGCTGTGTGACCTGTGGCGAGGACACCCACAGGGAAATAATGCTGTCCTCACAGCAAGTGGTGCTGCAGACCCTCAAGCCTTCTGAGTAGATGAGGCCACGTGTACCCTGTGAGAGTCTTGTGAGTCCAGATGTTTAGCTAAACCTAGGAAGCCCCCCTGCCTCTGCATAGCGTCACTATGAAATTGAAGATTTTTATATATTTGATAGGTTTTGATCAACTACAGTCATTATTCTTTTTGATGCTCGAATTTTACTATCTTAGATTAAAATAGCTTCCGTCCCCTAAAGACACACCTTAGCCTAGTTTTAAACAACAGGTCATTCATTGGCTTCTTTCATTTTCTCAAAAAGTGCTTATCGAACATGTGTCTATGCAACGAATGCTTTGCAGGTTACAAAGCAAGAAAGAAACACAAGAGCTGCCTCAAGGCAGTGTGTGTATGGCTAAATGTCAAATGAACTAAACAATCAATGTTGTACAAGCTCAGAAAACAGAATCCCTTCTCTACTCTGAGGCAGACAGAATGGATTTCACACCGTAAACGAAGCCTTATGTGGCAGGGAAGACAGTGCCCCTGCCAAAGACATTCACAGCCTAATCCCTAGAACTGCAAACATGTTAGGTTTCATGGCAAAGGGGAATTAAGGCTACTCATCAGCTGACCTTAAGATTGAGATCAAGAACAAGGTCTTTTAGGAAAACAGGAAGAAGCAGGGTCAGAGTTGGAGAATGCCATGCAGCGAAGGAAGCTGACATAGGAGTGATGACGTCAACTTTGGAGATAGAAGAAGGGGTCCCAAGTCAGTGAATGTAGGCAGCCTCAAGAAGCCGGAAAAGGCCAGGAAGTGAACCTCCCCTAGAGCTGACATCTCTTTTTTTAATTGACAAGTAACAGATGTACACATTTTCTGGGCCCATGTGATAATTTAATACATTCATTTAATGTGAAAAGATTTAATCAGGTTAATTGGGATAGCCATCACTTTAAATATTTGTCTTTTCTTTATGCTAGAAACATTAGAATTATTCCCTTCTAGCTATTCTGATATGTGCAATGGATTATTGTAAATGATAGCCACCCCACTGATCTATCTAAAACTGACATCTTGATTTTTACCTGGTCAGACCTGTATTGGCGTTTGACCTCCAGAACTTTAAGATAACACATTCATATTGTGGTAAACCACAGAGTTTGTGGTAATTTGTTACAGCTGAATAGGAAACTAACACACCTTACTTGACCACTCCATCCATCGTTCATTAATTCATTAAGTTACACGACCAAATGTGTGGCTGCTTGTGTTGGGAAAATGGCAGGTGCTGTACCAGTTGCTTTACCAGTGGTTTGCTGTGAAAGCACCAGACAGCTAAGGGGCCTGGGTAAAGAACTGAGTTTCCACACCAGCACAATGAGGACCACCCTCACAGGTTGTTGTTCAGAGTTAAAGAAGAGAAGAAACAGAAGGCACACAGCACAGCCTGGCCCTTTGTTGGCTCTAAATAATAATAGTTTCCTCATTCTTGGTTCTTCCCTCTCACAGAAGACTGGCTGCAGAATAGAGTCAGTGCCCACAGCTCACCTTCCCAGTTGCCTGGGAAGACAGTCTCAGAGGCACTCTTCACTGTAACAGTTTTAATGTTAATCACTGTGGATAATCTGTCAGAAGAGGCGATGATAAAAACTGTCAGGATGTTCCAAAGCCACAAAAGAAATGTCCCTTTAAATCAATTAAAATACCATGCCACTAATGAAGCAACTCTTATCCATTAATTTCCCAAAGGGCTGCAAGAGGGGAAAACAAATATTAAGAATTCTTCATTTCCATACAGAATCAGGTTCACTGGTAAAGAGTTAAATTTTCATTGCCCCCTATGGCATTTTGTCATTTTTAATTATTCAGACAACAATGAAATACACGTATTTTTCCATGCCCCTAAAAGTCCCTAACGATCCCATGAGGCGGACAAAGACATTTTGGGCTATATATGCAGGGCTCTGACTCTCAGGTGTCTTTACTACTTCAACACTTCGGCAAAGTTAGCAGGATTCACTTACTGCTTTCTCAGGAACAATCATTTTTTGAGGTCACAAAACTGAGGTCACAAAAATGTCATCTTGTCACTGTGCTTCAAAGATGAACATATTTTCTCTGGCCAGTTTTGCTACATATACAAACTGTACAAGTGATATTCCTCTTGAAAGTGACTGACTTCACGCAGGAGTTTAGAACCACGTCCAGCACACAGGAACCACTTACTAAATGTAGGCTATTAAAACTTGGGAATAGGTTTGCCGATGAAAACATCTTTCTAAGGGGAAACAGTCCTGCTTAAAATTATCTAAGACCTGATTAATACTTTGATTAGCTATTGATGATAAAAAAAAAAAGAGAGAAGATGACATTAATTCTTCTTTCTTTCTTCTTACTTATTTCACATAAAAATTAAGTTCTCACCAAACAGCAAGCAAGGTGTCAGAGCAAAATTAGGATAGAATTTGATGCACATGCAGCAAATGTTCTCCAGAAATTGAAAGAGGACTCATTAATCAACATGGTGGATAATTAATTCAGAAGGAAAATGAAATCACCATGGCCATTTTTTTTACAATATAAATCTGGCATCTTCAAGGTAGCAGGTGTAAGCACAACAGACCCCCAAAACCAATTCAATATGAGTGAAACTGAAATTTTCCTCATCAGAAGGTAATTCCAATGGACAGACAATGCTGCAAGATTCCTCTCTGGGACCATCAATCATGTTTATAAACTATCCATTTGCAGGCATGGACAATGGAAATTTGAGAAGAAAAATACCTCCTGAGTATATTTACTGTCCAAATTGTAATGAGAGGTTAAATGAGAGTAAAAATAGTCACCTACATGAGCAAAACACCAATAAGACTTATGACAAATGATTACATTTCTAGTTTGGTAAAACCTAGACTCTAAGGTATAAGAGGTCAGCAGTTTGCATCTTTCCTCACTGACAATTTTCCTCTTAAAGATTTCTATGTTTAGAAGTGGGATTGGGCCTTCCCTCTCCAGGGAAGGGGGTAAAGATGCAGATAGATGCCACTAACTCTTCCCTCCTGGGGTTTCCACATCACTGCCCACTGCCTACTCCACCCACTGCCAGACTGTGACAGACCGGTCAGCCCTGGAAGAGGCAAAAAGGAGAAGTAGAACTACCTCTCTCTGCCTCAAATCCTCCCTGTCCTTCCTGTGCTTCCCTCCTAACTCTCTTTTACACATATCCTAATCAACTTTTCCTGGAAGGTGGTATTTCATTATATTTGGAAGCATGCACTTGGAAGTCACATTAACTTAGCTTCTTTTTTTTTTTTTTTTTGAGACGGAGTCTCGCTCAGTCATCCAGGCTGGAGTGCAGTGGCCGGATCTCAGCTCCACCTCCTGGGTTTACGCCATTCTCCTGCCTCAGCCTTCCGAGTAGCTGGGACTACAGGTGCCCGCCACCTCGCCTGGCTAGGTTTTTTTTGTATTTTTTAGTAGAGACAGGGTTTCACCGTGGTAGCCAGGATGGTCTCGATCTCCTGACCTCGTGATCCGCCCATCTCGGCCTCCCAAAGTGCTGGGATTACAGGCTTGAGCCACCACGCCGGCCTAATTTAGCTTCTAATTTCAGCTTTACCCCTCAGGAACTGCATGAGCTCAGGTGGGTTATTGACGTCTCTGAGCCTAGTTTCCCTGTTGGCTATGTGAGAATATTATCACCCACAACAAATGAGAGTCACTGAGAGGATTAGTAATAGTGCCTCTTATGATCAGGCTTTGTTTTAATTGCTATATATATATAAAAGCCATTTAATCATCACAAAAAAAATCTTGTAGGTGATTGATGTCTCTCTTACAAGTAAAGAAACTGAGGCACAGAAAAATTAAAATACCTTGTTCAAAGTCACATTACTATTAAATGACAGAACTGGGATTTGAACCCATGACATGTTGCTCCAGAGTCCTTGCTGTACCATCTGTCCTACTGCCTCAAAACAGCACATGAAGCACTTAGCCCAGTCTCTGGCACAGAACAGATGCTGGAAAACGTGACTTCTCATTGTGTGGCTGTTGTTATGTCTGTCATGTCTTTCTTGATATCATTCTTTATGGTAGAGAAAAGAAGATGCAGGGGAAACATGATAAACACATGGATGGATGGGGGGATGGCTGCAAGGGTGAATGGATAGATGGACAGATGGGTGAATGGATGGATGGATAGATGGAGGGATAGATGGATGAATAGATGGATGATGGATGAAATGAATGGAGGAATGCATGGGTAGGTGAATAGATGGGTTGATAGATGACTGGCTGGATGGAAGACTGGATGGGTAGATGAAGGATGGATGATAGATAGATAGACGGGTGAGTGGATGGATATACAGATGGATGGATGACAGGTGGACAGGTGGGGTGAATGGGCAAATTGATAGACGGGCAGATGGGTGGATGAGTAGAGAGAAGGATGGATGGATGAACAGACGAATGAAAAAATGGGTGGGTGAAAAAGATGGGTGGATGGATGCATGGGTGGAAGGAGAGATGAGTAAATGGATGATGGATGGGTGAATGAGTAGGTGCATGGGCACATGGGTAGGTAGAAGAACAAGTGAATGGGTGAGCGGGTAGATGGATGGATGAATTAGTGGATGAATGAATGATTGATAGGTAGGTAGGTAGAGAGATAACATTTGAAACCCTTATTTGAAAAGACAAATTGTGCTCTACCTGAAGGTCAGATGATGATCACAGGAAACAACTGCAGGATGGAAAATGTATAGGTGGCTTTAGAAATGGAATAAACCTTGGATGTCAGCTAAGTCACCTTTCCAACCAATACCTGGGTTTTCTCAACATCCTCTCTGCCAGGCAGTCCCCAGCCTCTGCCATGTGCACCCACCACAATGGGGAGCTAGCTGCCCCTCCAGGCTAACTCCCCTTATAGAAGAGCTTAGAGAAGCAGAAAGGCTTTCTTCATCATTAGCTGACATTTACATCCCTAAAATTTCCATCACTGCCCCAGTTTCCACTGTCTTATCCACGACAACCTTGCAGATATCTGATGATTATGACCAGGTGAACACAAAATATCACCAATCCAGGCTAAACAGCCTTAGGCTTCTGACACGGAAGGCCATGGTGGGGATTTGGGTTTTACCAGGGAACAGGGTAAAGCTGGTGAAGGCTTTTCAGCACAGGTGGCCCAACCGGATTCACTGAAAAGGTACCTCTGGCTGGTGTGTGAATGGACTGGATGGTGAGGGATGGACGTGAAGTTGGTGGCAGAGGCCAAGAAAGAAATGGCAATGGCTGAGATTCAGGTGCTGTTGATGAGATGGGAAGAGGTGGAGAGCTCCAGGAGGGAGAGGGGAGAAGTCCTACGTAGGGACCAGTGTGCAGGTGAGGAGAGGCTGCATTAGGATGGCACTGCAATTCAGCCGCCTGTTTGTAGTAAACACCATGTTTACCACACGTGACACTGTATAAATGGATTTCTGGTTAAGGACAGATGCACCCTCCGGGGATGTCAGCTGCCCAGCACTGAGATGGAGAACTGCATGTGTTTCCTGTGACTGCTGCTGTAACAAAGTACCACAAAGTGGGTGGCTTCAACCAACAGAAATGTGTCACCTCACAGCTCGGAGACCAGAAGGCTGAGATGAAGGTGTCGGCTCATGCAAACGGTAGGCAGCTGTGCCAGGAAATTAAGGTCCTCAGGAGCATCCTCCAGCCGGCAAGGGCTGCTGGTGGATAAAAACCCCAATGTGAGGGAGGTAGCAGGGAGGGTCTGCAGCCTTAGATGAGGATTCTTGTGACTCCACTCTGAACCAACTAGAGGATGCATCTTTGGGGTACTCTGCTCTCCTGCAGAAGTTCTCAAACTATTAAACATCAGAATGTACAAGAACAATTTGAAGATACAAAATGCAGCTCCCCAGGCCTGCTCTCAGGTTCCGGTTCAGAAGGTGTGGCTTAAGGAGATGTACTTGTTTCCTAGGGTACTTTCCTATGTAGCCAAGTACCATCAGCTGGATGGCTTAGAACAACACTTATTCCCTCCCAGTTCTGGAGGCCAACAGTCCAAAGTCAAGGTGTTGGTAGGGATGGTTCCTCCTACGGGCTGTGAGGGAGGATCTGTTCCATGCCAGCTTGGTGTTGCCAGCAACCTTTGGTATTCCTTAGCTTGTAGCTGCATCATTTCAGTGTGTGCCTCTCTTCACATGGTGTCCGTCCCGTGTCTATGTCCAGATTTCCCTCTTCTTATGAATATACCAGTCATGTTGGATCAAGGCCCACCCTAACAGCCTCACCTTAGTGAGGTTACAACTGCAAAGATTATACTTCCAAATAAGGTCACACTCACTGGTCCCAGGAGTTATGACTTCAACATAGCTTTGTGAGGGGATGCAATTCCACCCATAACAGCAACCCTGAAGGTACTGCAGTCCCTCTCCATCCATGACAACATCCAAGTAGAAATGGGTTGGTCATCTATTAGGCACACCAGAGACTATTCCTGCTTTAGCCGAGAATTTGGGCCAGACGACTACTAAGATCCTGTGCAGTATCCAGATTCTAAGATTCTGTTTTCCTGGGAAGGTATAAATTGCTTTATCTTCAGGTTAGCTCTTAGCTCATGAGCTGGGAAAGTGTTCTTTTCCCTAAGAAAGGTAAGGCCCTGGTAAAGTCTTTTCCTCTGGAGAGAAAAGGGGCATTTGGTAAAAACGAGTGAAATCTGAACAGACTGTGGACTTTAACTAATAATAATGTAACAATATTGGATCATTCACTGTAACAAATGTAGCATGCTAATATAAGACATGAGTACTAGGGTAAACTGGGTAGGGGAGATAATGGGAACTCTCTCTGTGTTCTCCTCTCAATATTTCTACAAATCTAAAACTGTGCTAAAGTATAATCTATTAAGTAAACAAAAAGTAGAGCTGGACTCCTTAGTATGTGCCTGTTACAAATGAGGCCCACCCTCTCTTCAGCACTGAGATGCCAAGAATGTGGAGATGCAACAGGAACTTGAAACAAGAGGTTGAAAACAGGCCGTGCACGGTGGTTCATGCCTGTAATCCCAGAACTTCGGGAGGCCGAGTCAGACGGATCACCTGAGGTCAGGGGTTCGAGCCCAGCCTGGCCAACATGGTGAAATCCTGTATGTACTAAAAATACAAAAAGTAGCCGAGCGTGGTGGTGTGTGCCTGTAATCCCAGCTATTCAGGAGGCTGAGGCAGAAGAATCGCTTCAACCTGGGAGGCGGAAGTTGCAGTGAGCCAAGATTGTGCCACTGCACTCCAACCTGGGTGACAGAGTGAGACTCTGTCTCAAAAAAAAAAGAGGTTGAAAACAGCCTATATATCCTATAGGGAGAAGAGGGAGCCTGGAGTCAGCCCTGGAGCCCAGGGAAGGCCCAGCGGCAGAAACTGCAATTTTTGAGGGGTCTCTCAGAAGCTCCTCTTTCAGAGAAGATAGGGGGCGCACATGAATTTCTCGGGGTTCTAGAATCCACATGCCAGAGCGGACCTCCATTGGAGATGCCTCTGCCTTGCATTTACAACCTTGAGGTTTCAACTTAGCAGTCAGCTTCTCCGTTCCCTAAGGAGACTCTGCCCACGTGCCCTTCCCTTGCATTTCCAAGGGTTTCCTCCAATCCTTGGTGGGCAACAGCAGTGCAGGCCTGGAGCCCAGGGGCATCACTGCGGGGGTGGCTGGAGTTTTGCTGATGTTTTCTGAATTCCCCCGGTGCCTGGAGTGAGGAGAATCCTATGGACTGTGCTGTTGAGGAAACTTGGAACCCAGGCTTGGCTTGGGCGTGCAGGGCATGGTTAATCTGTGTCCAGGAGTGTAAGAGCACCATTCCAGGCCGCTGAAGGAAGCCACTCTGTTGTTGAGTCGGGCCCCACTGGCCATAACTTAGCAGAATGAGCAACTGGGGACGGAGTGAGACACACGCTGAGTGTCACGGGCGGGGTGGAAGCTGCCACTGCAATGGTGGTTCCACCTTGCACTATACCCTGCACCATGCCTCTCGGCACATGATCCTCTCTCCCTGCAGACAGTGGGCATGGACAGGCTCCCTGCTTTTCTTGGCTTCCTCCCCGGTACCCAGCCTACATCGTGCCTAGCGCTGAGGGAGAGCACAGTAAACACTTGCCAAAAGAACAGAAGGTGTTTGTCAGACAGAACTCCTCAAGAAACCCTCACCTTGCTGGAAGATGACAGTGAGAGTTGCCGTGGGAACCCAGCAGGCATTCCCTCTGCTCTGCTCTGCTCTGCTCTCCAGTGGCCCCTTTACAAACTCCATAAGAACCCCGCCATGTCGGGTGCTGCACAGGAACCCACCATCTCTCAGGAAATCCAGAAGCGAGGATCAGGTTTGAGGATAGGGCTGCTGTCCACCTTAGCTGACCTTTGCTCCTGCCAACCATTTGGTGCTCCAGGTGAACTCTGATACTGATCCTTCCAGAAAGGCAGAAGGGCCTAGACACAGGTTATCTGTATCATGGGGCTGGAGTGAGGAGAGATTCACGGGTCCACCAGGACCTTCTTTCAGAGAGTAAGGCCTCTTCCCCACCACCACCCATGTGTCCAGCCTCCTGCACATGTTCCTCTGGCACTTGTTCCCCCTGCTAGAAATGCCCCATGCACATTCTGACAAGTCCTAATGGCCCTTGAGATCCAGCCCATATGTGCTTTGAGGTTCACCTGGTGCCGCCAGGCCTGCGCCACCAAAGGGACAGGGTTTGATATGGGAAACAGTCACAGTTGGAGCATCACAGACCATGCTGAGGGCCTCGGGGGGAGAGCACACACGCACAGTCCCTGGTATGGACTAAATGCTTAATCCATATGGAAGAAGAAATGGAAGGAAGAGAAGGAAGGGAGGGAGGAAGGGAAGAAAGGGAGGAAGGGAGAAAGAAAAGAAGAGAGGGAGGGAGGGAGGGAGGGAGGGGGGCAGAGTTTAAAAATAGCTTAGAACTTGGAAGGGAAAGAGATGGGTATTATTTTTAAGCCTTGTAAAACTGACCACCACCCCACAAGGACCTCCAGTGGAATATCTCACAACGGGTCATGAAGTGAGATGATTCAAGTCCAGAAGTATTTCCTGAGCATCTGCCATGTGCAAGGAACCACGTCTATCCCACTCAACACTGAGGGAAGCGGGGGAGGTGGGCGAGCTGCACTCTAGTCTCAGAGAAGTGCTGCCTTCACTCAGACCTCCGGCCCTTCCCTCTTTGTGAGTCTCCTCTTGCATGATCCAAGAAGAATCTCCACCAAATGGTCTGCAAACAGCCAGGAAGCACCAGAGAATGTCCTGGCCTTAGAGTCAGGAGACCTGGGTTTGAGCCCTGGACCGACCACTGCTGATGGAGAGGTAACCGTTCCCAGCATTTCCCGTGTCTAAAAATACCCCTCAGCTCTTCAGAAACATTCCAGAAACCATTCTCTGACACACCCCTTCGAGTCCTCTAACCCACTGACCTCCTCATTTTACTTCTTCTCAAGGCCCCTCAAGTCTCCACTTCCTTCCTCACCCTCTTGAGATGTTGTGATCCCTTCCACCCAAAGATTTGCAGCCCTAATTCCTGGAACCTGGAAATGTGGCCTTCGAAGGGAAAAGGGCCTTTGCAGATATAATTAAGTGAAGGATCTCGACACGAGGAGACTGTGCTGGATTATCCAGTGAGCCCTAAATCCAGTCCTGAGTGACCTCCTAAGAGAGAGGCAGAGGGAGATTTCATACATACAGAAGAAGGGGAGGCCACGAGCAGGCAGACATGGAAGTAAGTTGGCCACAAGCCAAGAAGTGCTGTGGTCTTGGAAGCCCCAGAAGCTGGAAGAGACAGGAACAACCCTCCCAGAGCATTTGAAGGGAGCAAGGCCCTGCTGATACGTTGATTTCAGCCCAGAGAAACTGATCTGGGACTCTGGCCTCCAGAACAGTGACAGGGTGAGTTTCTGTTGCGTGAAACCACCAAGGTCAGGGTCATTTGTTACAGCAGCCACAGGATACTAATATAGTTAAGTCCCTATCCCTCTCCCTCTCACCTGGAAAAGCTCTGCAGGCCAGCTCTGGTCCTGGCACCGGGGTAAGGGCAGCACTGCATCCCATTGTATAGATAAGGCAACTGGAGTCACCAACGTAGTAAGTGGCAGAGCTTGCACTCAACCCCAGCAGTCAGGCCTGGGTTTTAACCACTGGGCTCTATGCCATGCCTGCCAGTGGCCTCCATGGCTCCACCCAGACCACTGAGACCACTGCAGGGGAAGGCACCTCGTCCAGGCAGGGAGGCCCACCAGCCTCACACGGGCAGCCCATGCTGCTCAGCAAGTCTGGGTTTCTCTAGTAAGCCACCTCCCCATGGTCAGGACGGTTTCACACTTTTCTACCTTCCCACCTTTTCCTCCCCTGCTGTCCTCACCTTGAACTTCATTGAGAAGCATCTGACAGGTTCATCCCATGTGCCCTCCCCAAGCCACAGAAGCATCTGACAGGTTCATCCCATGTGCCCTCCCCAAGCCACACACTTGTTGCATCTACATAGACTCTGCCATCCTTCCTATCATGACAGATGATGGCCCAACTCCTGTCCAGTCCTTCCATCAAACAGAATCTCCCTGCAAGGGTGTCCCAGCCACAGGACATCCTTGGAGGAAGCTGGGTAGCCTGAAGAGCCACATCACATCTGGAAACGTGTTGTCTTCTGGTTTCAGTAATGCTGCACCTCCTCCTAGTCTTTGCCATCAAGTACCTTATAGCCTCAAGTTTTCTCTGCAGGTGACTTTCAATTATAGCATTCCACCAAGTGTAATGTGTACCTACTGTGTACTGGCACTTACTGTGCCAGGCACTGTTGGAGGCACTGGGGATGAATCAGCAAGCAAGACAGAAGGTCCCTGCACTCACAGAACTTACTGCCCAAGTGGGTAAGATGAAATACAACATTAATTTGAAAAAATAAGGTAGTTTCCGGCAGCCTCAAGTGTTGTGAAGAAAATTAGAATTTCAGGATAAACAATGGAGGCAGTATTGCTGTAGGGAAGGCCCCTCACTGGCTCTAATGACTCTTCAATCTCTGTGCCGTCTACACCTCCCACCCTGGCCTGGTCCTCTTTTGGGTCCTCAAATGTCCACATCCCTTCCTACCTCCTATACATGCTGCCCACTCCAAAATGCCCATCACCAGCTCTCAGCTTAACAAGCCTCCCTTAGAAGCGTCCTCTCCAAGATTCTTTAACAGAGCCCCTTGTCCCTTCATAGCTCTGACCACAGTGTAGAATCAAAGAATTACCAGTGCACGGAGTTGTGTGTGCTTGTGTAAGCTCTATAAGGACAAAAACCAAGATACTTGCTAGTGTCTGGCAAATGAGAGTCTTGGATCTACCACAGTGCTTGGTGAAGAAGGAGCCCTCGGCAAGAATCTGTTGGATTCATCAAGCCATTAATTACTTTTTAAAAAGTACTGCATGCATGAACCAGCAACCCAATCAAAGAACAAGTGAACAAAAGAATCTTGGATGAGTTGTTTAATTTCCCTGGGCTTCAGGTTTCTAGAGATGAGGAACAAAATCATTTCTCTAAAGTGTTTACAACGAATAAAAAGAGTAGAAGTTGTAAAAATACACCATATGGTTGGCACATAAAAAACTACTAAACACACATATTTAAAAGCCTCAATTCGACAAATACTCATGAAACACTTACTTTGTACAAACATGATTTTGAGACAGTTTAGAGGCAATGTTAGTAGCATCCAGAAAGAGTCCTAAGCTTGTTCTAATAATAGAGGAAACAGACATAGATCTGAACTTCTTTTTTTGTCTTATGTTCTTTGACTCTCTGAAACATCTAAGCTCAGTCTTTTTAAAAAGCTGTTCGGTCAATAGAAGAAAAGATTGAAAACACTCAGGCCTAAGCCAAATCCATTACTACCTGTGTGACCTTAGGGAAAAACCAATAAGCCTTTCTGAACCTCAGCTTCCTGGTCTAAAACGGGAGAGATGAGAGAATTAAATAAGATCACAGGCGAGAGGTGTGTGAAGTGGTCAGACCTAGAGTAAGGCTGGAGCTAAAACACGATCAGCACTCCATGCCCCTAGAAGCTTCCAGAACCAGCCGGTCCTGCCTAGTTCCTCTTTCCTCCTGGTCCCAGCATGTGCTGAGACTGAGTCCACCTCCATTATAACCACAGTCAAGGGGCTCGATAAAAATCAAAGGAAATAGTCCTTCCTCAAATCCTCTCTGTAAGACGGCCTATGAATAAGCAATGTAAAAACCACCACGCACACCTAGGGAATGCTCTTTGTCAAAAATAACTCAGCAGGATAGAGCAAAGTTATGGCTCTGATGGGGCTTGAAATGAGGGGGTAATCAAGTCACCTAATGGCATATTTCAAATCCCAGCTAAGCTTCATGTTAGAATTACAAATGGGATAACTGATTTGCCAGAGAAAAATGCTATTTTTAGTGGGGAGTGTATCACAGATTTCCACGCATACTAAGCTCCTGCCATTCTGAGTGACATTTTCTTTCTGGGAGCATCTAAGCAGGACTATACAGCAAGATGGAAAGATTAAAAGTAATTGGCAATGCTATAATTGAAAAAAAAAAAAAAAAGACTGGGTTCCTAAAACTAGTGTCCAACCACAATGCCTGAAACAGAACTGGAGTTCAATAAATATTGAATGTTGGGACGGGAGGGAGGATGGGAAGCTTGGGGAGAGGAAGAGAGGAATGAACTTAGTTCACAAGCTGAACACTCTCAGTGCATGCTTGATAATCAACGCTAAACACTCTTCAGGCAAAATAAGACAAGCTCCCAAGAAAAACGAATATAAAATTCCAGAGGTGCAAGAACAAAACCATTATAAACTTCAACATTCCTATTGTACTCAAGCATCAGGACTGGCAAACTGCAGCAGCTGCTTATAATTTCATATAATGTAGGGATAAAGACTGGGCTTCTTATGCCCCATTACTTTTTGAATAAAAAACAAAGACAGGAGGATTAATACTTTCCTGTTTTAAAGTACTAATTACTTTAATCGGAAGGTTATGGAGTACCACATACTTGCAAACTAAATATCCAGGTGCTGATTGCATGATCCAAATCTTTTCACTCTACTTGTCATTTTCATGTTTTGTAAGAAAACAGACTTTTAGTTCTGAAGTCACTTGATAATTAGCTGCTCACACCACGTAATATAGTAAGTGACATTTATGAACCTCTGCCAATAACTTCGCCTTCCACTGCTCGTCCATTTCTCCCTACTACTTCAGACAAGGTGGCAAATATTAATTTGTAATCTTTGGCATTCTGATTAGGGAATTAAGTGAAAATGAAGAATGGCATCTGGATGGCTGCACAAGGCTTAATTAACCAAGCCATACAACTGGCACCCAGCAACGGATGAATAAGCCCTGACTCGCCTCTTCGTACAAGGTCAGCCCTGCAGTTACGAGGCTCCAGGCCTGGCTCTTCACCAGGCACCCAGTGAAGAAGGAGCACTCATTCAAACAAGAAGGGAGTCCCTTTCTTCTGAGAACAGTCATTGAGCTCACAAAGTGGAATGAGTCAGACATAGCAGAGCTCTTCTCTCAGGTCAGTAGGTGGTTGCTCCTGAAAAGCATGACACAGAGCTGCTTCTGGTTCTACCTAGGATCTACCTCTTTTGTGTCACAGGACACCATTTATCAGACCCAGGGAGGATCAGGAAGCCACTCAGTTTTGCTCCCCAGGTCTCCCATGTTCAGTATGCTTTCAATTTTCTTGAGAAAGACTCAAGGAAGGGCAAATCACCCTGACCACTTCTCTTTAGGGTCTGCTAATCTGACCAGGGCTCACAGCAGCTATTACCATAAGGACACGTCCCTATCACAAGTCTCTTTCACATCATTACACATGACAGTATCCCGAGGCTCTAGGTTATGGGTTCCCCGTTTGAGAGATGAGAAAACTGGGCTCAGAGAACGTCTGTAAAATATAAATGTGCCTGAGCCTAAACAGTGAGGAAGCTCAAGTCCCATTCTTCACTCACCAGATGTATTGCTGTGGGTAAACCTCTCAGCCTAGCTGAGCCTCAGCTGCTTCGACTATCAAACACTGAAAATAAGATGCCATACCAAAAAGCAGTACCATGAGCACCAAATTAAATAAGGGGTGTGACATGAGCACCAAATTAAATAAGGGGTATGCACATTTCTAAAAGTGACATAAACATAAGGTATTTTATCTGAAAATATAAGGCATTACAGTTTATCATCATCTTGATGATTCCAAATTCCCAGAAATTACCCTCCAGTGGGCAGTGCGTGGGCAGAGAGCTACAAATCTTGAACCTAGAATAAAAAAGGATTCCTGTAAATGAAATCCAATATGAAGAGTTCACATTTGGCCCCATTATTAATCATCAGCAGTCTAACAAGAAAGCAAAGCATGTTAAAATAAAAATAATCAGATACAACCAAATAAGAATTTGATCTGGGAGAAATGAAGCCCAGCTTTGAATGATCTCAATCTCTGATTGGATTAATATAATCCATAATTATGCTACCAGCCGCTTAGAAGATAACATCACCCTCGTCCTCAGATTGTCTTTTCAACTTCATATACAATGTCTAGCACATAATCAAAAATACACAGAGATATGAGACAAGAAAATATGATCAAACACTGAGTGGTACTCTAGATAACAGACACAGAATGAAGGTACAGATAATAACGTCTTCAGACAGCAACTTTCAAATAATTTTGTTTGAGAGTAAATAAAAAAAATAAGATTGAGATTTTTGGCAAAAAAAAAAAAAAAGGAAAATTAAAGAAAACATACAGAAGTCATCTTAAATATCTGTTGAAAGGAAAGAAGGAATGGCAAGGCCATGCTGATGAACCTTATCTAGTTAAGGTTACCTATTAGACTGTGACCCATGTGTCCATCCAGGAGAAATCTTGGGCAATGATTAAGAGCCTGGACCATGGAGCAGATGACCTGAGTTTAAAACCTGACCCTATCATTTACTAGTATACGCCCTTGGGCAAGTTACTTAACCTCTTTCAAGTTCTCATCCATAATACGTTACAGAGAGCAATACCTACTTCATAGGCTTGTTAAGAGGATTATACGAGTTAGTTCTGTAAAGTTCTTAAACAGTGTCTGGCACTATCGGCTATTGCACATAGGAAGTATGATGTCAATATTCATTAACTACATAAGAAGAACTGAATTCAGTTCAGCATACAGTCACATCACCTGGTCTGGCCTTTCTCCCCTGCTGCCTCTTCTTTATTTTCTATACTTAATACCCCAATCTGCACATCAGCCACACTTGGCTACTGACATCTCACCAAACGCACCTTGCTCCTTTCACATTCTTACATCTGCCCTTTCTTTCCTCTGTCTGAAAATCGTTTCCATGCTTAATCAATTTGGAAAGCTTCTTCATAAGCTTTCAGAATCAATTCAGATTCTCTCCCTCTTAACTGAGTACTAGACTTAATACCTGGATGATGAAATAATCTGTACAACAAACCCCTGTGACATGAGTTTATCTATGTAACAAGCCTACACACATATCCCTAAACTTAAAAGTTAAAAATAAATAAAAAATTTTAAAAAAACATAATTAGTTCAGGCCGGGCGCAGTGGCTCACGCCTGTAATCCCAGTACTTTGGGAGGCTGAGGCGGGCAGATCACGAGGTCGGGAGATCAAGACCATCCTGGCTAATGTGGTGAAACCCCATCTCTACTAAAAATACAAAAAAATTAGCCGGGCGTGGTGGTGGGCACCTGTAGTCCCAGCTACTCGGGAGGCTGATGAGGCAGGAGAATGGCGAGAACCCAGGAGGCAGAGCTTGCAGTGAGCCGAGATCGCGCCACTGCACTCCAGCCTGGGTGACAGAGTGAGACTCCGTCTCAAAAAAAAAAAAAATAGTTCAATGCCACCTCCTCTGGGAAGCATTTCTATGACTTTCTCAGAAGTAATTACTTCCTCTTCTGTGCTCTGCCAGCCCTGACCTTCCCATTAGTATGGTGGTCACCCAATTTTGTGGTCACTTCTGTTTATGTTTCAGTCTTTCCCACTAGATCAGACTTCCTTAGAGCAGGAAGTATGACTTCTACACTTCTTTTCCTAGATGCCAAACATTCAGTGCATAGCAGTTGTTGAATTACGACTACAGAGTGACAAATGATTAACTGAATGAATGAAATATACTCCGTGTTTGGTCTTACGTCACTGTCATTAAAACATTCATCACATCTGTGGAAGTATAACGGGATTTAGAATTCTTACTCTTCTAAGGCTTGAAGCATGCTCCCAGGGTCCTCAGAAGACAGAATGTCTACCATTTGATCGTTAAGGGAAAGGTCCTCATTCACGCCATCAGCTGAGGTGAACGGCAAGGGTTCCAGCTTGCTGTCGTACTGCCAAACCTTCAGAAGAATTGCAGAAATAATAATTGATTGGGCCTTCCTGTAAATTCCATGTGCTGAGAAAGCCAGGAGGGAAGGCCAGGGGTCTGCAGTCAGAGTACCCAATCAACCCCACCACTGTGAACACGGTAAACCCAGACAAACTTTTGCAAATGTCCCTGAGCCGCCGTTTTCTCTGCAAAGAAATGGGATCGTAATTCCAACAGCCCTGCGTGTGGACATTGTGTGGATAAAGTGGAACAATGGAAAGAAAGAACTTTTCAACCTGTAAGACCTATAAAATATTTCACTGTCATCATCTTTATCATTATCAGGTACAGCGGACCTCATAACGGGTATGGTGGACCTTGACATCAGAGATCTGGTTGGTTTCTAATCAGAATACGGGATTGGGCGGGGCGTGGTGGCTTACACCTGTAATCATAGCACTTTGGGAGGCTGAGGTGGGTGGATCACTTGAGGTTAGGAGTTTGACACCAGCCTGGCCAACATGGTGAAACCCCGTCTCTACTAAAAATATAAAAATTAGCCAGGTGTGGTGGCAGGTGCCTGTAATCCCAGCTACTCAGGAGGCTGAGGCAGGAGAATCTCTTGAACCCAGGAGGTGGAGGGTGCAGTGAGCCAAGATTGCGCCACTGCACTCCAGCCTGGGCGACAGAGTGAGACTCTGTCTCAAAAAAAAAAATAAAGAAAAAGAATATAGGATTGTGAGCTAGAAGTGACATTAAAGATAACTAAGCCCAACCCTCTGATTGGATAAGAGATAGATCTGTTTCGTCTCCAATATCATTAACACTGCAAAAATGCATGATAGTTACAGCTAACCTATATCAATTCTTGTCCCTGTGGCAGATACTATTTTCAGTGCTTTCTTTGTGTTATCATGAAGCTGTTACAACAAGGGAAGTGTTGGTGTCCCCACTTTACAAATAGGAAAACTGAGGCTCACAGAAGTGAAATAACGTTATTGAAGGCCACACAGCTCAAAAGAGTCCAGTTGATTTTTGATCCCAATCCAACTCTGAAGGCTGCCTTCTGTTTTAGAGCAGACCACTGACCACTACTATGCTGGCAAAAAAATAAAGAAAAATGTGAAAAGAGTTCATTCTGTGATGCCAGGAAATAAGTACTGCAAGGGTCTTTAGGCCTTAAATCAAATTCATACTCTTGCTTTCCTCTGTGCAGTTCTCATGATCTGCCTTACTCTCTGGGAAATGAATCCTGGTCCGACATCAAAGCAGCAGGGTGCATTTAGCTCCTCTGATTGATAACAGCTTTGGGAGAATCAGTACAAGGTCTGATTAGATGGGCTGTTTTTCTTCTCACTTTTGCCCAGCAAGGAGACTGTGGGTTGACCTCATTTTGAAATGACAATCCCCTCCTCCAAGAAGCAGGGACAAAATGTATAACAGGCTCCTCACCTAGGCTGGGGTGGAATTTTCAGCCTCCAGGGAGAGGGGGTCCCCAGAAGCTGGGTCCCAGCCTGTGCCTGGCCATGTTAAACAAGTTGTTTAACCTCATGGACCTCACTGTTTTCAAGCTAAAGTGAGGGAGAAAGATGACATATCTTCCTGCCAAAGTGTTGCACCTCTGGGTGACAATGAGTCACAGCAGGGGCCCTTGCATGGCTGGTTCTTTGCCATGTCCCCTCCTTGAGCGCTACAGTACCCACCAACCCAAGACCCACCAGCCAACACACCTAGTCCTTCCCTGAATGGTTCTGCTGGCCTTCAGATGCCATGCAGGGGCATATCACCTTCCTTCTTGCTTTTCTGCCTCCTTGTCGCCAACCAATGACTAATGGAACTTAGTGGACATCTCTTCCAGCCCCTTGCCCCCCAGGTAAGCGATGCAGTGGCAGGTCTGCCCCATCTCCAGAGCCTCCGGGCAGGACTAAGCCCATCAGGGCCCAGGTCCCTGATGAAACACACCCTTTACCAGCCACCTTCCCTTTCTGCCTCACTTCCCACTCCCTCCCCTTATGTCCTGAGACAACTTCCCACATAAACTACTTGAATTGGAATTCTGGTCTCAGGTGACAGGATGTGTGTGGGTGATGGGATGCGTGTGAGTGACGGGATGCCTGTGGGGTGATGGGATGCCTGTGGGGTGACGGGATGCGTGTGGGTGACGGGGTACATGTGGGGTGATGGGGTGCGTGTGGGTGACGATACACGTGTGGGGTGACGGGGTGCATATGGGTGACAAGATGCGTGTGGGTGACGGGATGCATGCGGGGTGACAGGGTGCGTGTGGGTAACGAGACACGTGTGGGGTGTCGGGGTGCATGTGGGTGACAAGATGCGTGTGGGTGACAGGATGTGTGTGGGTGACGGGATGCCTGTAGGTGATGGGAAGCGTGTGGGTGACGGGATGTGTGTGGGGTAACGGGATGTGTGTAGGTGATGAGATGCATGTTGGTGACGGGATGCGTGTGGATGATGGGATGCATGTTGGCGACGGGATGCCTGTGGGTGATGGGATGCATGTGGGGTGACGGGATGCATGTGGGTGACTAGATGCATGTGAGTGACAGGATGCGTGTGGGTGATGGGATGTGTGTGGGTTGACGGGGTGCATGTGGGGTGATGAGCTGCCTGTGGGCGATGGGATGTGTTTGGGTGACGGGATGCATGTGGGGTGACGGGATGCGTGTGGGTGACAAGATGCGTGTGGGTGACGGGATGCATGTTGGTGACAGGATGCCTGTGGGTGACGGGATGCATGTGGGTGATGGGCTGCATGTGGATGATGGGATGCGTGTTGATGACAGGATGCGTGTGGGGTGACAGGATGCATGTGGGTGACAAGATGCCTGTGGGTGACAGATGCGTGTGGGTGATGGGGTGCATGTGGGGTGATGGGCTGCATATAGGTGATGGGATGTGTGTTGATGACGGGATGCGTGTGGGGTGACAGGACGCATGTGGGTGACAAGATGCCTGTGGGTGATGGGATGTGTGTGGGTGATGGGATGCATGTGGGTGACAAGATGCCTGTGGGTGACGGGATGCGTGTGGGTGACGGGATGCGTGTGGGTGATGGGCTGCGTGTGGGTGATGGGATATGTGTTGATGACGGGATGTGTGTGGGGTGACGGGATGCGTGTGGGTGACAAGATGCCTGTGGGTGACGGGATGCGTGTGGGTGATGGGATGCGTGTGGGTGACGGGATGCATGTGGGGTGACGGGATGTGTTGGGCGACGGGATGCGTGTGGGGTGACGGGATGCGTGTGGGGTGACGGGATGCGTGTGGGTGACGGGATACATGTGGGGTGACAGGATGCGTGTGGGTGATGGGGTGCGCGT
The DNA here is from genome assembly GCF_000951035.1 of Colobus angolensis palliatus. Classification (NCBI taxonomy): domain Eukaryota; kingdom Metazoa; phylum Chordata; class Mammalia; order Primates; family Cercopithecidae; genus Colobus; species Colobus angolensis. Next base: position 4,313,066 of record NW_012114522.1, on the reverse strand, counting down.
GGGTGACGGGCTGTGTGTGGGGTGATGTATGCGGGGTGACGGGATGCGTGTGGGTGATGGGATGCGTGTGGGTGACCGGATGTGTGTGGGATGACGGGATGCGTGTGGGTGATGGGATGCGTGTGGGTGACTGGATGTGTGTGGGGTGACAGGATGCGTGTGGGTGATGGGATGCATGTGGGCGATGGGATGCGTGTGGGTGACGGGATGCCTATGGGGTGACAGGTTGCCTGTGGGGTGATGGGATGCCTGTGGGGTGATGGGATACCTGTAGGGTGACGGGCTGTGTGTGGGGTGATGGCCTTTGCATGGGGTAATGGCTGCAGGGGTTCTCCCACCTGGTTGCTGGTTAGAAGTTTTAAAAATGACTAAACCAGGCATGTTGGTGTGTAGTTGCAGTCCCAGCTACCTGGAAGGCTGAGGCAGGAGGATTGCTTAAACCCAGGAATTCCAAGTTGTAGTGTTCTGTGACTGTGCCTATGAATCGCTGGTGGACTCAGCCTGCGCAGCACAGCAAGACCCTGGCTCTTAAGAAAAAAAAAAAAGAATGATGGGGATGCATCCCAGGACAAGTATCAGTTTTGGAGGTGGGCCCTGGGCATGGGTTTTTGTGCACAGCTCCCTCAGTGATGATGATGGGGGGATCCAGGGCTGAGACCCACAGAAATGGGGGATGAACTTCAACCTCACATCCACCATCTTCCAAACCACCCTCAGGGCAGACTCACCCGATGTCTGGTGAGTATGCTTCCCTTCAGACACTGATAGTGAACCATGAGGAAGAGAGCAGCCCAGGTCAGCATAAGGGAGAGGAGGAAGGCAATGAAGAACCCCGCTGCATGGAGGCCATGGTATGGCAGAACCTGCGGAGACAAGAGGAGAGCAGGATTCATGCGTGGTCAGACTGCAGGTCTCCCAGGCCACACAGATGATCCAGTGTCAAAGTAGACCAAGTGGGGAGCCAGGGGACTCACTTTCATTTGAGTCCCGCTCTGCCAACTACCAGCTGGCTGCCTGGAGTCCCTCACTGGTCCTCTCTGAGCCTGAATTTCCTCAGTGCTTGACAAGTCTTTCAAAGAAAGACCTGAGGCATGGTGATTTGCACACAATAGTGCCATCCAGCCCCAAGCCTAGCACATCACAGACACTCAAGAATGTTAAATTCCCAAATCAAATACATGATAATCCAAAGGATTCGTGACATTTTTTGAGAATCATGGGCAGAATTTTGCAAAGGCCAGAGGAAGAACCCATGGCACCCTCACCTTCCCACTACACTCTATAACTTTAAATTAAATAATTTAACCCCAATTTTTATGGTATTACACTTAGAGAAAATCTCTTGTCTTCTGACTAGTGAGATTAGTGACCCACACTTACCCCCACCCCTCCTTCCCTGCTTCTGCCTTCCAGCATTTATTAGGTTTATAAGATATATATTTTGTTCTGCAACCAGAATTCAATCCTGATTATTGTTTATAGGTTAATTTCAGCAACTACAAATTTTAAAAGACAATATTATTACGATTAGGCAAATGTTGCTCACTGCAGAGTAAAGTAATTGGATCAAATCCTGTGTCATTAAATATCTGCCCCTCAAAGGATCCAATCCTGTGTCACTAAATACTGCCCATCAAAGGAGTAATTCAGTCCCTTTTCTCACACTTTATCAATGATTCCAAATCAGGCTACATTTTTAGTTTGCTTCAGTGTGAATTAGCATTTCCTTGTGTGACTTTTTGTTTTTCCTGAAGTTTTTCATGGCCTATCTTTTTTCTTCCTAGCATAAACCCATGTTCTTAATAATACTATCTGTTACAAGGAGTCAAATTTACTTTTTCTTAAAGTCATCATTCCCAGAGTTCTTTGACTTTCTGATTTAATCAGATCTGGCTACTTTCTAGGTTTTCTGGTATCACAGAGAGATTTTCTTTTCCTTCACTGCCTTCTATATTGTCACAGCATTACTCATTGAAGAAAATCTGTTTCTTGGATCCCATTTCTTCCTTTTTCTTGGATAATTCTTTTTTATTTTGATGAAGTATCCTAAGTATCTATTTATTCTCAAGTAAGTTTGTTTAGAGAAGATATTCTTTTCTCACATCTGGCAATACTGTCACTTAGTTCTGTTTGATTGATAGTATGGCTGGCTACATAATTCAAGGCTCAAAATAATTTTCCCTCAAAATGTTGATGGTGCCACTCCACTGTCTTCTGACAGAAGTATGCCTGATGACCTTTTGGAAGGATCTGTTTTTGTTTTCTGGGTGCTTTTTAAGATTTCCCCTTTTTCCCTATAGGTCTGAATATCCTACAATTTAAAAGAAGATTTTTGAATACATTTCTAATAATATATAAAAGGCTTATATACTAATGTAACTTTGCAAAAAAATACACACAGTATAATCTCCATTTCACTAAAATAAAAATAATGTGCATATATACACATACATGTGTAAATTATAAAGAAAATTCTTCAGAATTTTATTTGAATGTAATTTCTTGATGACGTTTTTCACTTTCTTTATGCTTGTTTTCTAATATTTCTACAATGGGTATGTATTACTTGTGTAATAAGAGACAATAATAATTATTATTACTACTATTATGATGATGATTATAAAAAAAAAGGTAAAGGCAAATTTGATAGATGAAAATCACCCAGACTGCTGGCTGAGGCTTTGTCAACCCAAATCACAACTCCACTTCTTCCTATTTTCAATCCTGCTCCTTTTGGTTTCCTTTTATAAGGGGTCACTAATTGTACCAAGGGTCCCCAAGGCCACCTGCATACAATCCCACTCACAAGTATGGTTTATTACAGCAAAAAGATATAAAGCAAAGTCAGAAAAGGGAAGAATGTAGTAAAGTCCAAGGTAAACAAGGCACATACTTCCAGACTCCAGAGGAGTCACAAAATACATGCTTCATCCCCCCAGCGAGGGGTTGTGACAACTCATGTGAAATATTTTCTACCAGGGAAGCTCATTACGGCTCAGTGTCCAGGGTTTATATTCAAGGCTGATCACATAGGCACCCTGGCATGTACCAAAATTTCATACTCCAAGAAAAACAGCAAGTAATCAGCATAAACTATACTATATGTAAAAAACAGTTCAGGCACAAGGAGCCACTCTTATCAGTTTTAAGAAGATGGGAATCCTGAAATTCAAGTTTCCAGTCACCAGCCCAGGATCAATCTTGTAAGCAAGTTTTTCTAAGGATAGCAGCCTCCAGCTGGATATGATAATTCTTCTCTGCACAATGGAAAGCATATTATACCCCAAACTCTGCATCAGCATCTGTCTCCAGAAAAGCCAACCTGTGACAATTAGTTTAATTTAAAATGACTCCAGACCAGGGGCCACCAAATGTTTTGTTTAGGAGCTAGAAGACAATTAGCCTATTCCTCATTCTTATGGCCATAATGCAGACTGTAGTCAAGGTTACATTTTTTCTGACAGACCAGTGAGGCCACCCTGACTTTCTAGACTGTCAAAGCTAAGTTAGATCAAAAACAGGAGCTTCAGTTCAAATGTTTATTGAAACCTGAATCGAAGTGTGATGCCACTTATAACTTGCCTTTGATAAATCAGCCTCTGTCCACAGAGGCTGTTATCAGAGACTATCAGAGAACCAATTATGTTTTCTTGCTCTAACATCCTCCTGATCCTAAATCTTGAATTTTGATTAGCACCAAAATGAAATCCAAGTACTCCATTTGTTCTGGACACGTCCCTCTGCTCCCTGAGCCCTGACTGTGTACGTACTAGACAAGAAAAAAATCGATAAGTTGAATAAACATAAATAGCATTGCATGGAGGTTATGTCAAAATATTAATGGAAAGGAAACTTAAAAAAAATCTGTCTGTAAAAGAACACAGTAGTTAAAGATCAGCAATCTGTTTTCAAGATTGTTAATCCCCTTTACCTTCAAAGAAGGCAACAACTTGTCTTTTCATCTTCGAGAAGAAGGAATGGGAGGTAAAGGGGATTAACAATTTTGATTACCTACAATACGCCAATCTCCGGGCTAGGTAAATGTAGTGAGTTGAGCTGAGTTGTGCCCTCCAAAAAGACATGTTGAAGTCCTAACCTCAATACCTATGAATGTGACCTTATTTAGAAATTTTCTTTGTAGATGTAGTCAAGTTAAGATGAAGTCATACTGGGTCACAGTGAGTCCTAAATCCAATGATTGTGTCTTCATGAGGAGAGGGAGATTTGTAGACACACACAGAGAAGATGGCCATGTGAAGATGGAGGCAGATACTGAGTGATGCAGCTATAAGCCAAGGATTTCAAGGAATGTCAAGGATTTCTGGAGCCACCAGAAGGTAAGAGGCAAAGGAAGATGTTTCTCCAGGGTCTTTAGAAAGAGCATGGCCCTGCCTGCCAACACCTTAATTTCAGAATTCCAGCCTGCAGAACTATAAGAAAATTAAATTGTTGTTTTAAGGTACCAAGCTTGTGGAGATTTATTATGGCAGCCTGAGGACACTAACACAATGCTTCATAAACTTTATTTCATTCAATTTTCTGTAATCCCGTGGAACACGTATCATCCCTGTTCTACTGACAGACAAATGGAAATGCAAAGAGATTAAAAAATTAATTGAAGTTCACAGCTAAAACAGAATTAGCTCTGCTGGACTCCAATGTCTACATTTGCCCCACTAAAGCTGGACACTACTTACTGTCCAGGGGGCTGCATGTTTTTCTAAAATGTTTTTAATCCTAATCTCCCATACCATGGTGGAAGTTAGTTGTATGATTGACATTACATATGGGCAGCATCACTCTACTGTAAAAGGCAGGGAAAGAACTCTCTTGTATGTTCCTTCTCCCCTTCTGTCTCCCTGCCTCCCTCCTTCCTACTTCATGAAGTGGAAATGGACAGCTGAGTCAGGCTACCTCAAATCTCCTCCTCTTTCCACTTCCACCTTCTAAATCCACATCTTGAGATCTTACTTTCATTTTGCCACAAGGGCACTGCCAAGAGAAACTGAAGAGTAGAGGTACTGTGGGCAGTTCAGTGGAGCAGGGTCTAGATCAATGCTTAAAGTAGCAACACAGTTGTGGGAATGGAAGCCTGGATCTAGGAAGAGGGAAAAACCAGAGCCAGTTCTGCAGATCCCATCACCTTTCATCCCCTTCTCTTACAATTCCTGCTTTCTGACACCAAGCGACAAGCAAATCTAGGCAGAGCCTACCTCCATGGGGCAAACCCACTCATGACCCTCACTTTCTTCATTTATCTGTGTTGTTAAATTATGTTAGGTCCTGCTCTGCCTACAATGCCTCTACTCTTCAATATTCCTCAGTGAAGAATGACCAAAGAAGAGTAAAATCTCAATATGTAATTTTATGAGGAGAAGGCTCCACATAATCACTACCATCACTATAATCATCACCAACATTAACATTAACACCATGATTATCAACATCATGAATATCCCCATCATCACTATCTTCACTATCACCATCATGATCAACATCTTCATTAACACCATCATGATCACCATCAGCAGTAGCATCACCATCAAATTCATCATCATCATCACCATCACCACCATCACCATCTCAACCTTCATTATCAACATCATCAATATCGCCATCATTTTCATCTTTACCATCACCATCAACACCATCATGATCACTATCAGCAGCATCACCACCAAATTCATCATCACCATCACCACCAGGACCACTACCACCATTACCATAGCCACCATCATTACCAACATCAATATCTCCGTCACCACCATCATTATCAACATCATCAATATCCCCATCACCATCATCTTCACACTGGCCATCACCACCATCACTATCAACATCATCATCACCATCATCTTCACCATGACCATCACCACCATCATTGTCAACATTATCAATATGCCAATCACCTTCACCATGACCATCACCACCACCATTATCGACATCATCAATATCTCCATCACCATCATCTTCACCATCACCATCAACACCATCAGCAGCAGCAGCAGCATCAAATTCATTATCACCATCACCACCATGACCACCACCACCATTACCATAGCCACCATCATTATCAACATCATCAATAATCCCATCACCATCATCTTCACCATGACTATCATAATCATTATCAACATCATCAACATCACCAGCACCATCATCTTCACCCCCACCACCATCAACGCCATCATGACACCATCAGCGGCAGCATCACCATTACCATTGTCATTTCAGAGAACATGCATTATGTAGATACTAAGCACCAGGGATGGATCCAAGTGCTTTACATGTATTAATCCTTTTAATCTCTATAATAATACTCTGTGATGGGAACTATTTTAACCTCCACTTTATAAATTATAATGTCATTGTAGAAATTAGCTTTTAAAATGGCCCAAGGTCACAGAGAGAGTAAGTAGTAGACCCGAGACTCACATCCAGCAGCTGGGGTTAGTGGCCTTCACACCCTACCTGCCTCTCCTAGGCTGGCCCTTTATCAGGAGCCCTGCATCGAGCCATCAAGGGTTTGTGCCACTGTTAACACTTTCATTCCCACTCTGGGTATGCAGCTCACCTTTTGGGGGTGAGGGAGTAGTAGCAAGGCAGATTTTGGAACTCCTGAGTCTCTGGCCAAAAGCCTTCCTAATCCCTTCAAACTTTAATTTTGTCCACAGACCAGGCTTTATTCCTCTTTCTTTCCTTTCTTTCTTCCTTCCTTTCTTTCTCTCTTTCTCTCTCTCTCTCTCTCCCTTAGATGGAGTCTTGCTCTTGTTGCCCAGGCTGGAGTGTAATGGCACAATCTCGGCTCACTGCAACCTCCGCCTCCTGGGTTCAAGTGATTCTCCTGCCTCAGTCTCCAGGGTAGCTGGGATTACAGGCAGTGCCACCACGCCCGGCTAATTTTTTGTCTTTTGTTTGTTTTGAGATGCAGTCGCTCTTGTTGCCCAGGCTGGAGTGTAATGGCACAATCTCGGCTCACTGCAACCTCCACCTCCTGGGTTCAAGTGATTCTCCTGCCTCAGTCTCCAGGGTAGCTGGGATTACAGGCACCTGCCACTATGCCCAGCCAATTTCTGTACTTTTTGTAGAGATGGGGTTTCACCATGTTGGCAAGGTTCATCTTGAACTCCTGACCTCATGATTTTCCTGCCTCAGCCTCCCGAGTAGCTGGGATTACAGGCGCCCGCCACCACGCCCAGCTGATTTTTTGTGTTTTTAGTAGAGACGGGGTTTCACCATGTTGGCAAGGTTCATCTTGAACTCCTGACCTCATAATTCACTGGCCTCAGCCTCCCATAGTGCTGGAATTACAGGCGTCAGCCACCACGCCTGGCCTCAAACAGTATTTTAAGTGCAGAATTCTTATATCCATTTCACATGTGCAGAAATCAAGGTTTGCTACAATTTTGTTTCCCTGAAACTCTCTATTGAAGTGGACACATCAAGTGGGCTGCCAGGACTGACTCCGTGTCTGGATATGACACTACACCTGCCTGACTCACTGGAGTCAATGGAGCCCTGTACTGGGTGCTGGAAGAACAAGGAGGAACCAGAGCCAGGCCCTGCTCAAGGAGCTCACGTCCCGCAGAGGAACGAACAGGCAGGCCGATGCTGATGCCACAGTGTGCCTGGGCTGAGGCTGGGGAGCCTGGAGGACTCAGGGAGAGGGGAGAACTCCTCTCCTAGCTCAAAGGACAGGAGAAGGCTTTCCAAGCGGTGATCCAGTGGGCAGAGGAGAATGAGCTGGGCCAGGGAGAGGGCGAGCCTGGAGAAGGACTGGCCTGAGCAGGGCCTGAAGCTGGCAAGAGAAGCAGCCCCAGCCCGACAGGGCCTTCAAGAGCAGGTTAGGGATTTGCTGTGTCATCCTAAGGGAATCAGGGGAACAACGGAGAGGCTTTAAGCCATGAAGAAACATGGTTAGATCAGTATTTTAGAAAGATAACTCTGGACGCCTTATGACTTCAGCCTGGAGGAAGGTAAACCTGGATGCCAAGAGAGGAATGGTGGGCATGAAAAGAGGCTGCAGGAGGCAACAGGACACACCAGCAAGGACCATGGACTTTGGCCTTTGATGAGGGTTCAACTCTTAAATCCACCCCCTTCCATACTGTGGGAGGCTGGGTCCCACACAGAAAGGCAACAGGTTAAAAACAGAATTACCATACAACCCAGCAATTTCACCCCCAAGCATACACCCCAAATAATTTAAAACAGGTATTCAAACAAAAATCTGTTCTCGAATGCTCATAGCAGCACTGTTCACAATAAGCCAAACGTTCTGATGAATAAAGAACATGTGTATATCCATAAAATGGAATATTATTCAGCCCTAAAAAGGAACGAAGTTCTGGTGCATGCTACAACATGCAGGAACACTGAAAACGTGATGCTAAGTGAAAGACGCCAGACACAAAAGGACACATACTGTATGATTCCACTTATCTGAAATGTACAGGGTTGGCAAATCCAGAGACAGAAGCAGAGGAGTGGTTGCCAGGGGCTGGGCGAGAAGGAAATGGGAAGTCACCAATGGGCACCAAGTTTCCTTTCAGAGGCGAAAATGTTCTGGAAGCAGACAGTGGTGATGGCTGCACAACACTGTGAATGTAGTAACTGTCAATAACAGTAAATGTTATGCTGTGTGTACTTTACTACGCACACACAAACAGTGCCTAATGTTTAGGGTTATGGTACACAGAAGTCAGTAAATCTGAGCCGCTATTACTACTACTGTTATTGGCTGGTGGGAAGGGCACAGACTAGGAGACAGAGTCAACGGAGTGTTGTGATGGAATGGATATGTAAGAGGCCAGACACAGGAGGAGCCAACAATGTCCCTGAATCCAGCTCGGGGGCTGGGATGCTGGTAGCACCCACCACTGCAGTGACAAGTCCAGAACCAGAAGTGGCTAAGAGCACCAGAATCAGCTCCACGTTAATCATACTTCTGAGATTCCCTTAAACACGCTACAGCCAAGCTCCACTGAGAATCACGGTAAGTTCAGATTCCAAAGAGAATCTTTACCTTAAACCTCATTGTCTAAGAATAAAGAAAAAGATGGTTATCCCGGCTTCCCATCCCCTAGAGTCCTCCTTACTTTCCTTCTTGTCTCTGGAAAAGAATCATCCACGATTACCACCCCTTTAATCACATATTAGCAGGAGCAGATGCCTTTGATGAATTCTGTCACTGCATTTATGAAGAGCGATGCTGGATAAACAGGCCTTTCAAAATGAATGCTTTAAATGCTCAGAATCCAACACCAAGTTACAAAAGCCTGATGAAGAATTGTTTACAGAGTTTGACTTCAATTATGTACTAAATATATTCATAGCCTTGTGGATGGTGAGATGCGAACATGTTAGCAATGGTTCTCCCTGCTGGTGGGATTACGGCATGAAGCTATTTTACTCTTTCAACTTTTCTGTATGTGGAGGGTGGTGGTAAGGAGAGGACATTTCCTCAAAATGCCCACAGTGCCCACAGTGGCCTTATATTAAATCCCACCCACCCAACCCTTCAAAACACAGACAGTGCTTGATGAACATGGGAGATGACGAATGTTTTCTCTGGAACAGAGTCTGCAAATCATTTACTTGAAATCTTTTACTTTGAGCTTGAGACCCAAGAAGCAGAGGGGTGAGTGGCTTGCTGGTCCTTGTCACACAGTCCTTGAGGGGCAGTCCTGAGGGCAAAGAGACCCTCGGCCTCCCAGCTGATAATTCTGGCAAGAGTGAGATGTCAAAGCTAATCACAGGCAGAGACAATCACACTTACCAACGCAGCTTTGCTAATTTACCAATCTAGCGAATAGCATCTGGAGTAGAGAACGCATCACACAGCATGATTCTGACTGCAATGGTGTTGAGTTCTGAACCTGGTCAGTTCCCAGAGCCTCTAGACCAGAGGTTTTTACTCTAAAATGGGAAAGTGAGACTAGATAATCTTTAAGGTCTCTTCCAGTTCAACAATTCTATTCTGATGTCAACAAAAATGGATTAAGTGCCATCCAGAGGACTAATCTCAACTTCACACAGTGCCAGGCTTTAATAAATGATCCAATGCATAGGACCACAGCCAAGGGTACAACTAGCTGGCCAGGGAAGGGCTAGGGCATCACAGAGTGCAGATGCTGGTCAGGGTCCAGCAGGAGGTTTATAAGTTGCCCAAAGAACAGGTAAGATAAGAACAGGATGTGCAAAACCAGAGCATAATGGAAAACAAAGGCACCCAGTGGCCCTGGGAGATGGTTAGCAGGGATCGGCTTTCCTGATGGATCCTGAATGGGGGCCCCTCAAGAATAGAAAGCAGGCAGGTTCATGTTTTAGGGAAGACCACTCCAGCATGGACAATGGGCTGGGTAGGGAGTAAAACTGGAGGCAGAAAGGATAGGATGCTGGGGCAGTCATCAAAACAAGAAATGCAGGTTAGGGCAATGGTTAGCGGGCTTGGAATGTCCATGGAGAAGGCAAAAATGATAACGTGCAATTGTGTGCAAACCCCTAAGCCTATAAATCCAACTCACAGCCACGTGATTTTGCCTACAGAGTGACACAGGCCGCCACTGTGCTTCAAGGGCACCTCTAACTCATCTTTGGGAAATTCTCATACCGTAGATAGCTGTCCATTGTGGCCTTCCATCTCTTATAAATTAATATTAAGATTCTCTTTATATATTAAAAACATTAATCTTTTGCCTCTTATGTATATTACAAATATTTCCCCAAGTTTCTCATTTATCTTTCTGAGTGCTGTTTTTAAATGTAAAGTTTGCAACTATGTGTACCTAAATCCACAGTTTTCTCCAGATCACATCCTATTAGCCCATATTTACTTTTTACAAATTGTTATATTTACTTAGATTTTAATCTAATTAGGAAATTCATTTTTATCTTTCTTTCAAAAGACCCAGTCAGTTGTTACCAAATTCATGGATGATACATCCTCCTTCTCCCACTGGTTTAAAACATATGTATAGATGCGTGTGTAGATTTTATCTTTTGTTCCACTGGTCTGATGTTTCTTGTAGCAGTCAAATGCTGCATTACTGTAGCTTTGTAATTTTTTTTTTTTTTTTTTTTTTTTGAGACGGAGTCTCACTCTGTTGCCCAGGCTGGAGTGCAGTGGCCGGATCTCAGCTCACTGCAAGCTCCGTCTCCCGGGTTTACGCCATTCTCCTCCCTCAGCCTCCCGAGCAGCCGGGACTACAGGCGCCCACCACCTCGCCCAGCTAGTTTTTTTGTATTTTTTAGTAGAGACAGGGTTTCGCCATGTTAGCCAGGCTGGTCTCGATCTCCTGACCTCGTGATCCACCCGTCTCGGCCTCCCAAAGTGCTGGGATTACAGGCATGAGCCACTGCGCCCGGTGCTTTGTAATATTTTTAATATCTGCTAGGGTAAACCCTCCCACATTACTCTTCATTTTCAAAACCTTCCCATCTGGGTTCATAATTTATATTTTCAGGTGAAACTATTTTTTTCACATCCCCTCCAAAGTCCCATTAAAATCAGTATTGGAGGCTGGGCGCGGTGGCTCACGCCTGTAATCCCAGCACCGGGAGACTGAGGTGGGTGGATCACCTGAAGTCTAGAGTTCAAGACCAGCCTGACCAACATGCTGAAACTCCAAATCTACTAAAAATACAAAATTAGCTGGGCCTGGTGGTGGGTGCCTGTAATCCCAGCTACTCAGGAGGCTGAGGCAGGAGAATTGCTTGAACCCGGGGTGCAGAGGTTGTGGTGAGTCAAGATCGTGTCAATGCACTTCAGCCCGTGCAACAAGAGCAAAACTCCGTCTCAAGAACAACAATAACAACAACAACAAAATTAGTATTGGAATTGCACTCTGAATGAATTGGGGTACCATAACAATTGGTTTAAATGTCTCTCTCTCTGATTAGACCTGAGATCCTGGCAGCAGAACACTGTGACCTGTTCTCTTGGTGCCTGGCACAGTACCTGGCCCTTTCATGGGCACATGTGAACACAGAAGGGGATATCTAGTGCCATCTGAGACCTGCACTCAATGTGTGATTCTTATTTTCTCACAGAAAGACAGTACTCTCATCCAGGAGACAGAAAGGGGAAGACAATTTCTTGAGAAAAAATGAGAAATAATTTCTTGGGGCCTCATTTTCCTTGGCTGACATGTGTCAGTTTCACCCTCAGGAAAGTAACAGGAAATTAAGGAGATAATAGGGTAGCTCCCAAATGCGGCAGAATCTCTATTTACACAATGGAAGCCTACTGTCTTTACCCTGTATTTTTAAACTGCCTGATGCACACATCAGGGGTGCTGCCACCCTTCTGGCGAGCTCATCCTATTCATCACCACCACACCTGTCTGGTGTAATTCCACAACCTCTGCAGGTTCCCCCGTCAGCCCTGCTGGAACACACGCCATGACTGCCACGGCCTTGCCTCACCCTTATGTGTGTGTCACCCAGTAGTGCTTGGTTCAAGCCTGACCAGCAGTCAACACTGGCTTAACCTAGAAGTCAGATCTTCAGCTGCTCCTTCCCCAACTTTAATTAAATCTTACCTTCAAGACCCAATTGAATTCTTCCTCCTCCAGGAAGCCTGCCAGTCCACCCAGCCCATGGAGTTCTCTCTCTCTCTGCTGTCGGTGTCCATGGTACAAGCAATCTATATTTCAGGTCACAAACTCACAAATTCAGCGAGTGCTGTGCATTCTTCAGTCTTTTTTTTTCATTTACTGCCTCGGTGTGAGGGTGGGGATGGTGGGTGACAGGCAACCCGAGTGTCCACGCTGCCGCACGCTACATTACCTCCTAGAATCTTGCACTGAGCCTGACGTACACTTATAGCACCTCTGTGACCCCGATGGGCACTGGAGCATGAGGCCCTGATGCAAAACATTGTCAGCATCACAGAACACTTGGCACAGCTGTGTTGTTATCATGTGTAAATAATAATAACAATACTGACGATGATAACAGCTGACGTTTATGGAGCCCTCACAGTGCCGGGCACTGTGTTGAGTGCTTTACATCCCTTGATCCATTTACCTCAACAACCATCCTGTGAGGTGAATATTGTTATTACTCTCATTTCACAGTTAGGGAAACTGAGGCCCTCAGAGGTGTGTAAGGTGCCCAAGGTCACATGCAATCAGTGGAGAGACAGGGATTCAAAGCCAGGCCTTATGGTCCAAGAGTCTGCTGGGCCCACACAATACCATAGGGCCACCCTGTGCATACACCTCCTCTCCCTACTCAACAGGGAGCTCCCTGAATGTGGTCCACAGCCTGGGGTGCCTGTCCTGGGGACTGATGTGGCTGAAATTCAGCCCCAGTTCAAAGGCCAGGACTTGCATCCACAGGTTTGCATCCCAGGAGTCAACTATTCCTCTTTCTCCTGAAGGCAATATGCAGGTGACAGGAAGCCTGGAAGACCTGGGCATGGCTCAATTCCATCCACAAGTGAGTCTGCGGCAGCGGGGAAGGGCTCATAAATACCCTTACAAGAGCGTTCTCTGCCTTTTATTACATTCATGCAGTGACCAGCCACCTCCTCCTGAGCAGCAATCATCGTCATTGATGACAATAAGCTCAATCATGGGATATTTACCTGTTGAGTGCCATCTACAATGTACTGCGCAGTGGGGGACATGGGTGAATCCGACATGGCCTCACCCGCCAGGAGCTCACAGACCACCAGGGAGACTTCTTACCAGTGCACCTGACAGCCCCACTAAACCAAACACTCACCTAAGGCCAGCCTTGTACTTTCTCTTCATCTCTTCTGTGCAGGACTCTGGCTCTCTGGGAGGCAGTATGGCCCAGTGCCTGACAGCAGGGGTCTGGAGCCAAATTGCTTGGGTTCAAATCCTGGTCCTGCGACTTACTAGCCATGCAGAAAAGAGTTAACATCTTCAGCCAGAGACTGGCATCCTCTGAAAGCTCTTCCTGTAGGGCTGGGCCTCAGCGGATGTCTGGGAACATGGATTTTGGGAGGGTTTCCACTATTTTCTGGTAAGAGTGGCTCTCTGTTTTCAAACTGTCTGTGCAAACAGTGTGGCTCAGGCCGAGCACCTGCTTTCCTTCTGGGAGTCTGGAATCTTGGTGTATGCCAGGCAGAGAGTGCCTATGTGGCTGGCCCCCAGTAAAAATTCTGGCACTGAGTCTCTAAGGAGCTTCCCTGGTAGACAATAATTCACATGTGTTATCACAACTCATGCTGGGGGAATGAAGCATACCCTCCGTGACTCTGCTGGGAGAAGACTCTTAAAATTTGCAGGTGATTTTCTCCAAACTTCTCCCCATGCAACTTTTCCCTGTGCTGATTTTGCTTTGTATCTTTTCATTGTAGTAAGTCATGGCAGTGGGTACAACTACAGGCATGCATCACCTAACAATGAAGAGATGCTCCTAGAAATGCATTGTTAGGTGATTTCCTCATTGTGCAAACATCACAGAGTGACTTACGCAAACCTAGATGATCTAGCAGACTACACACCTAAGCTCTATGGTATAGTCTATTCCTCATTCCTCCTAGGCTACAAACCTGTACAACATGTTACTGTACTGAATACTGTCGGTAACTGTAACACATGCTAAGTATTTGTATATATAAATAGATTCAAGTATAGAAAAGGTACCAAAGCCTGTAATCCCAGCACTTTAGGAGTCCGAGGTGGCCGGATCACTTGAGGTCAGGCGTTCAAGACCAGCCTGGCCAATGTGGTGAAATGCCATCTCTACTAAAAATATAAAAACTAGCTGTGTGTGGTGGTGGGTGCCTGTAATCCCAGCTACTCAGGAGGCTGAGGCAGGAAAATCACTTGAATCTGGGAGGCAGAGGTTGCAGTGAGCTGAGAACGCACCACTGCACTCCAGCCTGGGCAACAAAGCAAGACTCTGTCCAAGAAAAAAAGAAACAAAGAAAGAAAAGAAAAATACGTATAAAAGAGAAAAAAAGTACACTTGTATAGGAAATTTACCGTAACTCGAGCTTGCAGGACTGGAAGTTGCTCTGGGCGAGTCAGTGAGTGAGTGGTGAGTGAATGTGAAGGCCTAGCGTATGACTGTACACGATTGTAGACTTTAGAAACACTGTACCCTTAGGCTACACTACATTTATTTATTTATGTTGAGACAGGCTCCCTCTGTTGCCCAGGCTGGAGTGCAGTGGCATGATCTCAGTTCACTGCAACCTCTACCTCCCAGGTTCAAGCAATTCTCATGTCTCAGCCTCCCGAGTAGCTGGAATCACAGACATGCACCATTTTGCTCAGCTAATTGTTTTTGTATTTTTAGTAGAGACTAGTTTAGCTGTGTTGGCCAGGCTGATGCTGAACTCCCAGCCTCAAGTGATCAGCCCACCTCGGCCTTCCAAAGTACTGAGATTACAGGCATGAGCCACCGTGCCTGGCCACTAAATTTATTTTGCAAATACATGCTGTGCAGGTTTCTTCAGTAATAAGTTAATCTTGGCTTACTGTAACATTTTATATTTTATTTTATTTTACTTTAAGTTCTGGGATACATATGCAGAACATGCAGGTTTGTTACTCAGGTATACACGTGTCGTGGTGGTTTGCTGTACCTATCAACCTGTCACCTACGTTTTAAGCTCCACATGTAACTGCCTTTGCCCCCCACCCCCCAACAGGTTCCAGAGTGTGATGTTCCCCTCCCTGTGACTTTATTACCTTTGTCATTTTTCTTTTTAACATTTTGACTCTTTGGTAATAACACAGCTTAAAACACAAACACACTGTACAGCTGTACAAAAATACATCCTTTCTTTATATCCTTACTCTGTAAGCTTTCTATATTTTTAAGGTTTTTTTTTTTTAAAAAAAAATTTCTTAAACTTTTTTGTTAAAAACTAAGACACACGCACATTAGCCTAGTCCTTGTACACCGTCAGGATCATCAGTATCACTGCCTTCCACCCTGACACCTGTCCCACTGGAAGGTCTTCAGGGGCAGTAACAGGCATGGACCCGTCATCTCCTAGGATAACAAGGCCTTCTTCTAGAATCCCTCCTGACGGACCTGCCTGAGGCTGATTTCTAGGTAAGCTTAT
>NW_012114522.1:4270039-4296962 GCF_000951035.1 Colobus angolensis palliatus | reverse complement strand
GGTTTCACACCAGAATCACCAAACAGGTGAGTAAACGCACTGTGTTACAATGGATGTTACACAACCACATTATCACTAGGTGACAGGAATTTTTCAGCTGCATTGTAATCCTATGGGACCACCTTCATATATGCAGTCCACTGTTCACCAGAATGTCATTATGTGGTGCATGACTGTACATGTAAGTCCCGTGAGTCACCTTAGAGAATCATCGAAACTGGGGGTGGGTACTGGGGACTCTGACATTCTAGCCATGGGATCTTGAGCAAATTACTTGACTTTAATGTGCCTCGGTTTCCCCATCTGAAATGGCAGCGATTTTAAAATAGAATATGTCTCACAAGACTGTGGTAAAGATGATGTAATTCCACATATGTAAATTGCTCGTAATGCTTGGCACCCAGTAGGTGTTTAAGAAACGTGAAGTGTTGTTACCTGGTGAATTAACACTCGGTTAATACATGAATGAGTGAACATGTGAGATGCAAATGATTAAACTGAAGAACAGAAATGGAGAAGTATTAATGGTGAACAGCAGAAGCAGAGAGACCCACCCACAGACTGCAGGCTTTGGGAAGATCTGGGAAAACACAATGTCACCAGCTGCTTGACCTAGTGGCAAACACTGGGAACAGGTAGGAGCATGGCTGGACAGTAGCACAGACGGGCAGTGGAACCTCAGCCTGTCCAGCCCGCGGCCCACCTGCCTTGACCAGGTGGAGGGTCGTCCAGAGAAACCAGTCAGATAGCCTCAGGGCACACGGGTGACCCAAGAGACGGCACAGAGTCCCAGCCTCAACGCATAACTGGGGGTCCAAGGCCAGCAGCTGCCCCTCCCCATGGCTCCAAGAACAGGCAGGACCCACACGGCACAGGTGTGAAGAGACACAGATAGAAGGCAGGGGGTACTCAGGGCATGTCGTGTCTCCTACCGTTATGCTTTCTTCTGCTGTTATGGAAAAAAGCGCTTTCAGCTGTGTTCTGTTCTAGAAGAGGAAAAAATAAAACACTTTCAGCAACAGTTTGGGGTCTGACACATGGGGTAACATTTGGTGTGATTTCCAACCTGCCAAGCGTGGAGCTATAATCAGCCCTAACTGCTGCACAGGTCAGAGCTTGTGAAGATCTCACTGTCAGGGGGAAGGGCATGTGGGGATAGGATCCCTCCCTCTCTACCGGAGGCTTTGTGAATCCAAGCACCAGCTTCGCTAACATCCAAAGCAAGTCATGGCAGCATGCCCTTGTGGAGAAACGCTTGGGGTTGGGGTTGGGAGCTGACTCCAAGCCTGTGACCAAGGTCAGTCACCTCCACTCTCCCAGCATCTAGCTCCTTCACAAAGGTAGATGCAATCCTGGGCTCTGATTGCACTGCACGTGTTCTTCTCTTACTCAAATGCACTTGATTCTCCAAGCCCCAACTCCCTGTGGGTCTATCCATAATGTCCTCTAATATTCCTCTGCTGAGAAGATACAGGAAACAGAAAAATAAAGTGTGTCATGGTATCCACTTGTCTAACTGCATGGTGACCGAAAAGACCCACCATGAGAACATACTTCTTCCTGGGGGTAGAGGCAGAATAGCTTGCCACTGACAGACAGTCTATAGGGTGGTGATTAGGGCCAGGTTGAGTTAATACAGGGCTCCACTGCTCACAGCAGTTGAAACTTGGGCAATGTATTAGCCTCTCTTTGCCTCTGTTTTCTCGTCTGTGGAATGGTAATCATATTCAGTTCACAAAATTGTATGAGGATTAACTTAGGTAATATAGAACCCTGAAGAGTGCCTGGCACTACGAAGTGCTATAAAATATTACTGCTATTGGTGGCTGTAGGTAGTAGTAGTAACATTAGCAGTAGCAGCAGTAGTAATAGCAATAGCAGGCCAGGCGCGGTGGCTCACACCTGTAATCCCAGCACTTTGGAAGGCCAAAGCAGGTGGATCACCTGAGGTCAGTTCAAGACCAGCCTGGCCAACATGGTAAAACCCCATCTCTACTAAAAATCAAAACTTAGCCAGGTGTGGTGGTGGGCACCTGTAACTCCAGCTACTCAGGAGGCTGAGGCAGGAGAATGGCTTGAACCCAGGAGGCGGAGGTCGCAGTGAGCTGAGATCATGTCATTGCACTCCAGCCTGGGTGACGAGTGAAACACTGTCTCAAAAATAATAATAATAATAATAAAATTTTAAAAAGCAATAGCAACAGTAGTAGCAGTAGTATTATATAGAACCAGACTGGCTGGGTTTGGTGGTTCACACCTGTAATCTCAGCACTTTGGGAGGCCAAGGCGGGTTTATCACCTGAGGTCAGGAGCTCGAGACTAGCCTGGCCAACATGGTGAAACCCCGTCTCTACTAAGAATACAAAAGTTAGCCAGGTGTGATGGTGGGTGCCTGTAATCCCAGCTACTTAGGAGACTGAGAGAGGAGAATTGCTTGAATCCAGGAGGCGGAGGTTGCAGTGAGCCCAGACTGTGTCACTGCACTCCAGCCTGGGTGACAAGAGCAAAACTCTGTCTCAAAAAAAAAAAGAACCAGACCTTGGGACTTAGAGTTTGCAGCCCAGAGAGCTCAGCAACCCATGTAATTCTCATTATAGACATGACTAAGGCATGTTTCTGTAACCTGAGCTATGCCTCTCCCGAGGTAACAAATCCCCTGATCCATGCCCTACAGATGTTATGGCAGCAGCGCTAGGAAGCAGTGGGACTTCCCAAATCCACTGTGGGCCAGCAGGGTGACCTCATGGAGGCTTCAGAGAAAATAAAAATACTGTAAGTCTTCTTTTCATGGGAGGGAAATAGAACAGTTTTAGAATATGGCTGTAAAGAAAAGACACCTCTGAGGCATTCATTCACTTTGCCCTTTCTGTTCTTGAGTCACCTCCGCTTTGGAATATGTATGGTGTCTAGGAGTCAGTCTCAGGGTCTCTCGAACTGGAGCCTGAGGCTAAGTTCAGAGCCCATATTCCAGTACATTCTGCTGTGTTCCCACAGATACGCAGATAGGAGCCTAAAGTGTGCTATCAAAGCTCGTCTTCAACTCTTTGCAAAGCGTAAATCCTCACCCCAGTAAATGCATGCAGTTACGACATAAACTTCAAGGCTTCAGAAACATGTTTTAGTTCCTGGCATGAAGCCAGAAAACATGGACCAAGTGGGATTCAACACATTGTTACTGAGCACCTACTATGTGCAGGGTTCTCTTTTTGGCACTGGAGACCCAGCTGTGAACAGGGCACACGAGGCCCTGGCTTCAAGGAACTGACATTCTAGTGAGGGAGGGAGAGGGTTCCTAGGGGGTAGAGTCAATATCACAGACAGGAACCAAACAAAGTAACAGGCAGGACTATTTCAGGGTGGGGCAGGGGAAGCCACGAGGAAGGTCCTTCCAGAGTATGCAGAGGCCAGGCTCTGCTGAACTATAAACCTCCTCCTGCCCAAGCCAGCACGACCCAGGAACACACACAGCTGCCCACAGCTTCAGCTCCTGAAGCTTCCATTTCATTTTATTCAGAGTTTCTGATTTGCTTTCTGATTCTTACCTTATCTTTTCCTTATCATTATCTTACCTTTTCTTTCTAATTTACTTGGTTTCCTGTCTTCTGAAATTGTTGGGATTTCTTTTGGGAAATCTTTAGGGATTTTATCCTTAGTTTCAAAAATCTGTCTTTGTTCTCTATTTCTTTAACTTTACACTGAATTATTTCCTGAGAGAATTGTCCTTCCCAATAGTTTCATGTCATTTTCTTGTATCTTGTATTTAGCCTCTTTCCTTTTATCTAAATCTGTCTAAGGTGTTTTGTTTTGTTTTCCCCTCATTGCAGCAGAAACGCCATACTGGCCTTGCAGCCTCGGGGTAGAAGGATGCCTCAGGAGGAGGCTGCAGGGTACAATCTGATTCTGTTATGGGACCTGGGGCATTAACAGTCATGCTATCAGTCACATCTTCCATGGCCATGAATAGGGAAGACTTTCTCCAGGGGCTGAAGCCACAACAAAATGGCAAAAGGAAGCAGAGCATCATGATCTCCTTGCAGTCAGGGACCACATCTCCTCTAGCCTGTTTCTGGGGCATGCAGCACCTGCCAGGACAGGCAGCCAGCCAGTTCACTGCATAAGTGAACCCACCACAGGCGCAGTGAGAGATGGGGAGACTCACAGTAATGGTGTTATGGGCCAGACTGTTTCCCAAAATTTGTATGTTAAAGTCCAAAGTCCCAGTGCCGCAGGACGTGACTGCATTTGGAGACAGGGTCTTTACAGAGGTAATCAGGTAAAGTGAGGTCGCTAGGCTGGGTCATGGTCTGGCATGACTGGTGTCCTTACAGAAGAGGTTAGGACAGATGTGCAGCCAGGGAAAGCCTTAGGAAGACACAGGGAGAAGGCAGCCTCCACAAGCCAAGAACAGGTCTCAGAAGGATCAGCCCTGCAGACACCCTGATCTCCAGCTTCCAGCCTCCCGAACAATACATTTCTGTTGTTTTTAAGTCCAGTCTGTGGTACTTTGTTATGGTAGCCCTGGAAAATGAATAGTAATGGTAACTACTGGTTAGGTGCTTACAGTGTGCAGGACACAGGGAAAAGAATTCACATGTATTGATTACCTATCCTTATGAAAACCTTGTGTGAGGCCCAGAGGGGTTAAGTAACTTAGGCAAAGTCACACGGGCATTACTAATGGAGGCCGGTTCATGGCAAGGTGTGTGAGACTCCAGGGCCTGTGCCCTTATGTGCTAGGTTGCATCACTGAAGGAAGGAAGGAACTAACAGGTCTTCTGTCTGAAGTGTCCCTGTTTCTAAAACAATCTCTCTTGGCAGTGGCAAGACAGAGATTAAAGTAACAAAGGTAATACCTGTGACAAGCTCTGAAAGGTGAGTTGGGCAGGAAGCTTGAGGCTCTCCCCGTTCCCGAGGTCTCCAGCCTGGAGCGTGGCTGCATAGCTGACAGCAAAGGCATCTCCCACTGTGCAGAGAAAAGCACGTGTGATTCAGTGAGGGCTTGGCCATGCACCCGGCTGCGCCCCACCACACCCCAGACACATCCTGGCCCCTGGCTTCCATGGTTCCAAGGGAGGCCACCATGGCAGTGATGCCTGCAGCAAGGAAGCCCTTTGTATTGCATACAGCTAGGTTCGGGGAGGGAATTCTCTGAGTGGTAAACTGGGGACAGTGAGCTGGGCGGACTCCTGGACTCCCACTCCTGACGTTTCCATTCACGAGTGGGGGCGCACTACCCGCAATAGGGCTGGCTCTCCTAGCCCTTTCTCACTGTGCAGTGTGCCTCATCCCACAGGTAAGTTCGGGTGGGCCGCACTCAGCTCATCCTGCTCGGGCGAGGCTGTACCAGGGCTGGAGGCTTTTGCCCAATGTGGCCAGGTGGGTGACAGAGCCCGTCTAACTCTGCCAGTCACTGTTCTCACCTAAGCTTGACCTCCTATCTTGCCTTTCTCCCTAACAGAGGTTACTTATAGCCCTAAAATGCCACAAGATGCCTCATTTCTCAATGCATGCGGACCTCAAATATATATATATATATGCACACACATATATATACACATATATACACACATACACACACACACATATGTGTGTATATATATATAGTAAAGAAAAAAGGAGGAATGCTCACTTAGCCTATGCAATCACTGGCATTTTTGTTTTAAAAATCCTCAACATTTTCATTTTTATTTTAAAATGTTTATTTATTTATTTCTGAGACAGGCTCTATGTTGCCCAGACTAGTCTCGAACTCCCAGGCTCAAGCAATCCTCCTGCCTCAGCCTCCTGAGTAGCCAGAACCTTAGGAGTGGACCATGCCCATCTCATTTTGTTTTCATATATCCTAGAGCTAAGATAATGAATGTAAAGTGATAAAGATAATGGCAGTGACAATGACAATGACGGGGAAGATAGTCATAGTCAGACCTTCCCCATACAGTGATTTGATCACTCTCCATGCGCTGCACCTGCATTAACCCAGCTGATCTCCACGCACTGCCCCAAGATGGATGGAGAACACGTGATTTTCTGCAACATACAGAAGAAGAAACTGAGACTAAGAGACAGTGACTGGCTTAAGATCACCCCGCTGCTGGACAGGGAGCCACCTGACCCTCTGGGTCCCATCATCTTTTCCCCAAACAACACTGGCTCTAATAAAAGAAAAGCATCAAATAATAATGATGATGAGGTCAGAATGTCAATGAACTGGGACCTGACTGGTCATTTGATTTGTTATCTACTCACGCTTTGGGAAAAAAAAAAAAAATCACCTGTGTCCCAAGGTGAAAGTCAATGTCACACTTCTTGGCATAGCGGTGAGTTCACAGATAAATATGATTTGGACACTGCCCTCAGGGAATATAGAGCCCAGTAGGTAGAGCCAAGCATGGGCATAAATAACAAGAATGGAGCAATAAGAATAAAAATAACACCAACAGTGGCCGGGCGTGGTGGCTCATGCCTGTAATCCTAGCACTTTGGGAGGACAAGGCAGGTGGATCACCTGAGGTCAGGAGTTCGGGACCAGCCTGGGCAACATGGTAAAACCCTGTCTCTATGAAAAATACAAAAATTAGCTGGGAATGGTGGCACACACCTGTAGTCCCAGCTACTTGGGAGGCTGAGGCAGGAGAATCACTTAAACATAGCAGGCGGAGGTTGCAGTGAGCCGAGATTGTGCCATTGCACTCCAGGCTGGGCGACAAGCATGAAACTCCATCTCAAAAAAAAAAAAAGAAAAGAAAAGAAGAAAAAAAAACACCAACAAAATACCTCCTAACACCAGGAGCCCAGGAGCACTTTCCACAGCCGGGCTGCGTCACACTGCTTTAGCTCCCTTACCCTCACAGCGCCTTCCTGGGTAGGTGTTATTAGCATGCCCAGAGGAGAGATGGAGAGCCAAGGTTCAGAGACACGCAGTGTGCACGTGCCAGAGCAGAAATCCATGAATTCACGTGTGGAAAGTGCCTAGAATGGCACTAGGCTCCAAGCAGGAAGCAGGAAGGGGCAGGTAATCTCTGTGGAAGTTTGGAGGCAGAGGGGTGACTTTGGGGCAGTGGATTGGATAGGGCTTTCTAGAAAAGGTGACACCAGGGCCAGGTCCCAAAGAACAGAGATGATTTGTATATTCAGAATTGGGGACAGGTGCTTTCCTGATCCACACAAGAGCAAGAGTAGATGCTAGGAGATAGGAGAAGAGTAGGAAGCTGGGTCTGGCAGCAGCACAGACCATGAAAGGTCGGCAGGGAAATTAGAAGAAAGATGTGCAGGACCACAGGCTGGAGAGGGTGTTGGACACCTTCCCTTTACCAGACAGAGTGCCTGGGTGACACTGTCTCCTTGATTCAATCTCTACGACTCCACAATGGTCTCGCATGACCAGAGCACTTCAACAGCTTTCCAGAAGCCATGCAGCTTCTCAGTCACAAGGCTGGGAGTCACCCAGGTCCATCTGAGGCTGCATCTATGCTCTGCTCGTGGCCCCATGCTCCATGCTCTGAACACGAATTTAAGAATAGCGGATTCATTTTTATATCACTGAAGGCAGGAAAGCACTGAAGGTTACTTAGCTGGGGCATCTCATAACAACTTTTACGACATCATTTAAATCAGAGCCAGCAAAAAGGTCACTACGTGTGGGCAAGCTCCACTAGTAGCTTCTGTCAATAATAGTGTGTTACGCAGGATTCTGAGGCCTTACCTAGGCTCAGAGGGAAGGAGCAGCATGTAATTCTAGCAATGTGTGCCGTGAGTATGGAGGCATGGAGTCAGGAAGAGCTCCAGACGTGTGAAAAGCATGACGGTTTAATGGTTATCAGGGTGCACAGGGAGCCCAAGCTTGACTGTCAGCCTTGAAAGCAGCCAGCACTATGACCTCAGGCAAGCTTCTCAGCCACTTTAGTCCCAGTCTATTCATCTGTAAATGAGGTCCTACTAAGAATAAAAGATGTCTTTGCCTGCCTAGGGAAACTGAGTTCTGAAGCCATGGTACCAACTGAATCCCAGAATTGGTTTTAAACTTGCTTAATTGACCAATAACAGCCCACCTCAGGAATTGAACCTCTGAAAGCCAACCAGTGAGGGTGCAGAGTCTACAAATCAACCAAGCAGCCAGTGAACATGCTCGAACACACCTGGACACACCTGGACATACCTGGACAGCTCAGGAACATGCTACTGAGATGGATGTCAACCCACTCCCACCCTGTCCAGCACAACCCAAAACAAACTTTTCATCTTCCTGAGTGACGGTTAATTTCGGTGATGTGAGTGACACACATACTGGGATCCACTGTAAACTCTATTTTTGTGTATGTTTGAAATTTTTCATAATAAAAATTGACTATATATTTTTTAAAAATTTCCACAACTCTTTCCCCAAACCCAACATCTTGCTAAGATAAAAGAGAAATTCAGCTTTTTGGTTACAGATATTCAATGTGGTCTCTTTTTATGATACCCTGACAGTAAGATCCATTGTGAGGATTAAGTGAGTGAACACATGTAAGGCTTTAAGAACATGCCTGACCCAGAGCACATTCACCTGGAAGTATCTGTACATATTCTCATTTGTCATCCCTGGCTTCAGACTGCTCTGCTGTTACCTTGCAGAAACTTCTTGCTAAAAGCCTGGAATCCTTCCGAGGTCCTGTTTCCAATAGACTCCCAAACGGTGAGACCAGTGATGCTGTCCAGCAAGAGAAGCTCCG
Organism: Colobus angolensis palliatus; assembly: GCF_000951035.1. NCBI lineage: Eukaryota > Metazoa > Chordata > Mammalia > Primates > Cercopithecidae > Colobus > Colobus angolensis. The sequence goes on along the minus strand of NW_012114522.1, from coordinate 4,288,251 downwards.
AGAGGTTGGCTGACGAGGGTGTCTTGGTGTTGTTAACAAGCAGCCATATGTGGGCTGTCTGTGCTTCGCTTGGCCCAGACACCTAGGGCAGGAGGAGAAGGCACGAGGGCAGATTAGCTGACAAATCCAGCTTCCTCAAATGGGGCACGAGCCTAACCTGTGCACATTAGGCATCCAGGAAGAAGGAGGGTAGCACCGCCTCACAGAGGTTCTGGGAATTTATCAGGCTCCGTATGATTTCAAAGACCCCCAGGAGGGTTTTGACCCACACTTGCCAAGCTGTTGCTTGGAGACAGTTTCAAAGAAACCAAGACAGCGAAATCATCCCTGCAGAGAATCTTAGAAGAAAAAAAAAGTCCAAGTGCAGAGCTAGTCAGGCTGGGGAGATTGTGACAACCAGCATTACCGAGGAAAGCAAAGAATGGCTCTTTGGTACTTAGTTATTTTAAAGATTCAGCCTCAGCCCCGGGTCTCCGATGGTCATGTGATCTCCAGGAAGGACCTGAGCAGCTCATCTGCCTCTTGGATCATCTCCCACACTCAGGCTCTGCCCAATATGTGTCTCAATGGTTCTACTGCTGGAAGCCATCCAGTGGCCAATGTAGCAGACTCATCACCTGGGCTCTGCACTCTTGCCCTCCCTTCCTCTCTAATCTTGTCTCCCAGCCCTCCTGCACCACCTTCTCCCCAGCTCTGCTGAAATACATGCAGGAGCTGGAAAAAAGAGAAGGAAGCAACGTGTGTACTGACAAGAGTGACCTCTGGAATATAAGTGATAAAAGCAAGCTTCAGAACTGTGTGTGTAATATACTGCCACCTACATGAATTAAAAAAGTGGAGGAGAAAGAAGGTACACATAGTATGCACGCATGTGCACACACTTATAACTGCATGCATATGGCAGAAAAAGTCACGAGAAGGATATACAAGAAACTACTACTAACACTGGTTGCATCCACGAAGGCAAACGATGTAGTTGAGGGCCTGTGACAAAATGAGAGTGGCACAGGGAAGACTTAACTCAGCAGGCCTGGGCTGTCCAAACCCTCCACATTCAAGAGAAAGGACTGGCCCTTGACAAGCTCCTGAGAGATAACCTCTAAAGCCTGCGGAATATCCTTGCCTGGGTCCTTTGACCTCCCCAGATAGCTGATGCCAATGATTTGCGGTGGGTGCCTTGGACCCTGCTGTACTGAAATGACCTCTGGAGGGGCTGGAGAACAAACAGCTGAGGTCAGTCTCATGTGTGCTCCATGCCTATGTGACTGAGCCTGAGAAAAACCCTGGACCTCAAGGCTCCAGTGAGCTTCCCTGGTTGGCAATATTCTATCTGCATCGTCATACATCATTGCTGGGAGAACTAAGCTCTGTCCACATAATTCATCCACTGAGAGAGGACAGCTGGAAGCTCATGCCTGGTCTCTCCTGGGCTGTGCGACATTTGCCTTTTTCCTTTCCTGGCTTTAATCTGTACCCTTTCTCTGTAGTGAACTGCAACTGAGCAGAATGGCTCTTCTGAGTTCTGTAAGTCCTTCTAGCAAATCACTGCCCCTAAGGCAGGTGCTGGAGACCCCTGACACAAGGATAATACGTAGGATTAGTAACCATCTTGTGGGATTAGGAAGGTTAAAGACCTAAAAAACATTAAACAACTTTGAAAACTGTCAGGAACCCTATTAATGATTATAATCTGAAACAAAATATATCATACTTTTTTCCCATTCTAAATGATCACTGTGGATTTTTACTGACAATTATTTAATTGTAACAAAAATAATCTCAGTCCTAGTGTTGCCATATGAGATATAAGAGACCTTGCTGTTTGGTCATTGCTCATGTATCCAGACTTGTGTAGGTAAGCCCATGATTTATCAGTTCTTAAATACATGACTCTACTAAAATGATACGGGCAAAATCCAATTATTTTCTCTTCAAATATAAACCACCCATGGAAACTTACCAGTGCACATTTCTGAAAAATTACTCCATTCTCAGAAGTCCCTTGAACTTCTCTTGAAATGTCCCCATACTACAATAAAATGTAAAAGTTATTAGAAAATAAGAAATATTTCATGCTATATATATTTAATAAAAGTACAAGATGATGAAATTTTTACAGAAGGGTAGAAGGATTACTGCTACTAATCCTTAAGTAATCTTGAAGTCTTATTTTTAAAAGAGCATTAAAGGATTGGAAATTAAAACTTACGGAAAGAAGAATGTGGATATGAGCTTACACCACAGTGTATTCCTGGTCTGGGTGCATGTGTGGGACACCTGTTGTCACAGGGACTCAGTCAACCAAGACTGACATACCAGCAAGGGAGATGTGGGCAGACGAGTGAAGATATCATTTTACATGTACTGTGTGCTTTCCAGGTATGGGCTGACAGTACTGCTGCGCACCATGGTGCACTGGAACAAAGGGCAGTGTGTCTGGTGACTGGAGGCAGCCTCTCTGTGAGCTTGATCCCTCATCAACATAGGGAATCCCCCTTCCAAGACTTGGCCTCCTCCAACCCTGTGATGGCTCCTATGAAAAGTTTCCAAAGGAAAGCCAGGGCTCATCCATCAAATACAAGCCTCCTGCTGCCTTTGAAACTGCAGGTTTCCTTTCCCTTTGACTAATAACAAATATCTATTCATTTCTGCCCTTGCCATGCTCCCTACCCCAGGGCCCTGGCCCCTGCACTATCCACACACCTCCTTTAAATGGGACTGGACCCTTACTTCATCAAGGAAGCTCTCCTCGGCTTTCCTTGCTGTGACGGCCACGTCTTTCCCACTCTCTGCCTTGCGCACCTGTCACCTGCAGTGGGACAAGCTGTATTCTGGGTCCCAGACTGCAGCAGCTCTCAGTGATATTAATAATCACATGTCTTGTTTAATTTTTACTTATTTTTCATTTGTGTAGACATGGGGTCTTGCTATGTTTCCCAGGCTGGTCTTGGACTCCTGGCCTCAAGTGGTCCTCCTGTCTTGGCCTCCCAAGGTGCTGGGATTATAAACGTGAGCCACCACACTGGGCCTAATAAACTGTCTGTCACTGGCTGAGGGCCAGGCATGGCACCCATCACTTTACATACATGAGTTCTACTACCCCCATTTTATAGATGAGGAAACCAAGGCTCAGAAAGGTTAACTCTCTTGCCAAAGGTCACACAGGCAGGAAGCTTGAGACTCTCCCCAGGCCTGTGTGACTCCAAATCCTGTGATCTTTCCACAACATGAATGCCCTCTCCACAGAGTAGAAAACTGTGTAGAAAATTAACAAAAATGCCATTTTCCGAAGAACAGACCAACGACATGCAACGGCATCAGCCTGACCCAGGCCTCTGATTCAGCTGAGCTTCTTTCCACCACACCCACTCTCATGCCTTTTTAACGTGCTGGGACCCTAAGGGAATTTGCCAAAGCCCTCAGGCAGGGCTGGCTTTCTCTTCTTCTGACCTTCACAGAGCATCTTGTAAACAATAACTGATAAATACAGCTTGTGAAGCAAATCAACACAGAAACGACGACTGAGTGTGGAGGGTGCTGCCCTGTGAGGTGACGAGTTACCTGTTACTGGAGAGGACTGGAAAGAACAATGAGTATTGGTAGTGGGGTCAGTGGCGGCCCCCAAAGGATATGTCCATGTTCTGATCCCCAGAACCTGTGAACGTGTCCTTCTTTGGAAAAAAGGTCTCTGAAGATGTAATTAAGCTGAGGATCTCAAGAGATCATCCTGGACTACCCAGGTGGGGCTGACATCCAGTGACAAGTGCCCTTATAAGTGGCACATAGAGAAGACACACACCCAGAGGAGGCCAAGAGCAGATGGAGGGAGACAGTCAAGCGATGCAGCCACAGCCAAGGAAGGCCTGGAGTCACCAGAAGCTGGAAGAGGGAGGAGGATCCTCCCTTAGAGCCTGCAGAGGGAGCGTGGCCCGGCCAGCACCGTGATTCCAGACCTCTAGCCTCCCCAACAGTGAGAAAATACATTCCTGTTGTTTTCAGCCATGCTGTTTGCGGTCATTTGTTATAGCAGCCCCAGGAAATTCACATCACTACTTAGCAGGGAGCCCAAAAAAGGGCTCTTGGCCATTGTAGCTCATTGGCCAAGCTTAATGGTTCTCAATACCACCTTACGTCACTGAACCCACGTGATCTAAAACAGAATAGAAAACAATAGCAAGAGCATGGAGTAGTGGTTAGAGAAGAGGCTTCAAATCTTGGTTCTGCCACTTCTACCTGTGGGACATGGAACTGGTTTTTTAATCTCTCTAATCCTCAATTTCCCATCTGTAAAAGGAGAATAAAAATACTACTGTTTAAGAAACTCATAACGAGGCTCAAGTGAGATTATGCATAGAAAGTGCTAAACCCAGTGCCCGGCCGGTAGTAAACGCTTGTGAAATGCTCACTGCTATTATGGGCACAGTCATCTTTAACAGCTGGGAGTCACTTGGTCTGGTTGAAGCACAATCCAATCCCTGCTTTGGAAACACCAGACGAGGCAGCCTAATGCTTGACTCAAACCTCCTCTCCATCTAAATATTGTATGTCGTGTAGCAGAAATAGCACCTTGGAAAAATAAATGGATTCACTCCCCAGTGATAACTATATTTAGTTATCATTAGAAAGAGGAGGAACAGTGTTTTTTAAGCAACAAAAGCCTGTGCCATTTTATACACAGCCCAAAATTGGTTTCTTTCCAACTTCTGGTATACACGTTAAAGTACTGAACTTACTACTTACCAGGCGGTGTGTTATAGGAGACTCTCTTTTAAATAAGTTCTTCTTAGGCCAGGAAGGTATAAAAGCAAATAAGGAATGAGCCCACGGCCCACTAGAGGCTGCAGAGGTTGAGAGTGGGATAAAGACTTCCATTTTCTTGTCCAATTTCATTCCAAGGGGTGCTTCCACTGCAAAACAGCAATGTGCATATCTTATATAATGTGGAAAGGCAGTAAGGCATAGAGCTTAACCTCTAGAGGCAGACTACAGGGTACATGGAAGGCACCTGAAAAATGTTTGCTGGGTAAGTAAGTTAATGAATGAATGGTATCATCTCTTTGCCAGGAAAATGAGACATGCTCATTGGGAAGCTACAGAGCTTAAACACGGTATTTTTCAAAGCTTGGTCTCCTTACCTGGGTTGTGCAGCCCTACCTAGGAATCAGAACCGCTGGGCAAGAATGGTGTCTGGGGTGATTCTTACACACATGACATAAGACAGCCCTGGGCTCGAGTCCTGGCTCTGCCCCTCCAGCTATGAGTCCTTAGGCATAACCTCTAACCTCTCTATACCTCGGTTTGCTGAATTCTAAGGCAAACAGTATAGGTATTACCTTACGAGGTCCTTCTAAGCACTCGCCTACTACAGAGTAAGCCCTCAGTGAACACCACCAACCACCATCCTAAAGAGGTTGTGTGCATGGCCAGACACAAACGCCTGCTGAGCCCTCCAGTAGCAAATGACTCCCAGGCCAGGCGCAACGGCTCACGCCTGTAATCCTAGCACTTTGGGAGGCTGAGGCGGGCAGATCATGAGGTCAAGAGATCAAGACCATCCTGGTCAACATGGTGAAACCCCATCTCTGCTAATAAATACAAAAAATTAGCCTGGTGTGGTGGCGTGTGCCTGTAGTCCCACCTATTCGGGAGGGTGAGGCAGGGGAATCACTTGAACCCGGAGGCGGAGGTTGCAGTGAGCTGAGATCACGCCACTGCACTCCAGCCTGGAGATAGAGCAAGACTCCATCTCTAAAGAAAAATACAGTAAAATAAATAAAATAAAATAAAGAAATTACTCCCTTAGATTTTTCTCTGTGTCAATACATTTGGAAAGTTCATGAGCATTGTGTGTAAAGCACAGGAACGTCACTTAAAAGGTCCTGGCTGGGCTGTCAGGGTCCCTCTTCAGTGGATGCAGCCCAGGTGCTGATCAGCTGTGGGACCTTGCACAGGTCAGCTGAGTTCTCTGGGCCTCAGTTCCCCTCACCTGGGAGTGTGGCTAAGATACCAATCAGACAGGGCTGTTGTCTGAGCAGCCAATCAAATGCCACACTGCACGTGAAAGTGCTTAGATGTATCCAATGCTTCAAGTCAGCAATTTTAGTTTTGAAATGGCCTGGATAGTGGCATTGTGCCTTCTTCAACATTTGTCTTCTATTCAAATATACACTAATTTGACGGAAAATAAGATGTACTTTTCAGTCTTTCTTACTCAGCATATTGATGGTAAAGACTATAAGTGCTCTTGAAACTTTATATAGAATTTCAAAATATATGCAGGAAAAAAACCTAAAATTTGATTAAAAAAAGATGTGGAGCTGGGTCCTAGATTAAATTACAGTATTTTTTTTTCCTTCCTTGGGTTGTATCTGGGGGTGATTCAGTTCCTCAGGTTGGGATGGGATAAGGGCTATTACCGCATCAAGCATCGGGGTGAAGAAGAGAAGCAGGCCAAGTAACTACTGAGGCACGATGCCATGCTGATGGCCTCGCCATGGAAACAAGTGAGTGCTCCACCTGGTCGGCGGCTGGTTCAGAGCATCAGGAATGTCTGAATACAGTATGGGTGCAAGTGAGACCGGACATCCATCTCCGGACTCCAGCACAGCACCATGGGCTAGGGCACAAATGCTTGTGCAGCAAGCAAGCAGGACATAAATTCTCAAGGCCACACCTTACCCTTAAGCGCTCCATCTCTGATCCACCCATTTATGCTTCTCTGCCTCTCCTGGTCCCCCGCTTTAATGAAGACTCCAAGGTGATCCCTCCCTTCAGAGAGGACCCCTCCTCTATTCAGCAAGAATCCTGCTCAGTCTACAGAGGCAAGTGGGGCCCACCCGAATCCCAGCACAACGCGTTCCCCAGGACACCAGCAGAACCCAGAAAACCCTACACATTGGCCCTAGGGATAGTTTCCGGGACAGGCCGGGGACCCACGCTGAGCCCAGGGGTCTGCACTGAAACTGTCACAGCTGCCGGGAAACGTCTACGCTGTAGGTGCCAGCCATCAGACTCAGGAGCCAGGGACTGCCCACAGCATCTTTCCCACCACAGGGAAAGGATGTACCTGCCTGCAAAGGACACTCACCAGAGGAGAGCAGGGCGGCTGAGAGGGAAGGAGAAAGGCAGAGCCATAGGAGCATTGAGAACCTTGTGCTCCCGGGTCCAGCAGTGCCAGGGCCTGCGTGTTTCAGTTACAGATGCCAATCAATTCCTCTTGATGAAATGAGTGTCAGTTGAATTTCGACCACTGAGTGTGGCAAGCTGAATAAAGGTCCGCAAAGATAGCCAGGTCCTAACCCCCTGAAGCTGTGAATGTTATCTTAGGGTCACAGACACTTTGCAGATGTGATTTGATTAAGGGCCTTGAAATGGGGAGATTGCCTGGATTATCCTGGTGGGCCCTAAATGATATCACAGATGTCCTTATAAGAGGGAGACAGAGATTTCACAGACAGAAGAGAAGCAGGCCAAGTAATTACTGAGGCATGATGCCATGCTGCTGGCTTCCAAAATGGAGGAAGGCAGTATCCCTAATCCATCCCTAAGGAACGCAGGCAACGTGGCCATAGATGCTGGAAAAGAAGAGGAAATGGGCTGTCTTCTGGAACCTCCAGAGGGACCAGACAGACACCCTGACTTTGCCCAGTGAAACTGATGTTGGACTTCTGACTTCCAGAACTGTAAGAGAACAAATGTGTGTGGCTGAAGTCACTAAGTTTGTGAACATTTGTTAGGGAAGCCACAGAAAATGGATATACCCAATTAATTCACACATTCTGTGTTTCATTCACCAGATGCCTTCAGGGGATATCAAAAAGGGCCTACCTCACCCCAGGTTCCACTGTGCACTAACACTTCGGCCAGCTTTGAGGTGTAGGCACGCTGCCCTAGTTCTGTAAGGTCAGGGAATGATCTACTTGTCCAAAGTAGAGAGGTGCTGGAAGGATCAGCAGAGTGTGAGGGAGCTGGAGGAAGGAGGGCTTCAGGCTTCCGGTGTTTCATGCTCAAAACAGGAGAACATCAACCAGAAGAAAAACTCACCTGCAGTCGTAAAGTGGCAGTATTCTACTTTGGGCCAAACCGTACGGGGCAAGTCCTAAAAAATTCAAAAGACACAGAGTCAAAACGGAACACATACTTGTGAGAAGTGGTGATAAATAATCTTTGTAAATGGCTCACATGGAGAGGACCCGCACTTTTTTTTTTTTTTTTTTTAAGACAGAGTCTCACTCTGTCACCCAGGCTAGAGTACAGTGGCATGATCTCGGCTCACTGCAGGCTCTGCCTCCTAGGTTCACACCATTCTCCTGCCTCAGCCTCCCGAGTAGCTGGGACTACAGGCACCCACCACCACGCCCAGTAATTTTTTTGTATTTTTAATAGAGACAGGGTTTCACCGTGTTAGCCAGGATGGTCTCGATCTCCTGACCTTGTGATTCACCCACCTCGGCCTCCCAAAGTGCTGGGATTACAGGTGTGAGCCACCGTGCCTGATCAAGGACCTGCACTTTTATCTGGAAGTGTGAAGTAAACTTTTCTAAGTCAGCCATCCCTGCCAGCTTCTGAGTAGAGAATTCTCTTCCCTTTCCCAGGGACCCTCATGAATGCATTTGTGGGAGCTGTCAAGGGAGGACGCACCATGTGGTTAAAATGTCTTATCATCAGACAGACCTGGGTTCAAACCTCAGCCCTGCCCTCCATCAACTCTGTGACCCTGAGTAAGCCAAGAGCCTCCGAATTCCCAAGATCCTGCAAGTTTCCACAGTCTCAGATAACACACTAGACGGGAAGTGGAGAGAACTGGACTCCAGTTGGAACCATTTATTCACTGTGTGTCCTTGGCTAAGTCTCAGCCTCTCTGAGTCTCAGATCCCTCTTCTGAAAAGTGACGTCAAAGCCTCCCCTGAGTCTGCTCAGCCTCACTGGTGATGAAAATTGGTCTAAACTGAACCTGGCCAAACCCTTCCAATTTATCTTTGTCAATCACTGGGCTCTAGAAAGACTCAGACCTCTCTACTGAATAATAATAAAAGCTCTCCCAGATGGAACCTTCTCCATGTACCAGTGCTTACACTATGTGCACTGAGTGAATTGTACAAGTAGTCCCTATAGTAACCCATGAAGCATTATCCTCATTTTACAGCACTACCCCCAGTCTACGGTAACAAGATAACACTCCAGAGCCTGGCATGCAAGCAGCCTGGCCCAGCATGTGTGCTCACAGGCACCTGCACGCAATGGCTGGTTTCTGCGTAACAGAAGGAGAAAGGATGTGTATGCGAACTGAGCGGCATGCTCACGACTGGCTTTGGGGTCCAGTTCCGATGACTAGTCCATGTGGCTACTGTTCACTTGGCTCTCACATGGGCCAGAAGCCACGGAAAGCATGAGATGGGATGGGATCGATGGGACACTGTTGTGGCCACCGTCTGTGTGTTTCAGGCCCCGTCCTTACAGACCTCCAGGACCCTAGCTAGGGCAGTTCTGCTGGTGTGACATAAGCCCAGCTGGACTGGAGGCTGCTTTTCCCCCAAAAGTGTGGAGGAGGCTCACCCACAGAGATGGAGACTCGTGGAAGGACACAGAAGAAATAATAGAGGCAGAGACAGGCAAGAGGTGAGGGAAGAGGGAAAACGGGTGCAGGTCGATCCAGCCAGTCTTCTACCAAACCCACCCCAGCATTCCCCATTGATGGAGCCAAACATTTGGCTTCAGTTTGTTCACATGAAGCTTATGTTATGTTACGGGCAGCATAAATAATTCTATTTAAAATAGTAAATTACGGTATAAACATTCTATGGAGTACCAGGCAGCTATTAAAAAGAATAAAGCAGCATGACTGAGAATTCCACTTCTGGGCATATATGCAAAATAACTGAAAGCAGGATCTTGTAGAGATATTTGCACATCTGTGTTCACAGCAGCATTATTCACAATAGCCAAAAGTGGAAGCAAGCCAAATGTCCATCGATGGATGAATGGATAAGCTAAATGTGGTCTATTCATAAAATGGAATATGCAGCCTTGGAAAGGACAACATAGGGAGACCCCATCTCTACAAAAAAATAAAAGAAAAAGAAAATTAACCAGGAGTGGTGGCACATGCCTGTACTCCCAGCTATTTGGGAGGCTGAGGCAGAAGGAATTACTTGAGCCTAGGAGGTCAATGCTGCAGTGAGCTATGATCATGCCACTGCACTCTAGCCTATAAGACAAAGTGAGACCTTGTCTCAAAAAAAAATTAATAATAAATAATAAGCTGGGTACAGTGGCTCATGCCTGTAATCTCAGCACTTTGGGAGGCTGAGGAGGGCTGATCACTTGAGGTCAGGAGTTTGAGACCAGTTCAGCCGACATGGTGAAACCCTGCCTCTACTAAAAATATAAAAATTAGCCGGGTATGGTGGTGGGTGGCCGTAATCACCGCTACTTGGGAGGCTGAATCAGGAGAACCACTTGAACCCAGGAGGCAGAGGTTGCAGTGAGCAGAGATCGTGCCACTGTACTCCAGCCTGGGTGACAGAGCGAGACTCCATCTCAAAAAAAAAAACAAATAAAAATTAATTAATTAATTAATTAAATAAATAAAAAGAACTAATAATAGGGGAAACTATGTGTGTGGCAGAGGAGGTATATGTAAACTTTCTGTGCTAGGTGCTCAATTTTTCTGTAAACCTAAAACTGTTTGAAAAATTACAGTCTATTACTTAAGAACAAATATATCCATGTGGTCTCTGATGTGAACATTTGCCAATAGATGGCAAGGCATCCATTGGATGGTGCACTGAACTCCACACAAATGTACATTTGTACAACCTCTGTCCCCTGGAACTTTCTATCCATTCTTTCAACCAGCATCTTCTGCCTGTTAGGCACTGTGCTAGGGATCACACGTCGGGCAAAGCAGACCTGGCCCCTGACCTCACACAGGGACAAAGCTCTCCTTACCAGTGGACATTGCCACTTGGGAGGAAGGGGCAGGTTTCCAGGGAGCAAAGGACCCAGGCTGACCTCCATGAGAAGCCCTTGGGTAGCCCCAGTGCCAGGCACCCTAGGCCAGGCCTCCCAGGGCAGTCTCACTGGTTTCTGGGCATCTCTGATTCTTGTCCTCACCGCAGTCCCCAGCCTGGGGAGGTGCCTCTCTGGGGACTCTGGCCACCCTGGGCAGCCGCTCCCATAAGCACCATGCCAGGTGCAGCCAATAGCACCTTCCAGTGGCCAGCCTGCCCCTCCCTGTCATCCCTCTCTTCAAGCTGACACAGTTGCTGTCGAGGTCACCACAGCCACTCCAAGGTTCCACTTAATGACCAGTCCTCCTCATTGCACACACTTACCAGCAGCATTCGGTATGTGCTTATTCCAGCTTCCCGTGGCTGCTGGACAAATTACTGCAAACGTAGTGGCTTAAAACAATACACATTTATTCTCTGATAGTTCTAGAGGTTAGAAGTCTGACACAGGTCTCAATGGACTAAAGTCAAAGTATTGGCAGGGCTCTGCTCTTTTCTGGAGGCTCCAGGGGAGAACCCATTTCCTTTCCTTTTCCAGCTTTCAGAGACTGCTGCGTTCCTTAAGTTCATGGCCCCTTCCTCCATCGTCAAAGCCAGCAGCAGCCGAGTCCTTCTTACATTGCATCTCTCTGACCTTCTTCCAACATCTCCTTCTGACTCTCTCCTCTGCCTGCTTCTTCCGCTTTTGCTTTTAAGGACCCTGATGATTACATTGGAACCATCAGATAATCCTGAATATATTCCTTATTTTAAGATCAGTTGATCAGCAACCTGAATTCCTTGTATAATGTCAATTCCCATGGCCACGAAACCTAACATATCCACAGGTTCCAGGGGTCTACACGCGGGCATCTTTGGGAGTCATTATTCTGCCGACCATGGTAAGCCCCTTCTCCCTTCCTGAAACGCTCTCCACCCTTGACCTTTGGTCGCATTCCTGGTTCCCTTTTACAGAGGCCACATATTCTCCGCCTCCTCTGTTGGATCTTTTCCTGTTCCCAGTCAAAAGTCCTGGGGTTGCTCCAGGGCACTCTTTCCAGTGGAGAGTTCCCCCTGAGGTGAGCTCATCCAGCCCCTCAGATGTTAAAGGTCATTTATACACTGCCTATCCCCCCATGTAAATCTCTAGTCCAGATGTCTCCCCTCAAATCCAGACGTGAACGCCTAAGAGACATGTCGAACTCAACAGCAGTGATTTCCAACCCGAGGCTGCTGCACATTAGCCAGTGGCATCTCCTTTCTCCTGTTTGCTCAGGTCAAAATCCTTGGATTTGTCCTTGATTCTTCTCTTTCTCTCTCTCAACCCAGAACCAATCCCAGTAAACCCCACTGGCTCGACCTTGAAAAAACATCCACAGTCCAGCAACCTCTCAGTAGCCCACCATTATCTCCCCAGTTTAGCTCCCCTCCATGGCCCTCAGGCCTCCCGCCTGCCTGCTTGCCACTTTCCTGCTCACCCCTCTGCCTGCCATCTGTTCTCACCCCTGCCACGGGGGTGCTTGGAAAGGAAACATGAGAGGGGGTCACTTTCTTGCTCAAAGCCCATCCACAGCGTCCCATCTTACTCAGAACAACCGTCGGAGTCCTGGCCAGAAACACGGCCTTGCCCGTCCCTCACTGCATTCGGGGATCTGCTCAGCTATCACCTCCCTGAAGCACCTTTCCTGCCTGTCCATATCATAAATACTGCTCATCTCTCAGACCACTCTGCTCACTGTGTGCATCTCTACAGCCCCCAACCACCGGTGGACACACCACAGAGTAACATGATTCCTGCCTTTTTCCTGCTCCAAGAATGCAGGCTCCTTAAGAGCCGGGGCAGGTCTTGGTCTGCCTTGCGCTGTTGTATCTCAAGCATTTAGGACACAGCCTGGCACCTAGAAGACCCTCAACAGCCATTGTGAATGAATGGCCCACAGGCCTGGTCTCTAGTCCCCCTCCACTGCCTCCTCCCCTTCCAATCCACTTCCAGTAGAATGGTCTGCATTGATGAAAATGGTCTAGAATCTGAGCTGTCCAATACGGTAGCCACTAGCCAGATGGGGGCCACTGACATGTGAAATGTTTAAGTTTAGTCATACATGGCGACTGTAGTGGACAGTGTCCTTTTAGACCATCTGGGAAATGGTTGTAATTTCCTCTTAGTTCTCTCTCTGTAAGAAGAAAGGGATGATAAATCAGCACAGAAATCTTGTATTCAGGTTTACGAAGCACTTTCTCGTAGAGCCTAGACACTGACAGCAAGTGCTTTGGGATAGGCAAGTCTGGGTGGGCATACTCACCTCATCCAGAATCACTGAGGCCTCAGTTTCCTCATCTGTGCTATGGGGATATTACACCTTCTTCATAAGGAATTTTAAAAGATTAAGGCTGGGCGCGGTGGCTCACGCCTGTAATCCCAGCACTTTGGGAGGCCGAGGAGGGTGGATCACAAGGTCAGATCGAGACCAACCTGGCTAACACGGTGAAACCCCATCTCTACTAAAAATACAAAAAATTAGCTGGGCGTGGTGGCAGGTGCCTGTAGTCCACTGCACTCCAGCCTGGGCGACAGAGCAAGACTCCATCTCAAAAAAAAAAAAAATTAAACCAGAAAATAAATGTAAAGCTTTAGCATAGTGCCCAGCACAGAGTAAATACACAGCAAATATACAATTGTTATTATTGCTATTATTACTATATATTACTATGTATTGCCATCCAGTAAGTCCTTACTTAACATCATTGATAGGTTCATAGAAACTGTGACTTTAAGCCAAATAGCATACTGTATAGCAAAACCAAATTTACCATAGGCTAGTTAATACAGACAAGAGCTGTTCCTACAGCATACAGTGCTTCTTTTGCTTAAAGTCAAAGTATCCAAGAACCTATTGATGCCCCGTGAGGAGTTACTGCATATCATCATAACTATTATCATCACTGCTCATTACTGTTCTTATCATCACCATGATCATCATTTCTGATAATGCCAAGAGGTAACTATAAAATCGCCACTTTGCAGATGAAGAATGTGAGTCTCAGAGCTGGACTGAGCCCCAACTTCAGGAGAATGGAGACTCAGGCACGTTGAGTGCTATATCCTCAGGAGCCGCACAGAAGCATCAAGAGTACCCAATAAATATTTATAAATTGACATATGAAATATCCAAGTGTCCATAGCTAGTAAACAGTAGAGCTGAGGTCAGAACTCATGTTTCTAGACTCTCAGCCCCAGTTCCAAACCCTCAGCCACTGCCTCACCACTTCCTACCAACCTCAGTTACTTCACTTGCATTCATTCATTCAACAAATACTTTTGATCACCTACTACGTGCTATTTTGAAAATGAGGATACGTCGCCAAAGGAAATATCAAATGCTCTACTCTCAAAATACTATTTAGGAAAATTACAAGCAAAATCATAGTATACTATATATAATACAAACAAAAGAGTCACATACCATAAATAGTATATTAGAAGGTGATAAGAACAGTGGGGCAAAATGAAGGAAAGAGGGACAGCGAGTAATGCTATTTTAAATGGGGTGATGTTGAAAGGCCTTACTGGGGTGACAGAGCGGCTGTCGGGGTATCAGGGGGAGGAGCATTCACTTAGGCAGAAGAAAGACACGTGGAAGGGCCCTGAGGTGAGAACACACCCAGGGTGTTCAAGGAACACAAGGAGGTCAGGGTGCCTGAGCAGGGCGAGTGAGTGGTTTCTGCTCTGGGGACAATGGGAAACCACCGTGAGCTACTCCGTGATGAGTGGCATAATAGCCCTTTTAAATGGGACACTCTGGCTGCTCTGTTGAGAAGAGAGAAGTACTCAAGGGGAGACGCAAGGAGGTCAGTCAGGCGGCTCCACAATAATCCCAGAGAGAAGGTGGCAATTCAGATGAAGATGGTGTTTGTAAAGAGCGAAAACTGTGTTGATTGTGGGTGTGTTTTGAAAATAAAACCCATGCGATGTGCTGACTAAATGTGGGGCTTGGGGAGAGGGAGGAGGCTAGGAGGGTGCCAAGGCCTTTGGGCCCAGGAAGAAGAAAGACAGAGGAACCACTGGCAGGAAGGGAGCCTAGGGGCAGGATTTAGGTTCTGCCTTGGTGCATCAGTTGTGGAGTGCCCATGAGTCTCCAAGGACCATGGCATGTAGGCATGCAGATCCATGGTGGAGCTCAGAGAAGGTCTTGGCTGGACATGGAAATTCGAGAGCTGCCAGTGGATAGATAGATCACCAAAGATGTGAGTGTTGACAGAGGGAAGAAGAGAACCCAGCACTGAGCCCTGGGGTGCTCCAGCCATTAAAGATCAAGTGAAGCACAGACACCCTCAAGATCTCCGTCTTTCCTGACCAAGCTCTCAGGAAGTTTTGTTTTGTTGTTGTTATTTGAGAGAGGGTCTTGTTCTGCCATTCAGGCTGGAGTGCAGTAGTGAGATCATAGCTCACTGCATCCTCAAACTCCTGGTTTCAAGCCATCTTCCTGCCTCAGCCTCCTGAGAACCTGGGAATACACAGGCATGTGCTATCACACCCAGCTAATAAAACATATATATATATGTTTTTGTAGAGGTGAGGGTCTCACTATGTTTCCCAGGCTGCTTTTGAACTCCTGATCTCAAGCTATCCTCCTGACTTAGCCTCCCAAAGTGTTGGGATTACAGGCGTGAGCTTATTTGACTAATAGTTCCCTTAACTTGGAATTCCAAGGCTGCAATTTTGAAGCTATAGTAATTACACAGTGTAACAGATAATGTTACATCATATCTGGCTGATTTTTTGTTGCTCTTTTCTACAAATTTGGGACACACCCAATCCACTGAACTTGGCATCACAACCACCCTAAATTACTGTTGTGTGGTGCTTCAAGTAAAATAACAAAATGATACTATTAGCATAATGAAATGGTGAAAATGATGAAAGGATCCCATTCTGAAATAGACACTTATCTTTCAAAGGGGCTGGGTGGTTTCTCTCATCTGAATTCTTGGGACATCAGATAAGGCTTGCTACCGAGCAGTGATTTCTCAGACTTGTTGGTCTTGGGACTCCTTTACAGATTTGCCAATTATTGAAGGCTCCAAAAAACTTTTGTTTGCACTAATTATATTTATCAACATGTACTTTCTTTAAATTAAAGGTGAGAATATTTTAAAGTGTCTATTAATTCATTTTAAATAGTAATAACAATGCCATTCCATATTAACATAAACAGCATATTTTCTGAAAACTAAACTAAAATTTTTATTTTCTAAAATAAAGTGAATAAAAGTGAATAAAATTTTTTTTTTTTTACATTTTTGCAAACCTCATCTATGTCTGAGTTAATGGAAAGAGTTGGATTATCAAATCTGCTTGTACATTAAATCTGCTGCAACATCACACCTCCTGTCACCTTGGAAAACTCCATCGCACAATTGTGAGAAAAAGTAAGTAATATCTCAGCATTACTGTGAAAATAGCTCTGACTCCATGGACCCCTATAATGGTTCGGTGACCCCAGGGATTCCCTGGGCCCCACTTTAAGAACCACTGGGGAATAAAATGCATTCCCAGTGGGTATCAAATGATCAAATTAAAAAAGGTAAAATCCCCACCCACAGTAACTCACAGTCCAGCAAAGGAAACAGACAAGCAGCCAAAACGATGTGGTAAATGTTCTCACCAAGAGATGTCCCAGCATCAGGGGGCCAGAGACTTGGAATATGACAAGCCCCTCCTATATGCCGGCCGCACCCAGGATGATTCCTCCACCTGGGATGTCCTCTCCCCACTCTTTCCCTGGCTAAACCTGCCCATCCTTCAAGTCTCAACTGATCTCCCAGACTAAATGACCTCCTTCCTCCACCATCTCCCATGGCTCCTCATCGTCCTCCTTACAGCAATCACAGTGTGCAATTAGGCATTGGTCTCCCAGCCCCCTGCACACAGCATGGGACTCAGCAAAGGTGCAATAAATATATATATAGATATAGATATGGAAGGAATGGATGGATACATGGCATCAAATAATTACATGAAGGCATCAAATAATTACAATAGGAAGAACTAACCTGTGCCTTAGGGAACTGTGCTCTGGAAACAGCCCTTACACCACTGCTCAGAAGAGGAAGCAGAGACCTGAGGGCTGTGACTTGCCCCAGGCCCCAGAAGAGGGAGTGGCCAAGGCAGGGACACACATGGCTGGAGCTCTTTCCTGTACAGTGTGCAGAAGGGCTGTCCAAGACAGGCCCAGAGAGACGGCGGAAGGCTGGTCCCATGGACAGCTGGGATGGGGGTGGGCAGGGCCAGGGCCCAGGGGACGTGCTCAAGATGCCAAGGGCACCTGAACACAGGTGCTCATTCCCAGATTCCTGCAAAGGCAGGCCCTTAAGGGTGAGGTGCTCTAGACCCACCAGGTCCTAGATAACTTCAGGCCCTTCCCAGTAGGCACCATCCCTCCCTTCTGGCAGGGATCACCCTCAACACCACTGTGGCTGACAGAGACCAATGTGCGCCAAGATCTTCTGACGCTGGCTTCCCAGAAGGAAGAGCTTGTGCAAAGCAGGTGAGGCCAGGCGCACGGGCTCCGAACTCGGGGGCCAGGGAGAGAGCACAGGACAGTCCTGGGGATTGGACTCCCTGAGCCTTGATTTTGTCACCTGCAAAACCAGCCAGATACTCCCACCTCACAGGGCAGATGAAAGAACCCAGGGAACATGTTCTGTCATTAGACTTTTGAAAGCTCAGGACACTGACATGGCATTTCTCCAATGAAAACCTAAAGACAGAAAGGGAGCAGGGTCTCTTTTAAGACTAAACTTCTGGAAGTGTCACAAGTGTCGCGGGGTAAAGAACACAGCAGGACACGACCCACCACCCTGGGAGAGAGGTGGGAGGACCTCAGAGCAGCATAAATGGCCAGACCACTGGCCAGGGCAGTCTTGGGAATAGGAGCCTGGGAATAGGAGTCTTGGGAATAGGAGCCAGGGACAACAAGGTGGGGGAAGGAAGAGTGCCAGCATGGGACGGGAGTGGTGGGATGTCTACCAGGACAGACCACCCCAGAGGTCTGGGGGAAAATGGACACAAGAAGCGGGAAAACCACATAAGCTGCTGGGCGGAGCAAGATGGCCGAATAGGAACAGCTCCAGTCTCCAACTCCCAGTGTGAGCGACACAGAAGACGGGTGATTTCTGCATTTTCAACTGAGGTACTGGGGTCATCTCACTAGGGAGTGC
>NW_012114522.1:4266431-4266808 GCF_000951035.1 Colobus angolensis palliatus | reverse complement strand
ACTTTCAACAACTACTGCAATCTCCCAGTGCTGGCCTCTGCAAGGCGCTCTGCATGCGTGAGCTCATCTAACCCACTTCCACCTTCTGGGGTGGCCGCCGCCACGGCCCTGTTTCAACCATCAGGAAACTGGGGCACAGGAGTGACCTGCCCTAAGTCAATGCTCGTAAAGCGGAGCAGGATTCGAACCCGGGTCGCCGGTGAAGTCTAAGCGCGCAGATGCCACATCACGAGGAAGGACTCCAGTTTCCCTCGAAGCTTTCTGGCCATGAGCGGGATACACCTAAGCGCCGCGAAGCACGCTGTTCAGATCCTGCCCTCCCTCATTCTTTGCGAAATACTAAAGGTCCTCTCTGCCACCGCCGGAGTAGACGAAGT
>NW_012114522.1:4257150-4260281 GCF_000951035.1 Colobus angolensis palliatus | reverse complement strand
TCAAAGCGGCGGGTGCAGCCGAGTAGCCGGAGCTTCCGGACCCCAGGCCCGCCCCGCCGCCGAGCATGCTCAGTGCGAGCCGCCGCCGAAAGTTTTCTGGAACAAACACCCGCATCTGTGGCTAGTTGGGCCGGGAGGTGCCGGACGGGCGTGGGAGGGGAAGAGCGAGCTGGCGCGGCCCGGGCGCCCGGCGGTCAGGCCTGGGTTTGCTTCCGCCCAAACCAAATCAGAGCGGGTCACTCCCCTCCTCCTCAAGGTTACCAGGGCCCCAAGGGCCCCTCCGCTACCATCCACCCGGGTCTGTAAGCCTCTGCTCAGAGGCACTTCTCCTGGGAACGGTTTCCAGACACACGGATGTGAATTCGGAGTTTCCTCATCCCCGTTTAGAAAACGGAGAAGCACTTGGAGCTCGGGGCCACGAGTCCTGGAGCACCCAGAGGGTTCAGGACAGCTCGGGGAGGAGGGGGTGGCAGGGAGAGAAAGAAAAGGACCCTCACTTCCGGTTGCATTCAGTGCAGCCCAGCTGAGCACCCACTGCCTGAGCCTGCTGTGGCTCAGCCCTGGGCCTGCCCGGGTGCCCCTCGCATTCCCAGTGGGAAACAGGCCAGCCGCTGGGCCACCTCTCTGGAGACCTAGAAGAGGGGAGCTGGTGTCTGAAGTCGCAGCCCTGAGCAAGCTCTCCCTGAACTCTCCGTGGGGACAGGGGTTTGCTTTGCCAAGGGAGGCGGGAGGAGGAGGAGAAAGACACAAAAAAGGGGGACTGGTGGAGCCTTTTGTCTGCTTCCTCATCGCTGCCTAGGTCCTGGGTGACAGCTGACACCTGTTGAAGGGAGAGGGCTCCACTCCTGCCATCCTTCCTGCAGGGCAGCCTGTTAGGCTGTCTAAAGTCCCAGGCCAGTGAGCCTGGCCCCTGGCAGCCTATCTCCCCACAACCCAGACCATCCAAGGACAGGCCTTTCCTGAGCTAACATGGACAAGGCCATGGGGTTTGAGAAGCTGAGAACTTATAAGCCAAGTTCCCACACCAGGGGGTACGTGGCAGCTGTCAGGCATGAGACAAGGCCACAGGCTAATTGCCAAGCATGTTGCTGGACAGTTGGTATTATTTGACAGTAATTTAAAGGTTAATTTAATAGTCATCTTTATCACAAAGTAAAATGCAAATAACCCTACATTTAAAAAATGTTCTTATTACTATTTTTTATAGAGTCAGGGTCTCACCGTGTTGCCAAGGCTGGTCTTAAACTCCTGGGCTCAATCCTTCACTTCAGCCTCCCAAAGTGCTGGGATTACAAGCGTGAGCAACCACACCTGGCCCAAACACCACATTTTAAAAACTAAAGCCTAAGCATTCATGGAAATACCCAGTGTAAAACAACAGCATCAAGTTATTGCCCTCATATGCGTCCCCAGGAACTTGGAGGTGCTTCTAAGGAAGTATATAAGAAGCTCCACATAGTGGAGAGTTTGTCCTGAAGCCAGACAGACACAGGTGTAAATGGGACAATAATTCTGTCCCACTCCTTAATTGTAAGACCTTAAATGAGTCACCTCTCCTCTCTGTCAGTTTCTTCGTTTATAAAAAGGATGAAGAATTTGGGTAACAGTTCTCATCTTGCCACGAGGAAATGATGGAACAAATTAGAAACAAGCTGGACATCCAGGCTGAAAGGGCAAAGCCCTCCTCTGCTGAAACAGATCCACATGGTGTCCCCTACCCTGGCCCACACTGGGAAGCTCCACAGGGTAGGAGTGTGTGTCTGTGTGTGCCCTTGTGTGCAAGTGCACATGCATGTGTACTTTACCCAGGCACCCAGGACAAAAGCAAACATCTAGTAGCTACCCCATAAATGTTTGTGTTTGGATGAATGCAAACATTGTGTAAGGGCACTTACCCCAGAGAGGCCGTGAGAGTGAGGGAAGCGGGTCTGTTTGGATGAAGGGAGGCAGGATGGCGCACTTCCGGGTTTTTCATCATCATCATCTTTTCCCGTGTGCGCCAAAATGCAGCTGACGCCCGGGCAGGTGCAGATTAATCAGGCATGCGCCAGGTGATGTCAATCCGAAGAGACCAAGATTTACTTGGTTGCACCTGTGGAGCACCACACACACACACACACACACACACACACACACACGTCCATGCCCCGCCTATTGCCCTTCCACTCCTAGAAAAGCCGCTCCAGCAGACGCTCCGTATGGGCTTCCTCAGCCCCCATCTTTGTCCGGACTGTATTAGGAACTTTGCCTGAGAGCTCTACCGGGTGACTCTCGGCCTCCTTTGCCGGAGGCCAACAGACTTCACCCCCATACCTTTTTCCCTGGAGCTAGATGACCAAAGAATAAATTTGCAGTTTTGCTTTTAGCCTTGCCTACTCGCTGGTTCTTTTGTGCTCTCTCTGGTGGTCTTAGAAAAACAAATCAGTTTGTTTAAAGCAAACACAGAGTGATGAACTGGTCTAATTGTTTACCCCTCTACACAACTATGAGATATACACTACCCTGGACACTGCCTGGTTTGTGGCTGACCTATCCCCCAGCTTGCAACACACAGATTCTCCGCAAGTGCTGAGTAAATGAATTGATGGTGCAGTGTCCTGGACCTAGTGGGGACCGGGTGTAAGGGTCTCTCTACCCAGCGTCTCAGTGGGGACTGGGTGTAAGGGTCCCTCTACCCATCCTCCTAGTGGAGACTGAGGGTAACGGTCTCTCCACCTATTGTCGACCTTCCCTGGGAGAAAATAAGATTAAAACAGGAGACTTTGCGTGAGCAAGTTCAGAGGCGTGGAGGGCGGTGTGGCCCCGGTAAGGCCGATGGGTAGAAGTTAGGGGCAAGGGCAAAGAGTTGCATTGATCCCAGCGTTTTCATCAGGAGGATGGGCGGAGCACCCACCGCGGAGGGTTACGGAGAAAGTTAATGAGATCATTAAGCTAAATGCTTAGCATACTCTAAGCCTCAATAAAGTTAAAGGAGCCTTCCTCAGTGATCAGGGTCCCTCTTTCTCGCTAGGAACCCAGGAATCCCGGTGGAAACCGGGCCCGCTCCGGAAGGGTCCGGGGCTGGGAGGCGCGCCTTTTGCTGGGCATGCTCAGTGCAGGGGCAGGGCTGAGGAAGGGGTGGCTGAAAGTTT
>NW_012114522.1:4236791-4256690 GCF_000951035.1 Colobus angolensis palliatus | reverse complement strand
CGGCCGAGCAGACAGCGGTGGGGCGGGGCGCGGGGCGCGTAGATTCTCGGTCCTGCGGACCTGGAGACCCGGCTCTGCGACTCCTTGAGCCTGGTTGGGGACTTCGCGCGCAACAGCTCAGGCGTCGGGTTCTCCTGCTCCAGGAGGAAGGTGGCGGGGTGACTAGAGGGCATTGACCTGGGGTCCCCTGCGGTGCCTGTTACATCCCGCTCCGTTGGGTGATCCTAGACAGCAGCCCATCCGCGCCACGCCTCGGTCTCCTTATCTGCAGCACCAAGGGTTTGGACAGGATGCTGACCCCGCTCACCGTGGGGGACAGAAGGGCTGCTGGGACTCCCACGCCTGAATGCCTATTCCTGCTTCTGCCTTTTCCATCCGTCTGGTGTGGGTTACATCGCCTGGCCTGAGTTCCAGCCGCCACATTGGCATTCATTTTTTCATTCATCAGTAAAAGTTTTTTCACAGTAAAAGTTTTCGGGCACCTTCTACAGCCAGTCACTGGCCTAGGGACCACATTCGTGAGCAGGAGAGACCCTGCCTTGCCTGCTTGAGGTTCACAGCCTCAAGGAGAACGACGAGTTGCAAGTTTACAAGTGGGCTATCAGTTATGACACCGCATGGGGAGTCTGCGATGGAGCACTGGCAATGCTGGTGTTTATTGAGTGCTGACTGTTCACCAGGCACTGAACTAGACCCTCTGCCTAAATTATCTCAATGAATCTGCACAGCAGTTTGAGTTGATTTCATGAATGTCTCTGCTTTGCAGATGAGGAAACTGAGGCACAGAGGAGTTAAGTAACTTGCTAAAGTGACAGACGTGTCCAACCCCAAAGCCACTGTGTTCTCTGCATGGATGAGGGTCGGGGTGGCTGCTTGAAGGAGACCAGTGGATGCTTCATATGCAAGTGGCCCTCATGGAATTGGCTGTGCATGGCAACACCTGGCCTATGGCAGGCATTCCATCAGCAGTGGTATGGCCACTATTTTAGATCCTTGCAGCTTCTGCCTCTTTTGGGGGAGGAGGGTAAAGTCTGTGAGATTAGAAACAAGATGGCTGGTCTTGACCTCCTGACCTCGTGATCCTCCCACCTCGGCTTCCCAAAGTGCTGCCATTATAGGCATGAGCCACTGCATCCGGCCTCCATTGTCTTAGAACTGTTGTAGAACCAAACTGGGTCCCACTCACCTCGCACAGTAAGACCTGATAGCTACACTGAGGTTTTGCAGTGGTAAAAAGGAAGGTGTTCATTCACAGGGCACCAAGCCAGGAGGACTAGGCAGCTCATGCTCAAATCCTGACCTCCCCGATGACTTGCAGGTGAGGGTTTTTAAAGGTATAGGTAAATTTCAGGAAAGCAGAAGTTATAGGCAAAATTGTAAATCAGTACACGAAGGTTACAATTGGTTTTGGCCTAAAAGGGCGGGACATCTTGAAGTGGAGGCTTGCAGGTCAGAGGTAGATTCAAAGATTTTCTGGTATGCATTTTGTCAAGGAAGAGAAGCTTTGTTTTAAAATGTGGGTTCAGCAGAAAAGAACATTAGGTCAGGCTCGTGGGCATGACTTCCTCTGGGCCCCCCAGGAAGAACTTTCCAACAAAGAATGGTGCTTAGAGTTCAGATCTCAGATAAGGGGCAGCTGAGGACCTCAGCCTCCAAGTGGATCCATTTGAAGGGGGTCCAGGTTTCTGAAAAACAACTCAGGACATATGTTAAGTGTTATCTTTAATTTCTGTAGGGAAACCAAACATCTCCTGACTCTAACTTCCTGGCTATTGAGTTACTATTACCTTCTTGCTTATCAAGTTGCTGATAATTTCCCTTGAAGAAAGTCAGGATTTTCCTTTATTTCCAGGCTTAGGGCAGGGGATTTGCAGGCCCCTAAAAGAGGGGGACTTTGCTTCATCTCATAATTTCCATGGTTGCTGTTGAGAAAACTGATTCTATTCTGATCCTTGATACTTTACGTGAAACCTCTTTTCCTTTTGTTCCTCTGTAGAATTTTAAAGAACCTTTACCTTTGCTCCTAATAAATAAAATTGCACCAGGATGATCTTGGGGAAAGTCATTTGTCATCCATGGTGCCAGGCATTTGGAATGTCCTTTTGATAGAGAATCATTTTCTTGATTTCTTTGATGATTCTTTTCCTTTTGTATGTTCTCTTCTTCCAAGAACCCTATCATTTTTTTAGGTTGAATTGGGCTTCCAATCTTAGTCTTTCTCTCTCACTTCCCATCTCTTTGTCTTTTTTTTTTTTTTTTTTTTTGAGACGGAGTCTCGCTCTGTCACCCAAACTGGAGTGCAGTGGCCAGATCTCAGCTCACTGCAAGCTCTGCCTCCCGGGTTTATGCCATTCTCCTGCCTCAGCCTCCCGAGTAGCTGGGACTACAGGCGCCCACCACCTCGCCCGGCTAGTTTTTTGTAGCTTTTAGTAGAGACGGGGTTTCACCGTGTTAGCCAGGATGGTCTCGATCTCCTGACCTCGTGATCCACCCATCTTGGCCTCCCAGAGTGCTGGGATTACAGGCTTGAGCCACCGCGCCCGGCCCTCTGTGTCTTTTTTACGTTACCGTCAGAAAGACGTTTCTCAGCTTTATACTTGTATTGAGTTTTTCGTATTTTCAATTTTCAAGAGTCTTTTCTTTGTTCTGAGAATGTTCTATCCTGTTCTTATTTTATGAATGGAATACCTTCTCTGATCTCTCTGATAATATTTTAGTTGTTTATTTAAGGTGTTTTTTTTTTTCTCCGCCTTGCGTAGTGTGTTCCCTGCTTGCTTTTTCCTTTTGTTTGTTTTGGATTTTATCTTTCGTATTAGAGTCTGTTCTCAAATGGCTGGTGACCCTCTGGACATGTTCAAGTGATGCTGGTGCTCCTTCTGTGGCATAGGTATTTTTTTTCGTCGATGTCTTTACTGTAGGACTATCTGACTGGGTTCTTCTTTGCAGGACACTTATACTGGCCAACCATGCTTGGTAAACAACCTCTCAAATCTCTGGCCTCATGATCTACCCTAAGACTCACCCCAGACTGCTGCATCTACACAGGTTTCTCTCTATGCCCAACATGGGCCTGCCTCAAGGCCTTTGCACTTGCTGTTCTCTCTCTCTAGAATACTCCTCCCTCAGCTATCTCAATGACTGATGACCTCACTTAAGTTCCTTCTCAAATGCCACTTTGTCCAAGAGACTTTGTCTCCCATCATCCTTCATTCCCCCACCCTCCACTGTTACTCTAGAACACGATTGTCCCTGAATTACTATATATTTTTTCGTTTATTTGTTTGCATCTTTCTTCTCTTACTGCAATATCAATGCCACAAAAGCCGAGGCTGTGTATTTTGTTCATTACTCTGTTCCCAGTACCTAGAATAAGGCTTGACACAAAGCAGATGCTCAATAATAGTAGCTGATTAACTCAGTGACAAACTGGTGATATTTCTTTACTTCAAAGATTATATTCATGAGCAGCTAATGATTAAAGAAGTTGAGAAATATCCAGGATAACAGAATTTTAAATATCGTCTATTCTCCTTATTTGTGGTAGTTACGTTCTATAAGCTCACTGAGAACACAGCGTTAGTAAACACCGAACCATTGTTCCTAGGAGAGAAACAGGGTTAGGTTCCTACAAGCTTCTGGTCACAACATTTCCATTAACCAGTCAATACGTAGCATAGTTCTATGTATGTTTCAGTTTAAAGATATCTTATTTGATAGATATTTTTAATTTATTAACACTGGACTCACAGACATCAGCACTGTAACTCATACCTGAATGAAGCTTCTGTAACACACCCATTTCTCCAGAGGGCATGTCATAGTTTTCTTGTGTTTTGGGAGACTAGATAGCACTTCTGCACTGTGTTTGGTGATTATTTTAAACAGTAAAGTCACCAAGAAAAAGCACAGGAATGCAAAAACTGTGCTACTAGAGTATGAAAAGAATGTTTGTTCACAGCATGAGAGCAGAGACAAGAAGGCAGAGTGCTACCTTGTTCCATCTCAACTGAGCACATGCATGCCGGGCAACTCAGATTGTTCATCCTCTGTGTGTATCTGTGAATAACTGTAAAAGCACCATGAGCATTGGTTTGGGAGTTATAAATAAATTTTAGCAAGTACAGGAATTGGCAAATACAGAATCCATAAATAATGAGCACTCATTGTAGTTCAGAACAGAAACTACTCTATAATTTAAGGTCACCTAACATATTTTCTTAAAAACCATT
Source organism: Colobus angolensis palliatus (assembly GCF_000951035.1). Taxonomy (NCBI): domain Eukaryota; kingdom Metazoa; phylum Chordata; class Mammalia; order Primates; family Cercopithecidae; genus Colobus; species Colobus angolensis. Next base: position 4,252,461 of record NW_012114522.1, on the reverse strand, counting down.
CAATGGAGTGATCAAAATCAACAGGAACATTAATATGCATGTGCCATTTCCCATGCTTAGTTGTTAAATCCAAGGAGCTCCCAGTCCACTGGGGGTCCCAACCTAGAAGAAAAATGGAACAAGCTTTGCTCTGCATCTTGGCTCAAGTCCTGAAGGTGCTCTGAAATGGGGGCATCCTGGAGGCCTTAGGGGGATTTCTCAGGAAGGTGACCTGTTCAGTCTTGAAGGACGTGTAGCAGACCCCACGTAGGGTGGGAGGCATTACACACACAGGACCAAGCCTGAGAAGCACAGAGGCGAGCAGAAGTGGCTGCTGGACTGGGGGAGTTGACTGGCAAAAGTCTTGGTGGGAACTAGGCCAACTGACCTCAGTGTTGTGTTTCTATCCACCCCCAACTCCTGACCTTTGGGTTTTAGAAAGACGACACTCAAAATCTGCTCAAGAATTTGGAGTCTAATGCGCAGACCCCCTTGGAAACTGGCTCCCCATCGAGGAGGAGGAAGAGAGAAGTGCAGATGTCAAAGGACAAGGAAGCTGTTGATGTAAGCTTGGTGTTGGTGTTTGTTGTGGAGGCACATGTGGGAGGTGGAGTGTCCCCCTGGCAGCCAGGTGTCATGTAGACAAGCCTCTGACAGATACAGTTTCCCAATGGGCTGCTTTTTTGAGGCATAATTTACATACAATCAAATGCGCAGACTTTAGGTTTTACAGTTTGATGAGTTGTGAGAACTGCATATCCCTTAGAACCAATACACCCACTGAGAGTGTTTTCATCACCCAGCAAGTCCTCTAGTGCCCTTTTCTGGTCACTCCCCACCCCTACACACTTCCAGAGGCACCCATGCGTGGGATTTCCGTTGGTTGGTTCTGTGGTTCTAGAACCTTATGCAAATGGAATTGTGCTGTTCCGTGCCCGTGTTTCCTCCACAGAATGCCTTGAGATGTTTCCCTTTCATTGCGTATATCAATTATTCCCCCATTTTTGTTGCTCAGTGGCAGTCAACTGTGTGGATGTGCCACGCTTTGTTGATTGCTCTCCATTTGGTGGGTGTTTCATTGGTGGACTGGGCTGTTTTTAGAATTTGTCTGTGATGAATAAGCCGACTATGAATGTTGGTGTATGCGTTTGTTTATTTTCATTTCATTTTAATTCCTTTAATTAAATCTCTAGGAGTAGGAGTGCTGGGCCTCTGGAAGAGATGTTAAAAAAATTCTCTTTGTTCCTGCCTTCCTGAAACCCTTACTCTATCCACAGAACATCGCTTTCTGGGTGAGCCCCGTGGGTGGAGAGGATGTGACATTTCTAGTCACCTCCTTGTCTCCTAGAAAGTACCGCAGGCTTCGTCTTCTGGAATAAGGGGAGAGATTGAACTAGCGTTATTTTTTAGCATCTACTCATGCCAGGCAGTTTTACACCTTTCACCTGTGAGTGATGCCAACACTCACGTGAGTGATCTCGTGCCCTTCTCTCAGCAGCCACGTGAGGCTGAGCTGAGTTATATTCCCGTTTTCCAGATGAGGAAGCCGAGGCTCAGAGGTAGGCTACTCTCCTGAGTCCCGCAGCTGGAGAGTAGCCAAGCTGATATTTGTCCTTGGGTTTGCCAGGCCCCTGCTCAGGAGTGCTACGTCTGCACACCCGACTCCTAGCCTCTGCCCCTTTCCAACCTGTTCCATCCTGTTCCGCAGCCTCAGCTTACCACAGAAGAAAGTGGGCTGGGGATTTAAAAACGAATTTCCCCAAAGGTCCAAAGTCAGTAGGGCTCAGCTTCTAATTACTCTGAACAATCAGTTTTTGCATCAGCCCTGCATCTCCCTCCCTGGCTATCAGGATCCTATGGAGGGGGGCACTGCCCTGCCCTTGGCCAACATGGAGCAGGGGAGAGATGGGCAAGCCTCTGCTGCTTTCCCGGGACATGGCTTGCAGGAGATGAGTCTGGAACAAGCAGATCTTTAACTTTACCCTTGGTAATTATTAGCTTGATAATGGGTATCTGCTAGGTGTAACTGAATAGTGAACAGGTAAGACATTACTAGGCAGGAAAATATGAGTTAACTTTACAGCAGGGTAGAAAGACTTTAGAACCTGCAAACACTGATTGAGTCCCTATTTGGATGTGCCCTGTGCTGCCTCTGATACTGTGTCTTGCCTCTCCACGTGTGTCTGTGTGTGTCCCAGCCCACCACTCACGTGTCTCTGTGGGTCTTTCTGTGTGTGTCTTTGTGGCAGTGTGTGAGCTGCAGGTCCACAGCATCTCCCTGTCTCTGTGTGTCTCTTCCGCTCATCTCTACTGCTCTGCCCCATCCCACCCTCTCACACTAGTAGAATCTGCTGACAGATGTGAAAACAGATGTCCACCCGAAAACTTGTACACAGATGTTCAAAGCAACACTATTCACAATAGCCAAAATGTGGAAACAACCGAAATGGAAAAACTGGAAAAATAAAACGTGATATATGCAGACATTGGAAGGTTATTTGGCCATAAAATAAAATGAGGGGCCGATCCATGCTACAACCTGGATGAACCTGGCAAACATGCTAAATGAAAGACGCCACTCACAAAACACCACATGTTACAGGATTCCATTCCTGTGAAATGTCTAGAACAGGAAGATTTATACAGACAAAAGGAGATTAGTGGTTTCCAGGGGCTGGAGCAGAGGAAGGGGAGGGATGGGGTGACAGCAAAAGAGGACCGGGTTTCTCTTTGATGCCATGAGAATGTTTTAAGTTGACTATAGACTGGGCGTGGTGGCTCACACCTGAAATCCCAGCACTTTGGGAGGCTGAGGTGGGCAGACACTTAAGGTCAAGAGTTCGAGACCAGCCTGGCCAACATGGTGAAACCCCATCTCTACTAAAAACACAAAAATCAGCTGGGCGTGGTGGTGTGTGCCTGTAGTCTTAGCTACTTGGGAGGCTGAGGCAGGAGAATTGCTTGAACCCAGGAGGCGGAGGTTGCTGTGAGCCAAGATTGTGCCACTGCACTCCAGCTTAAGTGACAGAGCGAGACTCTGTCTCAAATAAATAAAGTTGACTATAGTGATGGCTGCACATATCTGAAGATACTGAAAACTAGGAAATATTATACTTTACATGAATGAACTTCAGGGTATGTGAATTAAATCTCAAAGCTGTTAAACAAACAACACTGCTCACACATACGGTGTCCTTGAATGTGACGAAAACAGTGCTGGCTTTGGGACCTAGAATTCTGGAACCCAGTCCCAGCTCTGCCACATGTTTGCTGTGTGATGTTGGGCAGGAAGCATAATCTGTCTGAACCTCAGGTTTCTCATTTAAAATGACAGCAGTGATGGTGCTCCCCCTGCCATCCCCGAGTCACCCAGGGCTGAGTTAATGCCTGTAAACATTCCTGCCACAGAATAGGTGCTTAATCAGTGTGTGCAGGGGGGCCTAAGTCTTTCTACCCTGCTGTAAGGTTATTTTTTTCTGCCTAGTAATGTCTTACTTGTTCACTATTCAGCTACACCTAGCAGATGCCTATTATCAAGCTAATAATTGCCAAGGATTAAGTGAAAGATCTGCTTGTTCCAGTGACTGGCTTGTCAGAATGCTCTTGCTTTCTGCAGACTGAGCTTGTCAAAATATGCGGTCAGGGCTGCTTTGGCCCAGTGGGTCGAGCTATAACTTTCTTGTCCTCCAGTGCACAGAAAACCAGGGCCTTATGGTTCCTGCCACGCCTTGGATGACCTCTGTTTAATGAACAACTCATCTCAGCCGAAAACAAACAGAAAATTCCAGAAGGCTCTGAGGCATGCTATTCCACAGCCTCCGTCTCTCCATCCCATTCCTTTGCTGTGGAGGGAGGGAGAGTGGGTAGAGCCATTAAGGATGCATTTTCGCATTCTCTGAAAAGAACCCCTTTATACTGGTGACGGAAATGGCTTCTCCTTTCCTGCAATTACACTTTAACCAATTTGCTGAATAATTGCATTGCTCTAGCTGAGGAAGTTTTACCTTGTAGATTTCGCTGCAACCAATTTTCTAAATAATTGTATTGCTTTGGCTGGGGAGACTCTTGGAATCTGGAGGACACCTGACCTTAATGAGGAGAGCTTTTAAAAACTAAAGGCGAAAAAATTAAAAAAAAAAAACAAAAAAATAAAAACTAAAGGCGGTGGCTCCTGTTCAGGTAGCAGAGCCTGCTCCTTCCCTGATTTTGGGTGTCACATGCTCCTGCATCCTTGCATCCCCTGGCAAAGACCATGACCGTCCTTGGGCTGGCCCTGCAGGGGTTGCAGTCTGCTGGTAGATAAGGTGGAGCCTTCCTGCCAGCCAGGATGTGTTTCTGATGCCCATTTCCCAACTCCTCCATCCCCAGGTGCTGCGCCTACAGGTCTCAGGTGGGCTCTGCACCAACATCCTTTCCTTCTTTTTGTTTTTGAGACGAAATCTTACTCTGTTGCCCAGGCTGGAGCACAGTGATGCGATCTCAGCTCCCTGCAACCTCCGCCTCCCGGATTCAAGCGATTCTCCTGCCTCAGCCTCCGGAGTACCTGGGATTACAGGCACCTGCCACCACACCCAGCTAATTTTTGTATTTTTAGTAGAGACGGGGTTTCACTGTGTTGGTCAGGCTGGTCTTGAACTCCTGATCTCATGATCTGCCCGCCTTGGCCCCCTAAAGTGCTGGGATTACAGGTGTGAGCCACTGCGCCCAGCCCTTTCCTTTTCATAATTAGGTTTTTGTTTTGTATTCCCCTCTTGAAGGTAAACTCCTGGGAAGCAGGGATTTTGCTTTTCTCTCATGGTCACCCTTTTCTTTGTCCTTTCTTTTCTCCCCTGTTTGTAGGAAGTTTAAGAATGCACAGGGCCCTTTTGCTTTTGTATCTTTCCGTTGAGCAAATGTGTCTCCCCTGGATAGTCAGCCAGGGCTGCTGTCCTGGGTGTGACCTGTGAAGTCACAGGGACCACGCTCAGATAGGCCCCCTCTTGGCTGGTGGACTCTGCTGTCACTGTCTTGAAATTCTTAATCATTATTACATAAGAATCCTCATTTTCATTTTGCGGTGGACCTTGAAAATTAGTCCTGAGTTCAGCCTTTTCCATCTTCCTGCCATTCCTTGTTCACTGACAAAACTTCAAGCAGAAAGTGGGCCAGAATGCAGGGGATTGAGAGCAGGCCACGCTCTGTACCCTCAGGTCAGAGGGAGGCCAGGAAGGGTTTTAAGAGGTGCATCGATGGAAATTCATGCTTAAAAAGATCATTCAGGCCGGGGGCGGTGGCTCACGCCTGTGATCCCAGCACTTTGGGAGGCCGAAGACGGCGGATCACGAGGTCAGGAGATTGAAACCATCCTGGCCAACATGGTGAAACTCTGTCTGTACTAAAATACAAAAAATTAGCCAGGCATGGTGGCAGGCACCTGTAGTCCCGGCTACTTGGAAGGCTGAGGCAGGAGAATGGCGTGAACCCGGGAGGCGGAGGTTACAGTGAGCCCAGATCGTGCCACTGCACTGCAGCCTGGGCGACAGAGTCTCAAAAAAAAAAAAAGATCATTTGATTCCCACGTGGAGAATGAATTGGAAGGTGTTAACCTCTGATCCTCAGTTCGCAGCACCATAAGGTGGGCGTGATAATAATAGTCCCCACCTTCCCAAGCTGACTGATGTGTGATAATTAAATGGGCAAACATGCATAAGGTGGCTGGACACGGTAGACCCTCAATACATGGATGAGGAGCTGGTTAGGAAGTGATTGCACATCTTCGGGGTAAATGTGCTGGAGGCATAGGCCAGGGCCATGGATTACAGAGAGATTTAGGAGGTTAAGTTGATGGGATTGATTGGTGGTCGGTTGGATGTGGGGACCTGGGATATGGAAGTGTACGGTGCCTCAGTATCTGATGTAGTTTCCTGAACACGGTGAAACCAAGCCCAGGGACCTTTTCTACAAACCCCCACTTCCTTTTAAACTTCATGGCACTTACTTTTGCTCTTATTCACATCATGTTGACAGAGCCAGCTTGGCATCGGCTAAAGAGGGCGGACCTGGGGCCAGCAAAGCTGAATTCAGATCCTGGTTCTAGCGATGATTAGCTGAGTGGCCTTGGGCATGTGGCTTCACCTCTCTGTGACTCATTTTCTCTGTCTGGAAATGGAGACAGTGACCTCTGTGGCAGGGTCCTTGGAAGCTTAGGGAGGTAGCGTATGTTGGTGGTCTTCTCTGTTAGTTTTTTTTTTTTACTTCTTAAAACCTTCCCTTCAACTTTTATTTTAAGTTCTGGGGTACGTGTGCAGGATGTGCATGTTTGTTACACAGGTAAATGTGTGCCATGGTGGTTTGCTGCACAGATCATCCCATCACCTAGATGTTAAGCCCAGCATGCACTAGCTATTCTCCCTGATCGTCTCCCTCTCCTCACCCCCTCACAGGCTCCAGTGTGTGTTGTTTCCCTGACCCAGTGTGTCTATGTGTTCTCACTGTCCAGCTTCTACTTATAAGTGAGAACGTGTGGTGTTTGGTTTTCTGTTCCTGTGTTAGTTTGCTGAGGATAATGGCTTCCAGCTCCATCTATGCCCCTGCAAAGGACATGATCTTGTTCCTTTTTATGACTGCATAGTATTCCATAGTGTATATGTACCACATTTTCTTTACCCAGTCTGTCATGGATGGGCTTTTGGGTTGATTCCATGTCTTTGCTATTGTGAATAGTGCTGCAATGAACATACGTGTGCATGTATCTTTATCGTAGAATGATTTCTATTCTTTTGGGTAGATACCCGGTAATGGGATTGCTGGGACAAATGGCATTTCTGCTTCTAGGTCTTTGAGGAATCGCCATACTGTCTTCCACAATGGTTGAACTAATTTACACTCCCACCAACAGTGTAAAAGTTTTCCTTTTTCCCGCAGCCTCACCAGCATCTGTTGTTTCTTGACTTTTTAATAAGCGCCATTCTGACTGGCATGAGATGGTATCTCATTGTGGTTTGGATTTATATTTCTCTAATGATCAGCCATGTTGAGCTTTTTTTCATATGTTTGTTGGCCACATGAATGTTTTCTTTTGAGAAGTGTCTGTTCATGTTCTTTGCCCACTTTGTAATGGGGTTGTTTTATTCTTGTAAATTTGTTTAAGTTCCTTGTAGACTCTGGATATTAGACCCTTGTCAGATGGATAGATTGCAAAAATGTTCTCCACTTCTGTAGATTGTCTTTCACTCTGATGATAGTTTCTTTTGCTGTGCAGAAGCTCTTTAATTAGATCGCATTTGTCAGTTTTTGCTTTTGTTGCTTTTGGTGCTTTTGTCATGAAATCTTTGCCTCTGCCTATGTCCTGTATGGTATCGCCTAGATTTTCTTGTAGGGTTTTTATAGTTTTAGGTTTTACATTTAAGTCTTCAATCCATCTTGAATTAATTTTGTATAAGGTATAATGAAGGGTCTTCCCCCATTCTTGTCACCCAAGTCTTTTTGTGAATTGTAAGGTACAGAGAAATGACAAGAACAGGAGCCCCTGGTGTGGAGTGTCACTCTCGTGTTGCTCACAGGGCATCACGGTGCAGCTCTTCCTGGAGATATATCTGGGTCACAGTTCTGGCTCAGTGGAGGCTGTGTCAACACCCCAAATTAGGAGCAAATGATCAATCCTTCTGTGTTTCCCACAGTAGGGTGTCTTATTCCAAGGTGAACTTTGTGATTGAAAATCGGTTATTGCTGATGGAGCTCACTCTTCAAGACATGGTTGAGAAGCACTGGAATTGACGCAGATGCAGTTTTCTTCCATCGGTGTGTTCAGAATTGCCCGGTAGAGATTTCTCACAGTCTGCAGTGCCAGGCTCCAGGCTTGCCTGTCTGCTTATCTTCATTCACTATCTGGTTGTTTCCAAAGCATTGATTCAGCACTGACTTTACAAAGTGCAGGGCTGGGATGGGGATGACCCAACACGAGAGAGATGCAGAGGATGTGGGCATATAGGGCAGGCCATGGATAAGTCCATCCAGCTTCTTATTAATGAGTCAGGAGAGGTGATTCCTGAGCAGGATTTGACAGTGGTTTTTGTGCCACTATGCATAGCGGCCCACTGATGAGTTGCTTCTCTATTCTAGTGACTCGGCAGGGTGCTTCGTGTACATGGTCCTCAAGGGCAGATACTCTGCTGGTTTACTATCTGGGAAGACTGAGGTTCAGAGAAGTTAGAAGACTTGCCCAACCACTTCCTTTTGTTTAAGGGTCTAATCCCAACTCTTGTGTGAATATGGCTGCATGTGCTTATACTAACCCTGGCAATGCTAAAATTATTTTGTGTGTTTGCTTTTTCTAATCCTTAGGAGACTCTCTTGTTAATTATTCTCAAGTTATTCAAATCTTTATTTCTTCTAAAGCTGAAGAATTGTAATTAAATGAACATTGTGCCATTCTCTTTTGATAGCATTTGTCTGTTCATCCATCTGTCCATATACCCATCTATTTTTTTATCCACCCATCTATCTCTCTACCTTTTCATTCACTGATCCATCTGTCTGTCCATCCTTCCATCCAACCACTCATCTATTCTTCTGTCTACCTATCCATCCATCCACTCATCTATCCATCTGCCCACCCACCCATTCATTCACCCATCTATCCATCTATCCATCCATCTGTTTGTCCACTCACCCATTCATTTTCCTTCTGGCAAAGAAGAGCTAACATGAATCTAAGTATACCTATCATCATCCCTTTCTGAGGCTGCTATTACAAATGGGATGTGGCATTTTGGAAAAACTTGACAACTTACCCTACGTTTTACAGAAAGTTTCCCACGCTGTTTGTGTCTTTCCCTCCCAGGAATGTGAGCCGCCTTCCAACAGCAATATCACAGCATTCGCCCTGAAGGCCAAAGTCATCTACCCCATCAATCAGAAGTTCCGGGTGAGAGTCCTGAGCTCCATCGTAGAAAGCCAGTTACTTCCGTCATGTGCCAGAGATTGGGAGGAAAGTGGGGGGATTAACTGTGCGATGTTTGGTCCTGTTTGAGGGTTTTATGGCAAGTTGTTTTAATAGGGATAGTTTTGAGGCTTTGTAATGGAGCAAAACTTAGGGTTAATCTGTCTTACAGCAGTGTTATCAGGAGCAGGACATGCCCATGGTAACCATGGTAAGGAAGTTTCATGGTTCCTCGTATCCCCGGGGACACGAGGTGACAGCACAGTAGGACAGCTCCCTCTCTGCCTTTTTAACACTAATACAAACACTGATACCGACTCAGATCTGAGCGCTAATCCTCATTCACAGAGCTCTGGACTAATGCCAGCAACTGGCACTTACTGAACACTTAAGTGCACAGGGCCAGTGTCGTGCTAAGTATTTGTCATGCATTAGGCAGTTCAACTTGGTGTTATGCCTATCAGGTAAATAATATTGTCTCCACTTTACACATAAGGAAACTGAGGCCCAGAGTGGCTAGTGACCTGAGGTCATGTGACAGGAAGTGGCAGAGCCTGAGTCAGACCCCAGCACCTGGCTATGGTTACACCTTCCATGGCGCTTCCAGGAGCCCTCAGCCTGGGAGGTGCTTTGTGCAAAAAAGTTTCCTAGTGAAATAAGTTTGGGAAAATGTGGCTTGCCTTCTTGGTGGTCAGGATGACGAGCTCTGGAGTCACAGCGACTCAGTCCTAACCCCATCTCAGCCGTTCACTGTGTGGTGCTTCCTGACTTCTCCTGCCTCAGTCTCTTTATCTGTGAAATGGGGGTGTTGGTGCTCCTGCCTTGCCCAGTTGTTTGTGTGTTACACAGGATAACATACATAAGAGCTCAGAACAGCACACAACATCTAAGCACTCAGAACATGTTAGGATCTTTCAATTGTTACTTGCTTTTGAAGATAGCCAAAGCCTATTGAAGGTTCTGAGAATTCCTGCACCAAAGGAATATGTTACCTTGTTTAACACAGGCTTTCCCGAACTAATTTTTCCATGGAATCTTTGTGGTGAGCAGTAACTGGCTCATGGAACTGTTCCCTGGAACCCACATTGGGAACCACGTCCTTCACATGATTGAAGGGTGGGACGGGTGGGTGGATAAAGGGCATTTCTCCATCCTCTGGGTAGGCCCTGCATGGGCCCTGGGGATCACGCCGTGGTCAGCAGAGCGTCAGCCCCACCCTGGAGGCCCTCACTGCCTGGGTGGATCAGAATACACTGAGAATGCAGGACACTACGTGATGAAATAGGCAAGAGGCAGACGCCCAGGGACCTGTGCAGCCAGTATGGTGTCCGAAATCCATACCTGGAGGGAGGGACACTTCCACCCAGCAAACAACAAATGGGGGGTGTTTCAGGCAGGGAGACCAAAGTCTGGAAAGGCCCAGAATTATGAAGTGACCAGGAGCGTCTAAGCCAGAGTCACTTCAGTGTGGCTTGGGCCGCCAGAGGTGGAGGCTGACATTTGCTGGGCCCTGTAGCTGTGCCAGGCCCCAGGCTGTGACCTCCTGTGGGCCTGGTGTGCATTGTGCTCCAGCTTCTTGATTAGGAGCGTGGAGCCCGTTGGTGGGCGGGGGGCAGGAGGGTGACTCCTGCTCTGTGCAGGCGAAGGACAGGTGGTTGGCAGGATTCATGGAGGGAGCAGGCCAGGGGGTCGGACAGCAGCGAGAGAACTGGGTCAGGGCAAGCACTGGCTGTGGAGGAGGTCAGAGTTGGCAGCTGAGAGGAGGGTGCAGCTGGGTGTCCGGGGCACAGATCCAGGTTGGCAGTTTAGGGGAAGGAGCCTGGTGCAAAGGGGCTGGCCTCATGAGGACAAGTGAACTGTGATTCAGGCCTTTGGGATGTGGGTGTGGCAGAACCTGGGATGGAAGCTCTGTGATATCTGCTGGCACCCTGGCCAGTCTCCTCCAGCCAGGCCTTCCTGTGAGCGGCTAGCATGAGTCACTGGTAGAATTATGAATACTAGATCAAATCCCCGAGGCATCACATGGAATGAGTGTGACTTTCCTACTGCCACCCCAGCCTCTGGCCGATGGCTCCTCCAACCCGTCTCTGCATGAAAACTTAAAGCAGGCTGTTTTGCCGCACCAGCCGGTAGAGGCCTCCCCTTCCAGCAGCCTGGGGAGCCTGAGCCAGGGTGAGAAGGACGACTGCAGCTCCTCATCCAGCGTCCACTCGGCCACCAGCGATGACAGGTTTCTCAGCCGCACCTTCCTCCGGGTGAACGCCTTCCCCGAGGTGCTGGCTTGTGAGAGGTAAGGAGAAGGGGCGATGGAGGATGAGACTTCTGGTCCTCTTGGAGTGGGCCAGGGGGTCACATCATTGTCAGAGGAGGAAACAGAGGCCCGGAGAAGTTTAGTGACTCTGCCAGGGACACACAGTGACCCAGCGTCACCGTCAGAGCCCCAGATGCATTTGTGCTGTGTTGCCCAATACTGGGGTTATGGAGTCAGGCCTGATCCCCGGGGAGAGACGACAAGGAGACCTCATTTAATCACTGGTGTGCCCTTAGCTGCTGGTGAAGTTGATTACGTGGGCAGAGTGCTAATCACTTTACAGGGATTAATGATCTCATGAGGATTTTGCCCAGTGAGGGGGAGCCTGGGACAGTTTCAGCAATCAATAAATATTAATCAGTGAACGAATGAATTTCTCTTAATACCCCTGTGAAGTTCGTACTGTCATTTCCCCCAGTTCACAAAGAATAAAGGTAAACGCAGAGAGGCTGCGTGACTTGCTGGTCACACAGCGGTTAGTGACGGAGCCAGGTTTGATCCAGCCCAGTACAGGGTTCTGCACATGGTAGGGGCTTGAGAAACTCAGGCTGGCAGTTCACACACCAGGCCTCAGGCCTCTCTCTGCTCCACAATTCCGTGAATCCAAGGGATTGGGATGAGCCAGGGCACAGCCTCTGCTCAGGGCTGCTGCAAAAAGACTGGGCTCAGCGCCTTGAGCCTGAAGGTGGACCAGGCAGAAGGGACTTCATTAAAGAGGGGCCTTCTTGGATTGGCCAGGCCTGGCTTAGAATGGCTTTCTTTCAGCATTTGGACTTAGAGGATTTGAAATGGTTTGGGTGGGAGAGTCATCATTTAAAATGCATTTGCCTAAAGGGAAAAAAGGTCAAAGACTTTTACACTCTGCCGTGTATCTGCCCCCGCTGACCCTCTGATGGACACTTGATTTCTCTGATTCTCTCTTCCCTGAGTCAGTTTCTGCATCTGTAAAATGGGCATGAGAATGTCTCCGCTAAGGCACTGAGGAAGGATGACATGTGATGATAGACATGAAAATGCTTGAGGTTGGGCACCATGGCTCACGCCTGTAATCCCAACATTTGGGAGGCCAAGGTGGGTGGATTGCTTGAGCTCAGGAGTTCAAGACCAGCCTAGGCAACATAGTGAGACCCTCTCTCTAAAATAAAATACAAAAATCAGTGGGGTATGGTGGCACACGCCTGTAGTCCTGGCTACTCGGGAGGCTGAGGAGGGAGGATTGCTTGAGCCCAGGAGGTGGAGGCTGCAGTGAGCTGTGATTGTACCGCTGCACTCCAGCCTGGGAGACAGAGCAAAACTCTGTTTCTGAAAAGATAAGTAAATAAATTTTTTTTAAGAAAATACTCAAAGGAGGAAACATCATTTTTATTTCTCTCCCTTCCCTCTCTCCTTTGGTTTTCTCTTGGAAGTCCCAGGCAGCTATGTCTCTGACACCATCTGTTCTCTTCTGGCCATTAGTGGGTTTCAAACAGCTCATTAGATCCCTTCTTATAAACCTGGAGTAAGTGTAAGGCCCTCAGCATGCTGCAGAATGAGAGTCTGAGGCAGGGTGTGCTGTGGCTTGTACTGATTAGGGACATGCCAATATCCTTACTCATCATTTCTGATACCCTGAAAGTCTTTTCCGATTCTCATTTTATTTTGCAGCGTAGACATCGACCTATGTATCTACAGCCTTCACTTAAAAGACCTGCTGCATTTGGACACAGCACTGAGGCAGGAAAAGCACATGGTAGGTGGAGATGTTCGCATTCCTTCCTTTTCGTGGGGACAGGAGCTGGGTCACAGGGCCTCTGGGTGCAGTGAGTCCCAGATACCCTTGAGAGGCAGACATCAGTGGAAATGGAGCCGCCGCGAGGTGGGGAAGGCAGCGCTGTCAGGCATCCAGACACACAATGGAAAAGCACTTCATGCCTGTTGGTGGGGCATGGCCTTGACTTTAACCAGAGCTGTAGGGGCCTCAGCGGAAAGATGCATGCCTCCTCCCGGGGTACACCTCCTGCTGCAGATAGAGATAAGAGATATTTAAAAGAGAATAATATTTTTAAAGGAATGATAATAATGATAAGAATATTTATGAACATGAATTTTCTTGAGTCTTGCTATGTGCTAGGTCCCAGGAGTGTTACACTTAACCCTCAGCACAACCCAGAGGGGCGGGTGTCACTATCATGTCCACTCTGCAGGTGAGAAAACTGTGGCACAGGGTGGAAGACTTACCCAAAGTTATAAAGCTACAGGGGTGGCGCTGAGATGAGAAGTTCAGTACCTTTTTATGGGGCCACGTGTTCTCTTGACTGAATGAACAAGAACTCAGAACTGTGGATGTGGGGAAAACAACATTAGTCTCTGCCAGGTGCACCTGGCCTCTTACTGCATCAACTGTAGACCTGAGCTGTGGGAAACCAGAGAGACGAGTCCCATTGTAGCTACAGAACCCCGGTGGGTTTATTCAGGCATCAGGACCACAGCGGTTAAAAATAAGTGTTATTTCTCCATAAGGCACATTCTCTGAATTACTGATTGAGGGATGAGACCCTACAGAGAGAAGGCAGATGAGACAAAGGGGAGAGCTAGGAACAGAGGTGGACAGACACACAGATATGTCTACAGGGCACGCTTACAAACTGGAGAAGGGCAAGAACGTCACATTGGAGGCCAGGTGTGGTGGCTCACGACTGTAATCTCAGGCTTTGGGAGGCTGAGGTGGGAGGATTGCTTAAGCCCCGGAATTTGAGACCAGCCTGGGCAACATGGCAAAACCCTATCTCTACCAAAAACACAAACAAACAAACACTTAGCCTGCTGCAGTGGTGCATGCCTGTAGTCCCAACTATTCAGGAGGCTGAGGTGAGAGGAATACTTGAGTCCGGGAGATGGAGGCTGCAGTGAACTGTGATCACACCACTGCACTCTGACCTGGGTGACACAGCAAGATCCTGTCTCAAAAAACAAAAACAGAACAAGAATAGCACACTGGGGATGTGCCTGAAAGAAACTTGGGCTCTGTGTGAGCAGGACTGACTGGCCTCATAAACGGGTGCCAATGTTTGAAACTGTAAATATGCTAGAATTCAAGAAATAGAGCATGGCCCTTCATCCCATCTACCCCCAGCCCCGTGGAGGTCCCTGGATGGGGGCCACCAGGCAGCCTGTGTCTGCAGCCTGCCTCAGTGAGCTACACCTGGCCCTGGCTGTTTTCTCCAAGGCTCCATGCTCCCTGGGAGGACCAGTTGTTTCTGGGCTCAGAGCCTGTCCAGTTGGCGAGCAGAGTAGTCCTGGCCAGCCTCGCCCCACAGCCAGCGAGTGCCCACAGGGAGCAGCCTGCAGTCCTGGAGGGAACGTTCACCATCACTCACCATCCAGCACAGGGGCACGGCCTCTGCACACTGACAGGCACGATGTCAGACACCAGGGGCGGCCTCTGCCTTTGTGGAGCCTACTCTCTGGGGCAGTGGGGAGGGCAGTAAACAGAGGTCACAAAATAAACAGTGGCAGGCAGCATGACAAAGGCCTGTGACCAAGCACCATGTGAGTGTGAAGGGGGCACCTGAGGGAGTGTAGAGCTGGGGAGATGGTCAGGCTTCCCTACGGGGAGTCTCATGGGCGGATACCCAGGGAAGTTCCGGGAACACTGGATTAAGGGAGAGAGACCTGGGCTCTAGTCCACCCTTTGACAACTAGGAGCTGTGTGATTTTGGGTAAGTTGCTTCACCTCTCTGGGCCACTTTAGGAAAGGCTTAAAGAAAACATCCTTTCAACTATTGCTATATGGTGTTACTGGGAAGTCAAGCTCTCCCACTTTGAGAGGGTTCTGTGGGTAGAACTCTGGGCTCCATGTCACAGCTGTGTGACTGGCATGGTCACAGCAGCGATTATTCTGTGTGTACACTCTGGTAGGCTTGGTGCTTTAAATCTTCTTTAAAGGTTTACGTGCCACTTCACTAATAAGGAACCTGAGGCTCAGAGAGGTTAAGTCACTTGCCCAAGGTCACACAGCTGGTGATGGCAGAATCAGACCTGGACAAGGTCTGAGTGCAAGGTCCCTGCATGCCCAGGTGTAGCCCTGCACCCTGCACGTCAAAGGTGCTCAGGAGAAATGTGTTGCACGTGTGATTGGCACCGCCCTGAGAGAGCTGCTTCCCAGCACAGTCCTTCCTGCTGTGAGGAGCACAACTCTATTGTCGAGTGCTGGGACTGTAAGAACCTGAGCAGCTACTGGGAGCTGTGCTGCCTGGAGACCTAAAGCTCTATATCCCTGGGAGAGATGAGCTGGGGTTCAGAAGTTATTCAGACCACATAAGGCCCTCATGCATCCCAGAAGCTTGGAGCTCCCTGGCTGGCCCTGAGGAGGAAGAAACTGGCTCTGGGTTTGTCCAAGAGGCAGGAGAAGCTGGAGTGTAACCTCTATAAAAAGAGTGGCCAGGATGAGAACAGATGGGGGGCACCAGCACTAGGGGGTT
>NW_012114522.1:4223861-4235932 GCF_000951035.1 Colobus angolensis palliatus | reverse complement strand
TTTTACAAATTGAAGGTTTTTGGCAACTCTGCATCCAGCAAGTCTATTGGCTCCATTTTTCCAACAGCACATGCTCACTTCATGTCTTTGTGTGACATTTTGTAATTCTTGCAATATTTCAGACTTTTTCATGATTATTGTATGTGTTATGGTGATCTGTGATCAGTGACCTTTGACGTTATGATTGTAATTGTTTGGGGACACCACAAACTGCATCTGTATGAGACAACGAACCTAATTAATAAATGTTCTGTGTGTTCTGACTGCTCTACCAACTGGCCATTCCCTCTCCTTGGGTCTCCCTATTCCCTGAGACACATTAATACTGAAATTGGGCCAGTTAGTAATGCTGCAATGGCCTCTAGGTGTTTGAGTGAAAGAGAGTTGCATGTCTCTCACTTTTAAGTCAAAAGTTAGAAATTATGAAGCACAGTGAGGAAGGTAGCTCAAAAGCTGAGATAGGCTGAGAGCTGGGCTTCTCCTACCGCACAGCGGAGTTGTGAATGCAAAGAAAAAGTTCTTGAAAGAAACTGAAAGTGCTGCTCCAGTGAACGCACAAATGATAAGGAAGCAAAACAGCCTTATTGCTGATATGGAGAGAGTCTGAGTGGTCTGCATAGAAGATCAAACCAGACACAACATCCCTTTAAGCCAAAGCCTAATCCAGAGCAAGACCCTAACTCTTCAATTCTGTGAAAGCTGAGAGAGGTGAGGAAGCTGCAGAAGAAAAAATTTGAAGCTAGCAGAGCATGAGGTTTAAAGAAAGAAGCTGTCTCCAGAACAAATAAAAGTGCAAGATGAAGCAGCAGCAAGTGCTGATGGAGAAGCTTCAGCAAGTTACCCAGAAGATCTAGCGAAGATCATTGAGGAAGGTGGCTGCCCTAAATAACAGATTTTTAATGTGTTTGAAATAGTACAATGTGGTCATGGAAGAAGATGCCATATAAGACTTTCATAGCTAAAGAGGAGAAGTCAGTACCTGGCTTCAAAGCTTCAAAGAACAGGCTGACGCTCTTGTTAGGGGCTAATTCAGGAGATGACTTTAAGTTGAAGCCAGTGCTCATGCACCACTCTGAAAATCCTAGGGCCCTTAAGGGTTATGCTAAGTCTACTCTGCCTGTGCTCTATAAATGGGGCAACAAAGCCTGGATCACAACACAGCTGTTTATAGCATGATTTAAGCCTACTGTTGACACCTACTGCCCAGAGAACAAAATTCTCTTCAAAATGTTACTGGTCATTTTCAAAACCCCTGGCCACCCAAGAGCGCTGATGAAGATATACAAGGAAGTTAACGTCATTTTCATGCCTGCTAACAACATTCATTCTGAGCCCATTGATCAAAGAGTCATTTCAACTTTCAAGACTGATTATTTAAGAAATACATTTCTTAAGGCTGTCACTGCCATAGACAGTGATTCCTCTGAAGGATTTGAACAGTGTAAATTGAAAACCTTCTGGAAAGGATTCACCATTCTAGATACCATTGAGAATATTCATGATTCATAGGAGAAGGTCAAAATATCAACATGAACAAGAGTTTGGAAGAGGTTGATTTCCATCCTTGTGAATGACTTTGAGGGAATTCAAGACTTCAGTGGAGGAAGTCATTGCAAATGTGGAAATAGCAAGAAAACTAGGATTAGAAGTGGAGCCTGAAGATGGGACTGAACTGCTGCAATCTCATGATGAAACGTGAATGGATGAGGAGCTGCTTCTGATTGGTGAGCAACAAAAGTGAGGTTTCTAGAGAAGGAATCTGCTTCTGGTGAAGATGCTGTGAATGTTGTTGACATGACAGTGGATTTAGCATATTATATAAACTTATTTGGTAAAGCAGCTGTAGGGTTTGAGAGGATTGACTCCAAGTTTTAAAGTTCTACTGTGGGCAAATTGCTATCGAATAGCATGGCATGCTGCAGAGAAATCTTTTGTGAAAGGAAGAGTCAGTTGATGTGGCCAACTTCAGAGTTGTCTTATTTTAAGAAACTGCCACAGCCACCCTAACCTTCACCCACCCTAACCTTCAGCAACCACTACCCTCATAAGTCAGCAGTCATCAACATTGAGACAAGACCCTCCACCAGCTAAAAGATTACAACTTTTTTTTTTTTTTGAGACGGAGACCTCAGCTCACTGCAACCTCTGCCTCCTGGGTTCAAGCGATCCTGCCGTCTTAGCCTCCTGAGCAGCTGGCACCACAGGCCTGCGCCACCACACCCAGCCAATTTTTGCATTTTTTGTAGAGACGGGGTTTCACCATGTTAGCCAGCATGAGTCCCGATCTCTTGACCTCGTGATCTGCCTGCCTCCACCTCCCAAAGTCCTGGGATTACAGGTGTGAGCCACCGTACCCAGCCCAACAACTTTTTTTTAATAATCATCTTAGGCTCAGATGATCATTAGCATTTTTTAGGAAGAAGATATTTTTAAAATTAAGGTATGTACTTTTTTTTTTATTATACTTTAAGTTCTAGGGTACATGTGCATAACGAGCAGGTTTGTTACATATGTATACTTGTGCAATGTTGGTGTGCTGCACCCATCAACTCGTCAGCACCCATCAATTCATCATTTATATCAGGTATAACTCCCCAATGCAATCCCTCCCCCCTCCCCCCGGGTATGTACATTTTTTAGACGTACTGCCATTGTACACTTAGGCTACAGTATAGTGTAAACATAGCTTTTGTATGCACTGGAAAACCCAAAAATGTGTCTGACTTGCTTTATTGTGATATTCACCTTACTGAGGTGGCCTGAAATCAACCCTACAATATCTCCATGGTATGCTTGTATTATTTTTGTACCTTCATTTGAGTCTATAACTATCTCAGAGTTCGCACTATGGAAAGGGAGAGGATGAGGACTGTAAACATTACTGATTCATTTGGGGTCAGGAAGAAAGTAGATTCGAAACTAACAAAAAATAATGTTGTTATATCTTATACCGTATCAATCTTCAGTGGGTAGAAAGCCACTTTCTTCTTAGAGCTCATTGTCATTGGCATGTACAATGAAGGTTGGTGGGCAGAGTTCTGGGTTTGAATCTCAGCTCTATCGCGTGTGGCTGTGTGGCAGGAGGCAAGTGGCCCCTGCAAGTTGCTGGGCATTTTCTCATCTGCAAAATGGGGAAGATGGTACCAACCTCCCCGCATGCCATGGAGATCAAGTGATAGTATATATAATACATACATGAGACTGGCACAGAAGAGTGATTAACAAGCCTTAACCCATTAAAAGAAGGATTAAAAACTGTGGCCCTTGAGCCAAATCTGGCCATGCCCCTTCTTTTCCATATTGCCTGTGCACCTGTGTGGCATATGCCTCAACTGCAGAATTGAGTAGTTGCAAAAGAGATCATATGGCCTGCAAAGCCAAAAAAAATTTGCTGTGTCACCCTTTACTGAAAAAGTGTGCTAAACCCTACATTTGAAAATGCCTTACCAGGCTGGGTGCAGTGGCTCATGCCTGTAATCCCAGCACTTTGGGAGGCGGAGGCAGGCAGGTTGCATGAGCTCAGGAGTTCGAGACCAGCTCGGGCAACACGGAGAAACCCCGTCTCAAAAAAAGAAAAAAAAAAAAGCCTTACCGGTTGACAAAAGAAAAAGAAAATGCCTTACCATACAATTATATCTAAATGACCTTTGACAAAGAGGCAAAAGCACTTCAATGGAGGAATGATGAGCTTTTCAATAAATGGTACTGGAGTAATTGGACATCCATAAACAATAAAAACGACAAAAGAACCTCAACCTAAACTTCACACCTAATACAAAACTTAGCTCAAAAGGGATCACATACTTAAATGTAAACAATAAACTATAAATCTTTCAGAAAAAATATTGCCGGGCATGGTTGATTCACGCCTATAATCTTAGCACTTTGGGAGGCTGAGGTGGGTGGATCACTTGAGGTCAGGAGTTCAAGACCAGCCTGGCCAATGTGGTGAAACCTCACATCTACTAAAAATACAGAAATTAGCCAGGTGTGGTGGCACATGCTTGTAATCCCAGCTACTCGGGAAGCTGAGGTGGGAGAATCACTTGAACCCAGGAGGTGAAGATTGCACCACTGCACTCCAGCCTGGGCGACAGAGTGATACTCCATCTCAAAAAAAAAGAAAAGAAAAGAAAAATAAAAAGAAAAAATGTAAGAAAATCTCCAGGATTTAGACCTAGGCAAAGAGTTTTTAGACTTGACACCAAAAGCATGACACACAAAAGGAAAAATTAACTGGAACTCATTAAAATTTAAAACTTTCACTTGCAAAAGACCTCGTTAAGAAGATGAGAAGACAAGCTACAGAGTGAGAGAAAATGTTTGCAAAACAGATGTCCACCAAAGGACTAGTACCTAGACCAGATAAGGAAATATCCAAACTCAGCTGAAGACAGGAAGCAATCCAGTTAGAAAATGGGAAGGACATGAACAGATACTTCACCAAAAAGGATATATAGATGGTAAGTAAATGCGTTAAAAAGGTGTTCAATGTCATTAAGCCAGCATGAAAATCCAAGTTGAACTCACAATAAGATATCACTACACACTCGTCAAAATGGCTAAAATAAAAAATAATGACAACACCAAATTCTGGCAAAGATGTGGAGAAACTGGATCACTCATACATTGCTGATGGAAATATAAAATGGTACCTGCAGCTATACTGGAAAACATTTTAGCAATTTCTTATCAAACTTAAATTGTAATTACCAGAAGACCCAGCAATTGCACTTGTGGGCATTTAGCTCAGAGAAATGAAGACTTGCATTCACACAAATGTTCACAGCAGCATTGTTCATAATAGCCCCAATCTGGAAATAATCCAGATGTCTTAACAAGGGTGAATAGATCAAGAAATTGTGGATACAGCCCCCTCTTTACTTTCCTGAGTATCCCCACTTAGGGACGGTCCTTCCTGGTTTGAAGGACATCTCCATCCATTGAAACAGGAGACTGAGATGGATAACTTTGCATTTCCAGTTCCATACAACTATCCCCCTGATTCTTCCTTCAAAGAAACAAACCCTCCTTTGCTTTTTATATTTGCTTCACAAATGGAAATGGGGATGTGGAGGGCCTTGCACAGTGTAAGCACCTAATATTTGTTGAATACATGCATGAGGAAGAAATGAAGCTTTTTTAGGAAGCTTCATGAAACTGTAATCCATTATGGGCCATTGTCATAATTTATAATCTGAGATCCTTTCCTTCAGCAAAAAATATGTGTGAAGAGAGGGTGAAAGAGAAGAAAAGAAGGAGAGAGGCAGCAAGGGAGGGAGGAAGATACAATAGAAAGCAAAAGACAAAAATACCATTGGTTAAACTTTTATTTTGTTATCTTTCCTTTCTTGGCAATAGATGTTTATTCAGATTTTTAAAATGTGCCTCCTTGACCTTCTTCCTAAAAAGAAGTCAGATGATGAATTATACCAGAAGATCCTTTCAAAACAGGAAAATGTAAGTCTTCAACCCATGTTTCAAGGTAACTTAAAAGTAGTTTATTATAATATATACAACTTATGACACAAAAGTATTTTTCTTTCATGTTTAAAATAGCTTGTTACAATATATACTTTTTAACACAGTATAGTGAAATATAAAAGTATCTATACAAATATTTTAAAAAGTGTATTATTAAAACTTGGAATACTATTTACAGCGAAGAAAAGAATATTGGTCATATCTACTACTCAAAGACCGTCACTGTTAATGTTTTTTTCTGCACCAGCTTGGGATATTTTTAAAGACATAATTTGTTTATTGGTTATAGCTATGTATACTACTTTGTATTCTATTCTCAGTCTTTTATGGAAAGTTTACTTTGTTTCATGCACAGCAAAGAATCAGGGCTTGGAGTCAGATTGATTGAGGTTGGTATCCCGGTTTTATCTTTTACAAGCTCTCAGAATCCTAGTTTCTTTTTTGTGCAATGAGATAATTCCTGTTCTGCGAGAGTGCAGAAAGGATAAGAGAGATGTGTATGATGCACCAAAGCAACGTCATAGTTAGACTGTGAATATGTGAAGGCTGCTATCATCCTCATTATCACAACCACCATCAAAAGCATCATTATCTTATCACCACCGTTTTTATTTTGTACCACCATCACCACCACTACTACTATCACAGTTCTCTTTTTCATCATGTCATTGTTGTCATCACCATCACCACCATCATCTTTGCTATTGTCACCACTGACATCATCATTCTTTCTGTCTTTTCCACCATCATCATCATCCTCATGACCACTATCATCACCAACACCATCACCATCCTCATGTCCTCATTACCATCATCATGAGCATCATTTTTATCATTGTTGTAATCATTGGCATTCTCATTACTACCATCACCACCATCATTGTCTTCATTACCGCCATAATCATTATTCTCGTCCTCATTGCCATCACCACTACCAGTGTTGCAGGGCAGGCAAGCTCCAGAATAGGGTGTAGCCTAGGAGGGTACTTGACTTCACTTAGGAAGTCTTTTAGTGGATGGCGCCACTCCTTGCGGAGCAGGAACAACCCATAGGTAGTGTGTCCAGAGTTGGTAACATATGAGTGCTTGACAACTGTATTTATACTCTTGTAAACCCACTTTCAATTACATGCAAATTAAGGGGCAGTTCAGCGCAAATTGAGAGACAGGTTGTTTAGAACTTTCTAAAAAGGGGATAGTAACTTCTGGGTTGTTGCCATGGAAAGGGGTGGTAACTTTTGGGTTGTTGACATGCCATTTGTTATCTGTGGTTGTGCTGGTGGGAGTGTCCTATGCTAATATGCAATGAGGGCAGCAAGGGATCACTTTCATCACCATCCACTGGTTCCTGCTGGTTTCTTCACTTTATCCTGTCTGGACCAGATCCCGTTTTGATCAGCAGAGTTGTGATCAGAAAACAAGTCCTGCCAGTCTCCTATCTCACCTTATCCTCACCATCATTGTCATCATTATTCTCATTACTACTATCACCAGCCTCTTCTTCATCATCCCCTGCCATCATTTTCATTATCATCATCATTGTTATTGACATCATTCTCATTACTGCCATCATCATCGCATCATTGTCGTGATAGTCTTCATCAGCACCACCATATTCACCATCTTTATCAGCACTACCATCATCACCGTCTTTATCATCTTTACTGCTACTTCTACCTTCACCTTCATTAGAGTCCTCATCATCATCATCATTGTCCTTGTTCCCACCACCGTGAGACCTGGGGGTTTGGGAAGGGATGCTGCTTCTTTACTTCACTGGATTCCATGAGGAAGGGTGACTCACTGCATCCCAGGAAGGAGGAAGGATGTCATTGTCTTCACTGTCATTCTCAGTACCACCACCATGGTCATGGTCCTCAGGCAGTGCACATGGTGCTTGACATACATTATTTCATTTAATAGTTATGACAACCCTGTGAGTGGCCATTATTATTTTAGTTTTACGGCTGAGGAAACTGAGACTCCATGAGTTCAAATGACTTTCCAATGGCAAAAATGATAATGATGATGATGACATTTATAATTGTATTAGGAATAATGAAACAATACTGTCTGTTATAATGGAAAGAATAAGAGCCCTGAAGTCTGCAGACCTCAGATAAAATTCCATCTCTACCAGTTAAACAAGGCTGTTTGAACTTAAGCAAGCACGTTAATTATAATAATATCTACTATTTGTCTAGCTAAGTGATTTAAATGCATAATTTCATTTAACACTTGCAGTAACCTTAAAACTTTCAGAAGAGGACAAGGAGTGCCCAGAATTTGGAAGAGTAGGGACAAGCCTAGCACTGCCCCTTCCTGCCTGGGCATCTTTGGACAAACTATCTTACCTTCCATAAACCATCTTTCTCACCTGGAAATGGGTCATAATTTATCTTTTGCAGAGATACTGTGAGGATTGGAAAACATGTATGGCCTCAGCTTGGGTCTTCAATAGTAGTTTATATCAATGTTATTTTTCCTAGTGTACCTGGACCCATTCCACACTGTTGGCTATGTGACAATGAACATAGAGAAAATAGAACTGTCTCCCACACTCTATATTGGGGTTTGTAGGACTCTATACTTAGGACTCATCTTTTCCTTCCTGAGTTCAGAATCATTTGAGAGATCAGCAAGACAGATATAGAAATGTAGCTTTATTACTGATTAGAGGCCAGCTTGGAGGATGTGGCTTCAATGCACAGCTCTCATGGCTTCCTAATACTGAATCCCAGATTTCACTCCATTGCCTAGCTAGTAATGGGCAATGCTGGGCCACCTCAGGCTTCCCCACACAGAAACAAGGCCTTGGCTACCCAGTTCACTCTAGGCTGAGATCACACTAGAGCAGTGGCCTCCCCTGATTGGCCCATCACAAACAGGAAGAGGCTGGGCAAGCTTCCGGCTTTTAAACCAACCAATCAAATACACACCACTTCCTGCCCTGGGGTGTCGTTCTTCCCCAGGAAAACCAGAAGAGGAGCAAAGAAACATTCCTTCCCAACCCACTGGATGTCATGATATTTTCCAGGACTTCATAATGGTTGAAAGTACTATTTTATTGATTTTGAAAGTATGGTATAATTTTTTTTTTTGAGGGAAGATATAGAAGAAAATAATTCATTATTCTTGAGGCTCTATGTTTAATGAGAAAATGAGTTTGTTGCTAATAGATTTATTATCAAACCTCATGTACAACAACCCCCAGAGCATTTAACTCTTGTTTAAAAATATTTTGTGAAATGTGAAAAATAAAAACATTTATTTTTCTAGAATTTAAGACACACTAAACTTTTTCTTTGTTTATTTGGGTTTTTTTCTTCTTGTTCTTCAGGATTTGGAGGATCTAGAAAAGGGACTTCAGGTCAAACTGTCAAACACAGAAATGTCGGGGGCTGGTGACTCTGAGTACATCACTCTGGCTGACGTGGAAAAGAAGGAGAGAGAATACTCTGAACAGCTAATCGATAATGTGCGTGCCGGACTTTCTTTCCTGTACACAAATTTTGGTTTCTAAAACAGTTAAATTGGCTAAATTAGAGAGATGATAGTTAGAAGTGTGCCTAATACTTGAATTCCCTATCGCATTCTGCCCTAGAGGCAGGATCCAGTTTCTGATGCTAAGTGATAGGGAAGAAGTAATTAAGCAGTAACAATTCACAAAGGGAGGTTTATTTTTTATGTCATGAATTATCCTCATTTAAATTTCAGATTGGTCTTTTTGTCATTCAAAGCAAAGATTGCTATAACCCTTGCTGTCATCACTGCCCTTTGGAATAGAGTAGAAGAAAGCTGCTAGGCATCGCTCACGAAAGCATGTTTTAAATTCCAGACAGAATGGCTTCCCTGAAACATCTTTTTCTTTTCTTTCGGGTTCTACCACCCCCTGTTCATATACTATGTATTAAACAAACATGTCCTTGGCACTCGCTCTTCACCAGGGATTGTGCTGGGCACTGGGGACTCAAAACCATTTAGACATGGCCCTGCCTGAGAGAGGCCAGGAGAGATGAACAGGTGAGCAGATGAGGGCTTCACAGGGTGACATGTCTTGTAATAGAAGGAAGCACAGGAGAAGGCCCAAGGCAGGCACAGTGGAGGGAAGAGTTCGTTTTACCCCAAACTTAGGAAAGCCTCCATGGAAGAAGGGGCCATGGAGAGGCTGGCTGGGAGAAGTGTGGGTGCTGGCCAGTGATGAGGCAGAGACAGGAGCTAAAGAGGGCTGAGAGCAAGTTCGAGGTAAGGTAAAGCCAGAAGGATCTGGCCAGAGGGCTTCTGTCTTATGCCAGTGAGGTGGGAGTCACTGAAGCTTTGAAGCAGGGGGTAGCTGGGTTCAGCTTCTCCTTTAGAAGGGCTGCCCAGGCACTGAGTGGAGGGTGGTGAAGAGCTACTGGGCTAGTCCAGCAGGAACTTTATTAAGGCAACTGTAATAGGATGGAGAGGTGAGGAAACGTGTGAGAGAAGCTATGGTGGTCTACCAAGGGGCGGCAGGTGGGGAGGAGGAGGGGGTCCAGGGTCAGTGCTGCTAAAATAAGGGCCCCAGAGCAAGAAGCTCATGGGAGGGAGGGAGCCAGTGCTCCTCTCCTCTGAATAGGTCCAGGATTGAGAGGAGAGGCTTGGAGATGGAGGGTCTCCCAGGTTAGAGGACCTGGAGGGCTAGAAAGTTCTTAGAACTGTGGACCAGGATACTAAGAAAGAGGGCACAGCCTGGATTCCCATGGTCCACAGAACCCCCACTGCTGTGTGCAGCATCTTGTCCATGTCTGCCTTTCTCAGGGAGAGGGTTCAGTGTTTTCATAAGATTCTCCAAAGTATTGATGATCTCCAAAAGTGGTGATCTCTGGCCTAGAAATGTGTATAAAATGGGAAGAGAAAAGAGCTTGGTGTCAAATCTTGAATCCTGCCCATATTTAAGGAGGAGGGGATGAGAAGAATTGGGACAAGAAAGCAGAGGAGGAATTGGATGGGCTTTGCAGAAGCAGGAGAAAGTCAGGTCACAGACACCAAGAGAATCAGGCAGAGCAGGGTGTGCAGAGTTGGCGGTGTGACAGTCTGCAGTCTCATGTCAGGTGGGAGGCATGTCATTTGATGGCTCCAAGGGGAAGAGCAAGGTGAGAACATGAGGGTGCCAGGCAGGTTTGAGGTCCCTCTTGGCAGGGATGGGAGGAGGAGCTGACCAGCAGCATGTGTGGGGTTTACTGGGAGGCAATGGGGCCCTGAGATGGGAAACTGCATTGACAGGGGGTGTTCATCTGGGTACAGGCTTCCTCCTGGCAGAGCCAGACCGACACCACAGTTGAGGCTGACAGAGTTTCATGACCTTGAGTCACAGCAACAAGATCAGCATGGGTTTCTGGTGCCACTAACCCCTGCCCCCTCCCATGCCTGGTCCAGCCAGACGTGTCCACTTCAGCCTCTGAGAGGCTGAGCTGAGATGGAGGCAACCCCAGCCGTGGAGTTAAATGGGACTGAGCCAAATCCTGGCTTTCATTGGCTCCATGACCTCTGACAAGTGACCTGACTCCCCCGAGCCCGTTCCTACATCTCCGGATAGATACTTTATCATGATATCAAATGTGTGAAGCACAGAGCCTGGTGAACAGCCTCTGGGCCATGAGGGAAAGTTGTTCAGATTCCTAGTGTCATTGTCCTTAGAGCTCTGACTGGCTGTGATGATGCCATTAGACCTCCTGTATTCTAAGCCACTTGGAAATTCCCAGCTCTGCTCCTGATAAAATGAGGGGGAGGGAAGATTTTAAAGCAAAATGTTTTCATGGTCAGCATCATCTCTGCCATATTAAGTTTTGTACTTTCAGGACAAAAACTAATATTTAAACGTCAGTTTGTGCGTTTACTTCCAGGAAGTATTTAATCCCTTTTAAAATTCCCAAAGCTGCTATGAGCACATTGTCACATTTTATCTGCCCCTAGGTAGCTGTAATGACCTGTGCAAGAGTCTGTAGGCTGGACAAGCTACTGCTTTCTTTCCTTCGCAGCAGTGCTCTTGTGTCTGCTGAAATGCCGTCGCAAAACTGACTGGCACTTGCAATGGAACCAGAAGGAACTTTACTATAGAATGTGATTGTTGCCAAGATAAACTCACTGAAATTGTAGAATCGTTTAGAATCCTTATTTGTGATAAGGAGTGAATTGTAATTCCCAAGCATGCACCGTTTGGCTTTCTTAAGTAAGTTTTTCCCTCACTTCATGTTGCTTGTGCTCTTTTCACAGATGGAAGCTTTCTGGAAACAGATGGCAAACATCCAGCACTTTCTTGTGGACCAGTTTAAGTGTTCCAGCTCCAAAGCCCGACAGCTCATGATGACTCTGACGGAAAGAATGATTGCCGCCGAAGGGCTATTGTGCGATTCTCAGGAGCTGCAGGCTCTGGTAATGCTGGAGGGGGCGGGAGGAAACATACAGATATTCAGACTAGAGATTTGGAATCCCGAGGCTTGACATCATTAAATCTAACAGATTCATGTTGTAGCTGGTTATGTAGAGCCTCAGAGGAAAAAAAACACAGTAAATTCACTCATCCATCCATGTATTCATCCATTTATTTATTATCCATCCATTCA
>NW_012114522.1:4205898-4223751 GCF_000951035.1 Colobus angolensis palliatus | reverse complement strand
ATCCATCTGCCTTCCCACCTGTTTATTCATCCATCCATCCATCCATCCATCCATCCATCCATCCACCCACCCACCCATCCATCCATCTGCCCTCCCACCCATTTGTCCACCCACCCATCCATCTACCCATCCATCCATCCACCTACTCATCCATCCATCCATCCATCCATCCATCCATGCACTCATCCATCCTTTCACCCATCTATCTACTCACCTACTCATCCATCCATCCATCCATCCATCCATCCATCCATCCATCCATCCATCCATCCATCCATCCATCCAATGAGTGAAGACTCTGGCCAGCTCAGTATTACTACAGCATAGAACCCTGGTCCTAAACTTGAAATTACACATTGAAATTATCTGCGGAGCTTTAAAAAGTACTGATTCTTGGGCCCCAGATGGGTCTCCATCCCAGAGTTTCTGACTTAATGAGACTGGGGTGCAACCTGGCTGGGCACTGGGGTTTTTCGAGCTCCCCAGTGATGACAGTGGGCGCTGGGGTTGACGCCCACTGGTGTAGACACAGCATTGATTTACTTTCCTGACTGCCCTGTTTTGCCTGCAGAGTTCTTTAACAATGCCTTTTCCTGGCCTTCACTCTGAGGTTCTGATGTGATTGGTCTGGAGTGGAGGCCCTGGCATTGTGGGTTTTAAAACTCTGTGAACTATTCTGATGGGAGGCCAGGGATACAAACCCCTGATGCATGAGTGTCCAACCTTTTGGCTTCCCTGGCCGCATTGCAAGAAGAAGAATTGTCTTAGACCACATATAAAATACACTATAACAATAGCTGATAAGCAAAAAACCCCAAAAAACAGAAAAGGTCCCTGCTTATTTTTATGAAGCCTGCCAACCACAGGTGAGCAAAAAAGTCCTCACATTCAAAGGGTTGGACACTCATAGGAGAGAAATCTGCAAATCCAGCTTTGACGCTGGGCTCTGTTGTTAGGAGCTGTGTGATCTTGAACACATCACTTAGCCTCTCTTAGCGTCTGTTCCTCTATTTATAAAATAATAGTGCTAAGAGTTGCCACAGGCAGGGCCTGGGTAGATGCCGAGTGACTCCTAACACCCCAGTCACCACTGGGTTCCTCCTGGCACACACTGGGCTCGTCCTATGTGCGCCAGTCAGTGGGTACTAGGCCCAGGGAACGAGCCCTCTGATGCTGCTCTGCGCCCATTTCCCTGTCCTGTGCAGCAGCCCACGTGGCCGCTCGGCTCAGAACCCTCCAGTGGCCTCCCCGCCCTCAGCACAGACTCGGCTCCTCAGACCCATGGGAAAGCTGAGCCTCGGCAGATCCTCGCCACCCCTTCTTGCACACCGCAGGCCCCTCCCCATCCATTCTGCCCCTCCAGGTGTGATCCACAGACCACAGCATCGGCAGCACCGGGAGCTGGTTAGAATGCAGAATTCTGCCCTCCACCCCTCCCACGCAGGTCTACACTTTAACAAGACCCCCACGTCCACACAGTTGTTTGAGAACTTCGTATGCTTTTTCTCAGCATATGCACACATGGCCTTCTTTTTCTCTCAACACTACCGAAAGCTAGGCTTGGAAGATATTTGATTCACAGCATACTGATAAGGAGCCCACTCAGTGACCCACCTAAGATCCCTGTCCTGTCTAATGACATCACTGAGCCTGGGCCTGAAGCTGCCTGGTTTGCTGCCCAAGCCCCTTTGAATTGAATTTCAGTTTGATAAGGCTGCTGACTCATATTAATGCTCTGCAAAGGTGAAAGACTTTTCTTCCTTTATTTTTTTCTTTTGCTATCAGCAGGATATTGATGCAGAAAAAAGAAAATACATCCTTTGCTGACTCTGGCCAGAGTATCAGCCAATAACTTCCAAATAGGAAGACGAAAAGGGATCATCCAGTTTAACAGCATGACTGTCCTTCAGCCAGTGTTTAATGAGCACCTACTGTGTGCCACATGCTGTTAATGGAAACCATATTGCAGAGATTAGGAATGCAGGCTCAGGGAAGAAACTGGAGCTCCCGCTGCAGTCTTGCCACTCGTTAGCTATGTGATCTTGGGCAGATAATTTAACCTCTCTGTGACTTGGTTTCATCATCTGTGCAACGGGGGCTGTAATAGCACCTGCTCTTTCACAGGGTAGTTGGGAGTGTTAAAGACTCGTCTGTATATAAACTTTTTAGAGCAGAGCCCAGCACATAGGAAGCATTCAGTACTTGTTAGTCATTAGAGCCCCACAGGCCACATGTCAGCAGAAGAAGCAGACAACAACAAATTATTGTAATGATGCGTGGACAGGGCTACACGGTCTATGTTTGTATGGAAGAGGGATGGATTCACTGTGCCTGCATACCGGGTACCAAAGGGGAAAAATATGGCTTCTGTATCTCAGAACACAGAAGAGTTGGAATTCGCACAGTGGCATCCCGTCTTTCTGGCCTGGGCATTTGGAGCTGGAATGTGCATCTCTGAATATTAAAACTGGAAGAGCCCTTCAAAGGGACCCTGGCAGTGTTCAGATTCAGTTTCTTGAGATACACTAGAAATAAACAGCTGCCAAGACAAATGTGGGGACCGGCTATAGATAATGATGAAAACAGCTGACACTCGGAGGCTCACAGTGCCCCGGCCCTTGTTCTCAATGCTTGACATATTTTGACTTCCTTAATCCTCACGTCAAATCTATGTGGCAGGGGTCAGGTGAGGAGCTTGGGCCCAGGTCCTGGGAGCCAAGTCTGAGCCCGGCACTGTCGAGGACTCAGCCATATTCAGAGCAGATCGGGGGCCCTATCCCACATGCCACATCCCACATCCCTTTTCTCAGGCCCCTCTCTCCACTCCCATCCTACCTCCAATATAAGCCCATCGATTGCACCACCACTGCCTACTCTAGTCAGCCTGTGTTGGGTTCTCAACATCCTCCTGTGTTCTTTAGAGGTGGCCAGAGCTGCCCTTCCTGTGGTCCACCCGGCACCTCTGCTTATCCTCTTGCGCCCTCTAGTGGTCACAGGCTGCTGGAATGAGTCTCGCCGTCCATGTCCATCACTGGGGGATATTCTTGCCCTGGTCTTGTGGGAACCGAGGCCAGTGCAGCTCAGTGCACAGTGTGGCCATGGCTGGTGAAGGGGACATGGGCAACTCAGGCCTGGCCCCTGTCTTCAAGGGCTCTCAGTCCAGGCTGGGACTGCCCTTCACAATCACCTCCTTGAAGACAGGAACCCTGGGGCAGTGGAGAACAGAGCAGGGGACCAGTGAGGGTGGGGACAAGCAGGGAAGGACCACAGAACCCGTGAGGATGAGAAGAACCTGGCCGGGCAGGGGAGTGAGAGGAGGCAGTGAGGGTGTTCCAGGAGGAGGGCTCCGCATGTGCAGAGGCTGGGCGTCCGGGAGCAGGCAGGTGTGCGGGACAGAGCCCCACAGAGCTTCCTGCACCACGCCCGGGGTGCTGGACTTGATCTCAGGGCAGCAACAGGAGAGTTTGAGGCCATGGCTGACGGAACCATCAGCATCTCTGAAAGGCCCCCTGGTCTGTGAGGCGGGGTCAGAGCATGGGGCAGAGATGGGAGGCTGGGGAGCAGGACTGGCCCGTGGCCTTGGCCCAGCACACAGGTGCCCAGGCCTGAGCTAGGCGTGGTTGGGCATAGGGGATGCAGAGTCTGCGCCGAGGGAGATGCCAAGGCCCCCCGCCCGCCCCTGCTTTCCCCCTTACTCTCATTCCATGAGCAGTCGCTCTCGGGTGTGCAGGGCTCTTGGCTGCCTGGGTGGACATTTCCCCCTGTCTTTTCTAAGGGTCTGTGAAATGATGAGGTGGGGCTGGGGAGGGCCTTCTGCAGAATCTGAGTGTGGGGAGTCCTGTAGGAAGCCAATCATTGCCCTGAAAATCTCAGCCGTCCCCAGCAGTCAGGCTCTCTGGAGCTGGAAAGAAAGCCAGGAACTGCTGGCATTTCGCATTTCCTCCCCAGCCCTGTGGGGGCCACAGGGCCAGATTGGCCGGGGGAGGTGGCTCTAAGCAAGGTGGCTTTTCCTCCTTGACTGTTTGCAAACCTGGATTCCCTCCTGGGAGAGTGGCCCTCTGGGGAGCGCTACTGGCGACTAAGTGCCTATGTGCTAACCAGCGTCACCCTCCCCGCACCCCTGGGAGAGGCACTTAATCCTCACCTCGGGGGCAGACCCGGATCTTACTCAGGAAGGAGAAGGGAGTTCATTCCTCTGAGCTCTGCTCTACCGGAAGCCGAATGCCAGGCAGTGCCGTTAGTGAATGACCCTGGCGGCCTCCTCCCAGCCATTAGTTCACGTGCCCTGGTGGTTCCCAGGACACCCCAGCTGTGGTCCTGTGTGTTTCTTTCTGCAGGATGCCCTGGAGAGGACGATGGGGCGGGCACACATGGCAAAAGTGATTGAGTTTCTGAAGCTGCAAGTCCAGGAGGAGACGAGGTGCCGGCTGGCTGCCATCTCCCGTGGCCTGGAGCTGCTGGCCAGTGAGGGGAAGCTGTCCGGGCGGCAGAAGGAGGAGCTGCTCACGCAGCAGCACAAGGCCTTCTGGCAGGAGGCAGAGCATTTCAGCCGGGGTGAGCCGTGGGCACGGGTGCCGCGGTCCATGACGCTGGCCTTCTGGGTCCCTGGGGCTGAGCGGTGTGAGGGCTGGCAGCCTGGGGCAGTGTGCTCATGACACTGGGCACAGGCGGCCTTTCTGCTTCTGCCCTAGGGACTGGGTCACTGGGCTGCTCTCTGGGGCTCTCTTCCCTTCCCTGTACAGCGGAGTCCATGAGGGCCACTGCCCAGGGCAGAGGTCACCTGCTGCACTCACTCACCAGAGGTTCAGTCTGATTGAGCCCTCATGTCCTGCAGCAAAGCCACCAGGAACTGCAGAGGGACAGAGGAGGGTGAGGGTCTCACACTAGAAATTTACACAAAGTGGCCTGTGTCGCCCAGCGGCCCCTCCTGGTCCTGCTAGAGTCATGTGGCCCTGCTCAGCGGCAGGGTGGGCAAGGGTGGGCCGTCATCCAGTGTGTGGGGCAGGAAGGGGAGTCCAGGGTGGCTGAGCCATGCGGGGTGGCTGAGCCATGTGTGTGTCCCACGCATGCTCCTGTCCCAAGGCTGAGCCTGGGGTGCGGGTGGGGCAAGGCTCAAGACGTAGAGGTCTCTGGGCTTAGCTGAGGTCACACTACCAGTAGGACCCACAGAAGGAGACCCAGGTGTGTCACCGGCAGGGCGGGCACTCTCTCTGCGGCCAACACAAGCTTCCCCAACCTCTGGACAGGAGAACACATGAGGGTCCCCGCTGAAAGTCTGGCTCAGAGAGTCACCTCCTGTGCTGTGGCTTTTTTCAATCCCAGAGTTCGTCCAGCGAGGCAAAGACCTAGTCAAGGCATCTCTGGCTCACCAGGTGGAGGGGACGGCAAAACTCACGCTGGCCCAAGAGGAGGAACGGAGAAGCTTCCTGGCTGAGGCCCAGCCGACTGCTGACCCGGAAACGTTTCTCAAGGTGACCCACATCCCCGGCCTCTGCACATGTGGGTGAGCTGGTGGTAGCTCTGTTCCCATGACTGAGCACGGGGAGCTGGAGGTACTCATCAGACGTGAGGTTATCTCCCTACTTCCCATGCATCAGCCGAGTGACCGAATCTCAGTCCCTTAGTCCCTACACCCCTAGTGTCCTACAGTAGACTGTAAGCGGGTGATAAGAGCTGTGCTGCCCTCACTGGGCTGCTGAGAAGAGGAGGGGGTAGGATCCGTAGAGAGCTTGGCAGAGTGCAAACGCATAGCAGGGGTGCACAGATGGTGGCAATGACGTGAAGGAAGCAATGTGTGGCCCAGAGGGGACAAGTGTGTCACAGAGAGTAAGGCAGGCTCACACACCCAGGGACAGGGCCCTTGTGGGTCGGCTGCAAGTCCGGGAGAAGGAAGGGAGCCCCCAGTCTTGCTTGGGTTGAATGGGCAGCGCCAGGAAGTGGTCAAGGTCGGAGGTACCCTTGGTCTTGCCTGAGAAGGGGACAAGAAGACCTGAAGGACAGAAAGCAAGATGTCACTCTCCAAGGAGAAGGGGTCAGCTGGCCCCAGTGCAGGCTCCAAGGACCTGGGCTTTTCAGTTCTCAGAGAGACCACTGAGCTCTGGTTTCGCTCTGCTTGCTTTCCCTGGTAATGAGCAGTGGAGCTGGGGGAGGGCCAGCTTGTCCGTGACCATCTTGCAGGCTGGTTAAGCACTGAGCGCTGAGGCCAGCCACACCTGGGTTTGGGTGCTGAATGGCTGGGTGACCTTGGGCATGTTGCTTACCCTCTGGCCCTCAGCTTCCACATCTGTGAAATGGGCATAATGGCACCTGTATCACAGCATTGTTAGGATTCCGTGAGTCCAAGGAAGGGGCAGCCCCAGCCTCACTGTTTGCCTGGGTCCGCCTGCCCTGCATCAGCACTTGGTACAGCGCATCTCAGTTCTGCCAAGAGGTGGGCGGCACCCTGTCTGGGTCCAGGCTCAGCCCAGAATAGAGGCCCAGGGGCCAACCTGGTGGTGGTGGCACCACTGCCATGAGAAGCCAATGGAGGGGTCCCCTGAGAACAGAGGAGAGGCCTCTAGGTCCCTGTCTAGCTGCCTCCCTTACCCAGGGAGCCTCTTCTAGGGCCACACTGAGAGCTTCTCGGTTTGCCACATAGGGGCAGGCTGGGTTTTTCTGTCTTTGAGAAGACCCGTTTGAAATAAGAGGAAGATAAGGCTATTCAGCTCCTCATTACTTGGAGATTTCTGGGCCCCTGTCCTTGATGTCACAAAGCCCATTGCGAGTCCAGAGTGTGGAGACAGTGCCTGGGTGGCCTCCGTGTCCCAGGGTCTCAGTACAGTCCTCGGAACGCCTCGGCGCTGGCGTTCAGGATACCTGGATCGCTGGCAGGGAAGGGTGAATGAGCGCATGAGTGCGTGAGTGAACCAGGACGTGGACAAATGGGCAAACGAGTGAATGAGGGAAGGAGGATGGAATGGGTGGGAGAATGAATGAACGACACCAGGCTCCCAGCACACACTCAGCACCCACTTTTTTCCAGTCCTACCCTTCTCTCTCATCTCACCTGCCCGTAGCATCCCCAAAGGTCCTATGGGGTCTTCCCTCTTGGTCTCTGCTGCTGCTCCGAGCATGGCTCCCCGTCTTCCCTCCAGGGAGCCATTCTTTGTCCTTAGAGACTCCATTGAAACACCTGCCCCGCAGGGAATTTCCTCCTGCAGCCTTTCCCTGAGAAGAGTCTGTTCCTTTGTCCTTCTGCCCTGCCTCGCCCCTCTGCTGGTGCTGCGGCATCTGCTGGGTCTCCCTATGCTGATGCCAGGGCCTCTGATGCTCTGCCTAGGGCTGGCCGGGTCTCCCTGTGCTGATGCCGGGGCCTCTGATGCTCTTGTCTAGGGCTGGCCGGGTCTCCCTCTGCTGATGCCTGGGGTAGCCCAGTCTCCTGCTACTCTGCTGGGGTCCTCAGGAAAGGGCCTCAGCCACGTGGTCAGAGTGGGGCCTGGCTGGTTGCTGACTGCACTGATCTCCAGTTGCCAGTCTGCGTCACCCTTGCTGGGCTCCCATCAGTGGGTCTCCTGTGGCCTGGGTGGTCAGAAAGTGACGTTTGGGTGGCTGTGGCCAGGGCAGAGGGGTGACAGAAGTGGCCCAGTGACCCCTGCTCATCCTGGGTTTAACAAAAGCGTGGTGGTTTGTGGTGTTTCCTGGAAACCAGATTTGCTGGCTCTGGCATCAGCTGTGAAAGCCATGTGACAGCCCATGCCTCCGTTTCCTTGTGTGTAATACAGGGGCCAACATCCCTCTTTCTGACCTGAGATGCAGGGGACAGTTGGAGAACCTTCTGGGAAAAAACCCTGCATGTTTCTACCAGACTCAGCTCTTGTTTTCCTCACAGGCTTTTCACGAGGTCCTGGAGAGGCAGAGGCTGATGCAGTGTGACCTGGAGGAAGAGGAGAATGTCAGAGCCACCGAGGCTGTCGTTGCACTCTGCCAGGTACATGGCCTCTGTGGGGACCAGCATAGAAGCCCCAGGGTCTGTGTGTGTGCGAGAACCTCACATCCTCCTGGCCAGGTACCCCAGAGGTGGTTCAGGTCCAACCCTGGCACTCATTGTCCGGTGATCCAGGCAGGCCGCGTCCCCTCCATGCGATCCTCCTTGTCCACATCAGAAACCGAGGTGATTGGCCTCGGTCCTCTCTGAGGCACCGTCCATTTCTGGGGTGCTGAGGATTCTTGTCTCCAAACATCCCTGTTAGCAAAGCTCTATGGAAATTAGTTCTCCTCAGGTGAGAAATAGGCCCAGGATATCTGGGTGTCATCATGTAAAATGGTGATGAAAAAGGGGTGCCGAGCTGAAATGGGGATGTCGGAGATCACGCGCCACACCACCTCTTTCCTCTGTGCAACCATGTGCAGGTCTGGGGTGGGGAGGTGAAGCCGGCCGTGCTTGCCCTGCAGGGAGGCTTTGAGAGAGCAGGAGAGGGCACCTGAGCCCTCCTTAGGGCAGGAGTCACGGGATGCCATGCTGAGCCAGACAGAGCCCCTGCCTCAGGCAGCATCCTCAGCTGTCAGAAAGGTAGGAGTGTGGACACCTGGCTATGAAGGAATCAACAAGTGTGTGCTGGGCAGCACCGGGAGGAGGAGAGGGCCTGGGTCTGTGTCGTGGCTCCCCACTTCCTCACTGTGTGACCACAGGAGCATCATCTGGTCTCTAGCTCTCAGTTTCCCCATCTGTGAAATGGGGACGGTCATAGTTCTTCATGGTGTGCCAGGAGGACTGTGTATGGGGCCCTGAGACAGCAGCTGGCACTCGGGACATGCCAGGGTATGTCATCTCCGATGACAGCTTCCCTGCTTCTGAGTACAGAGGAGAGGCAAGGGGCTCCTGGGTGAAGGGGAGGTCAAGGACAGCAGGCTGCAGGAGGCAATGCTGAGCCCAGCATTGGATGAGACCAGGCCCAAGTGGACAGGGAGTCAGCGGGCATCCCCAGCAGGGAGAAGCTCATGCAGTGGTGGGAAGTGCAACTCCTCACCTGGAGGGGAGCTGCACTGGGTCAGTCGTGTCTCTGTTAACCTGCTAGGCTGCCATGATGAATACCACTGACTGGTAGATTAAACAACAGAAATGTGTTCTCTCAAGGTTCTGGAGGCTGAAGCCCAAGATCACAGTGCCAGGAGGGTTGACTTCTGGTGAGGCCTCTCTTCCAGGCTTGCAGACAGCTGCCTTCCCGTTGCCTCCTCACACAGTCATTTCTTTTATTTTTTTTTTTGAGATGGAGTCTCGCTCTGCTACCCAGGCTAAAGTGCATCTCAGCTCACTGCAAGCTCCACCTCCCAGGTTCATGCCATTCTCCTGCCTCAACCTCCCGAGTAGCTGGGACTACAGGCACCCGCCACCGCGCCCGGCTAATTTTTTGTATTTTTAGTAGAGACGGGGTTTCACCTTGTTAGCCAGGATGGTCTCAATCTCCTGACCTTGTGATCCACCTGCCTCGGCCTCCAAAGTGCTGGGATTACAGGCGTGAGCCATCGCGCCCAGCCACACAGTCATTTCTCTGTGCTTGGAAGAGTAGAGGGCAGGGGAGAGAATGAAAGAGAGAACTCTGGTCTCTCCCTTTTCTTATAAGGATACCAGTTCTATAGGATTAGGGCCCCACCCTGATGACCTTATCTAACCTTAATTACCTCCTTAAAGGCCCTGTCTCCAAATGCAGTCACATGGGATATTGGAGGCGAGGGCTTCAACTTAAGAATTTGATTACTTAATTACCTCCATATAGTCACATGGGATACTGGAGGTTAGGGCTGCAACCTAAGAATTTGGGAGGGGACACAATTTAGTCCAAATAGTGTCCTTCAAAACATCATGTCCATCTGGAACCTCAGAATGTGGCCACACTTGGAAATAAGGGCTTTGCGGATGTGATTGGTTAGATCATGCAATTGGTTAGGTCCTACTGGATTCAGGTGGGTCCTAATTCTGATGGCGGGTGTCCTTATAAGAAGGCCATGAGAAGACGTAGAGACACAGGGAAGGAGGCCGTGTGAAGACGGAGGGAGGGCCTGGAGTGATGCGGCCGCAGACCAAAGAACACGTGCAGCCCCCAAAAGCCAGAAGAGCCCAGGAAGGGCCCCTCCCAGAGCCTATGGAGGGGGCGAGGCTCTGCCAACACCTTGGTTTCATACCAATGCCTTCCAGAACCGTGAGAGAATAAACTTCGTTGTCTTAATGCACCCAGTTTGTGGCGCTTTGTCATGGCGGCCACAGGAAACTAAACGGAAACCGATCTTTGTTCAGGGCCAGCTCCTATCTGAAGTGCCTCTTGAGTATTTGATTATTCTCATGAGATTCATGAGGAAGACACTGCATTTTCCTTCCTTCCCAGAGGAGGAGTGAAGAAGTGTTTTCTCCAGAAATGCATAGGATGGGGCTCAATTTGTCAAAGCCCTGGGGCCCGCAGGCAGGAAAGGAACAACTTTTTCCCCAGAGGAGTCAAGACTCAAATCCCCGGCTGGGCATGAGGAAACCAAGTTCTAATCTTCCTCTGAGTACTAACATGCTGTGTGACCTTGGCTGGTTACATAACCTCTCTGTGCTGGCCCATGTAGCTTGCCCAGGTTTTACACAGCCAGCAAGCGGGGAAGATGAGATTTAAAATAAAGACTTTCTAGTGTTAGTGCTGGTGTGATCACCCCAGCCATGCTGCTTAGCGTGTTAACGGCTGTTGTGAAACCTCAGTTCTTTTTAGTGTAAAAGAATATAAACAAGAGACCGCAGCAAAGGGGATGCAGCATAGAGCAATTTATTGCAAAGGAGAAAGAGTGTTCTGGAAGTTAGGTGCAGAATAGACAGGACACCCTGGGAGATATTCAGAGCAGATGAGACAGCCTTAACTGTTACTGGGGAAACTCCCTTTCTGGGGAGTCTTATGTGATTATTCACAAGGGAGTGGGAAGAGGCATCACTAGTAAGCATGTTCTGGCGGGGCGGGGGTGGTCCTCCGAGTGCACATGTTCGATAGCGGTACACGCTTGTTCAAACATCACGTGTCTCATTAGCATCTTCAGTCTCCGCCCAAGGGTGTGTTTTGTTTTTTACTATTATAATGAACAGAGGGTCAGTCTGAGGACAGATAAAATCAAAGGGCTCGTGCCATCTGCAGGGAATGTTCCCTACTCAGATAACTGTGCTTGAAAGAGCCGGACTACAGTGTGAATGCTGAGGCTTGTTGTGTTGACGGTTTGGTCGCCGCGTCCCAAGGACATGGTCACTTCCTTGACTACCTATCCTGCCTCAAGTGTGGGCTGTGGAGCCAGACATCCTGGGCTCAAATTCCAGCCGGGCCACTTGTTGTGTCCTGCCGGGGTTGAGCCCAGGCGGCCCAGAGGCTATGGGGTGGGTACCAGCAGCATTCTCCCCCTCACCCCCCCATGGTAGCTTGTTGGCTTCTCACCCATCGTCTCTAAAGCAGCTCTCAAACCTTGCTATGCATCAGAGTATCGCCAAGATTGCGGAAAGTGAGGTACAGGTTAGATCGCTTGCTCACAATTACACAACCAGGCTGACAGCCTGAGTAAAACCCCTATCAATGATTGCTGCAAAGGGTAAGCCAAGCAGTGTATAAATGTAAACCTAGAACATCTGAGGCAGGTCTCAGTTAATTTAGAAAGTGTATTTTGCCAAGGTTGAGGATGTGCACCTGTGACAGCCTCAGGCGGTCCTGACGACATGCGCCCAAGGGGGTCCGGGCACAGCGTGGTTTTAGGCATTTTAGGGAGACATGAGACATCGATCAATACATGTAAGAAATACATTGGTTCGGTCAGGAAAGGTGGGACAACTGGAAGCAAAGACAGGAAGACTCCAAGCGGGGAGGGGGCTTCCAAATCACAGGTAGGCGAGAGATAAACAGTTGCATTCTTTTGAGTTTCTGATTATCCTTTCCAAAGGAGGCAGTCAGCTCTGCATTTATCTCAGTGAGCAGAGAGATAACTTTGAACAGATGGGAGGCAGGTTTGCCCTAAGCAGTTTTCAGCTTGAGTGTTCCTTTTTGCTTAGGGATTTTGAGGGCCCAAGGTATTTTCCTTTCACAAAGGAAAGTGCCTGGCCAGCCCCAACGGGTGCTGGTGAATACATCAGTTTCAATGAAGGGTTGTCAGTGATGTCTAAATGACATCCTTAGGACGTTATGCATTTGGTTTTTCCCTGTGTGGGCCTAGTTGCTGGGCCTGAGAGCTTCAGCGAAGAAAGTGAAGACAGCGTTTTAATGTAACATCAGGAGAGGGTGACAGGTGTGCCAAGGGGTGATACCTGCTGGAGTCTCTCACCTAGGAGGATGTACATGAAATGTACTGCATACGAACGTGTTGAGGGACACAGTGGAAATGGGCGTGAAATTCTCCCCATCTGCGTGGGTGTTTTTTTTTCAAGACAGAGTTTAGCTCTGGTTACCCAGGCTGGAGTGTAATGGTATGATCTCGGCTCACTGCAACCTCCACCTCCCAGGTTCCAGAGATTCTCCTGCCTCAGCCTCCTGAGTAGCTGGGATTACGGGCGTGTACCACCATGCCCAGCTAATTTTGTACTTTTAGTAGAGACAAGGTTTCCCCATGTTGGTCAGGCTGGTCTCGAACTCCTGACCTCAGGTGATCCGCCCGCCTTGGCCTCCCAAAGTGCTGGGATTACAGGCGTGAGCCACCACTCCCGGCCTGGCCCAAGGCCTGTGTCAGTTTGCGTCCCAGAATTATTCCGGAGGGATTTCCTTAGATTTATTTACTTTGCCATTTCATCACAAGCCTTTAGGGTTTCAGGACGCTTGGTTTATTTTACATTTCCTCAATGGGGAAATCGTTGCCCTTGGTTACTGGAAACTGCTTTACCTAATATTCCATAGGAGCAGGCTAAAATCCTCCATTGCCGATTGGAGAGCAGGCTGCGCCCTCCTGGCTAGGCGTCCCTGGGCCAGAGCCTGGACTGCGCTGAGCTCTGGTTTCCTTCTCTGTGCAGCGGAGACTGGGAGCCCATTTACCTTGGTGGCTGGGGGTGCCGAGGAGAGCAGGTCCAAGGCCCAGACCTGGCACGTGGTAGGTGCTCAGTGAACGCCTCCTCGCCTGCCCCACAGGGAGCATGATCTCAGCAGATGTTGAGTCCAGGGGGGATGAGGCCAGATCTGGGGCCAGGGTCCTGGGTGTGAATCTCAACCACCAAAATGAACGACTGAGGCAGGTGTCACAATCAATCGCGGTTTATTGAGCCAGCTTGAGGGTGCACCTGGGAAAACGCAAGTCACAGACTTGGCTGTTTTTTCCAAAGAGGTTCTCAGGAGGTTTAGTATTTATACATTTTCCTTTAAAAAGGGGAAGGTAGGTGGTTGTAGGGGGTGGAGCAGGAATGAAAGGAACAGTTACACACTTGGGAGACTTTAGTTAATACCTAGTAAATCTACATTTTATGTAAGATCAGGTGAACGTTTGAAGAAAAAGAACAGAGGAAGCAGGCGTCTCAGGAAGGGGTGAAGGAAGCATCCGTCTCGTCTTTGTTCTGTGCCTGGGAAGCTGAGCCAGCCATCAGCATGATCAGCACGGAGTCTTTTGAAAGAGTTGGTTTCTGTTTAGTCCTTAGGGAAGAAAGACTTATGGTGGTTGGCTAGTGAGGGAAGGGTACGATGAGGAGTGTTCAACCTCCCATCCCGTCCTTTACAGCCCCGGGAAGTCAGCTTCCCAGCTTTCTCTGGGGTCCCATTGGCCAAGAAGCCCCAGCTGTTTAGTCAGTTGGCAGCTTAGAGTTTTACTTTTCTTCCTCTAGTCCCAGGCACCGTGGGAGAGTTTGTTCATTCATTCATTCATTCATTCAACGAGTATTGTTGAGCACAGCTTTGTGCAGCATGTGTATGCTTGGGGTTGCAGCAGCAGCAGCAGCATTGTGGCCAGTGTAAGGGCAGTAGGGAAGCTGGGGAGCAAGGCAGGGAGAAAGGGGCAGAAGGTGA
This sequence comes from Colobus angolensis palliatus, assembly GCF_000951035.1. NCBI lineage: Eukaryota > Metazoa > Chordata > Mammalia > Primates > Cercopithecidae > Colobus > Colobus angolensis. Next base: position 4,209,793 of record NW_012114522.1, on the reverse strand, counting down.
GGGGATGAGTCCAGAGAGCCTCATCTTGGAAGGCTTTGCAGACCATCCCAAGATAGTTGCATTTACTTCGGAATGAGACAGGAAATCACCAGCATGTTTTGAGCAGGGAAGTGACTTGCTTTGTGTTTTATAAGGATCACTGTGGTTTCCATGAGGAAGACAGACTGTAGGAGCAGAGGCAGAAGTAGGGAGCCCTGGTAGGAGACTGCTGTGGCCCATGAAAGAGATGGTGCTGACTGACCGGGCAGTGAGAAAGCCTGGAGCTTTGTGTCTGTTTGGACGATCGATATCCCACCTCCTCTCTGTTAAAGTGGAACTAATAGGCCTTCTTCACATGGCCATCAAGAGGTTTAAATAAGCTCACATGGGTGAAGCATATAGAAAAGTGTTGGGCACACAATGACACTCAAAATATATTCTTGGCTGGGCACAGTGGCTCACACCTGTAATCCCAGCACTTTGGGAGGCTGAGGCAGATGGATCACTTGAGGTCAAGAGTTCGAGACCAGCCTGGCCAAGAGGGTGAAACCTCATCTCTACTAAAAATACAAAAATTAGCTGGTTGTGGTGATGGGCGCCTGTAATCCCAGCTACTCGGGAGGCTGAGGCATGAGAATCGCTTGAACCCGGGAGGTGGAGGTTGCGGTGAGCCAAGATCACACCACTGCACACCAGCCTGTTGACAGGGCAAAACTCCATCTCGAAAGAAAAGAAAGAAAAGAAAGAAAAGAAAAGAAAAGAAAGAAAGAAGGGAGGGAGGGAGGGAAAGAAAGAAAGAAATATTCTCCATCGTCATTCACTGGATAGAAAGGTGTCTGTGCACAGAACATGCTCTCAAGGTACCCTGCCTTGCTGGCTGGCTGGCTGTGCCCAGGCATTAATTTACCCCTTCTTTGGGCATGGCACTTATCATGATATTGCAGGCACAGTGGCTGTGAGATAAATTTGATGGTCACCTATATTAATCTGTTCTCACACTGCTAATAAAGACATACCTGAGACTGAGTAATTTATAAAGGAAACAGGTTTAATGGACTCACAGTTCCACATGGCTGGGGAGCCCTTACAATTTGAGCTCCTCAAATGAGGAGCAAAGTCACATCTTACATGGCAGCAGGCAAGAAAGAGCATGTGCAGGGAAACTCCTCTTTATAAAACCATCTGATCTCATGAGAGTTATCCACTAACACAAGAACAGCACAGGAACGACCCACCCCAGTGATTCTGTTACCTCCCACTGGGTCAGTCCAATGACATGGGGATTATGGGAGCTACAGTTCAAGATGAGATGTAGATGGGGACACATCTAAACCATATCATAACCTAATGGTTCTCAGGGCTGCAGAGAAAAGTGCATTTTTCTGTATCCCCACTGTCTCTCGGCCTTAAAACAGTCCATTTTCAGTTCAGTGGGGATGAATGCCATGCGATTGCATGAGCTCTGTGGCTCAGCACTTCACGAACAGGTTGCTGCACCAAACCCAGCATCATCCCAATAACAACGGGGCTCTGGGCAGAGTTTGCCATCATCCCATTCCAGGGACCACACAACCCACCTGTCCATTTGGATGTCATGTCTGACTGTCCCCCCGACTGCTATTTCTCTTGAAAGGCTCCTGGGAGAAGGTGGTGAAATCACAGCCCTGTCATATGGGTACTTCTCAGCTTCAGGCTGTCCCAGGAAGTTAGGGCTGAGAAAAAGGAAACATTGGACTCTGTTCTTGAAGAACACAGTCATAATAACAGGTGCTTATGAAATGTCTGAGAGTAGTTCCCAAACCAACTTCACTTCTTCTGATGTCAAATGCAAGTTTGGGGGTCCTGAAGATCCCCCTCAGGCTCTTCAACTCACCAGAAGGACTGCCAGCACTCCCTGACAGCTGCTGTGCTCAGAGCTGGGCTGATGATAATGGAAGGCTAAAGTCAGCCAAGGGAGAGGCATAGGGCTCCAGGAGGGCTCCCTGCACAGAGCTTCTGGGTGTCCTCTCCTGGTGGAGTTGGGGGCAGCACTAACTCTCCCTGGCCACAATATGTGACAAGGCACACAGAGTGTCACCAAGCAGGGAAGCTTGCCCAAGCTTGGTGCCCAGAGTTTTTACTGGAGCTCAGCTACATTGGCATGGCTGACCCGCACCCCGACAGCTGTCCTGAGCCTCCAGCCCTTCAGAGGTCAAGCTGAGAGCACATGCCCTAAGGCCTCCCTGCCATAAATCACTGTGTTAGTGTAGACTGTCAAGGCCCCCAGTCAGCAAAGACACTCCAATCAGGCCAAACATTCCAGGGGCTGAGAGGTGACCTACTGGGGGCCAAGGACAGAGGCCAGACCCCTCTGTGGTCAAGATTAGGTGTTGCACAGCACAGAAGTCTAAAGTGTCTGTTCAAGGTCACTCAGCTGGGGCCTAGGAGTCAGGCCCAGGACTCATAATATTCACGTGGGAAATAGTGATTCGGGGAACACAAGAAGGGAGAAGGAATGTGCCCTCCTTGATGGAAGGGCTGAGGCTTGTTCATTTCTCCATCCCTGGGGTCATGCCCAGGGGATAACCCACTCTAGACAATCAGTCAATATTGATGAATACACACATCAATCAATCAGTTAATGTATCAGTGAATTGGCTGGGTGCAGTGGCTCACACCTGTAATCCCAGCGCTTTGGGAGGCCGAGGCAGGTGGATAACACCTGAGGTCAGGAGTTCAAGACCAGCCTGGCCAACATGGCAAAAGCCCGTTTCTACTAAAAATATAAAAACTAGCCAGGCATGCTGGCGGGTGCCTGTAGTCCCAGCTACTCCAGAGGCTGAGGCAGGAGAATTGCTTGAACTTGGGAGGCAGAGGTTGCAGTGAGATGAGATCGCGCCATTGTGCTCCAGCCTGGGCAACAGAGCGAGACTTCATCTCAAAAAAAGAAAGAAAGAAAGAAAAAAATATATGTATATCAATGAATCAGCTAAACTATTGTCATTCTGAAGGTGTCATATTAGGTATTAGTTATTATAGTTATATTATACTATATTATATATTAGTATAGCCACCGTAACTAACAACCACAAACTCAGTGGCTTAAAGCGACACAAAGTTATGTTACAGTTCTGGAGGTCAGAAGTCTGATGTGGATCTCACTGGGCTAAAATGAAGGTGTCAGCCATGCTGATTCCTCCTGGAGGCCCCAGGGGAGAAACGGTTTTCTTGACTTTTCCAGTTCCTAGAGGCCACCCACATTCCTTGGCTCAGGGCCCTTTCTTCCATCGTCAGGGCCAGCTATGGCGCCACTCCTGCCTCTGCTTCCTCCATCACGTCTTCTCTGACTGTGACCCTCCTGCCTCCTTCATTCACTTATAAGAACCCTGTGATGACATTGGAGCCAACTGGGTCATCCAGGGTCATCTCTCCGTCTCAGGATCCTTAACTCAATGCCACCTGTGAAGTTTCTTTACCGTGTAAAGTTCCATGCTCACAAGTTCCAGGGATTGGGAGGTGGACATCTTGAGGGAGACATTCTGTGTACCACAGAGGAAAATGGTACGTTTCCAAAGAGTGAAAGAAATTTGTTTCTTGAAGACCATGAAAACCCTGATTTTCTGGGCAAGTAACATTGGAAGCAGATCTTGAGAGGAAATGATAGAAGCCTGGGCACCACAGACCTCCCCTTTGCTGGGAAGCAGGTGTCCATGGGTGCTGCAGACTCAAGGCAGTTTCCATGATCCTTATTAGGCTTAAAGGGTTAATACACCATGACCAAGGATGCAGAGACTGAGAAAAAATAGGCTGGGTGATGCGTATCTACCTTTACAGTAACAGGCTAAGAAATGTGGCTTTTTATTTTGTTTTTTTTTTATTATTATTATTATTATTATTTTGAGACGGAGTCTCTGTCGCCCAGGCTGGAGTGCAGTGA
>NW_012114522.1:4203831-4205491 GCF_000951035.1 Colobus angolensis palliatus | reverse complement strand
GGATTACAGGAGTGAGCCACCGTGCCTGGCTGTGGTTTTTGATTATAATTTAGTAAAACTACTGGGGTAAATGTGTTTTATTTTCTTTGCAGAAGTACAACACACCGTGCCCTTGTATCACATGCTACCCCTCTTTCCTTTTGGTAATTTTCACAACCATCTTGCCTCCCTGCAAAGAGGTGCAGAGGGGAGAAGAGTCATTGAAGAAGCAGACAGACCAGGTTACGGGCCCATTTCAGCTGCATACCTGCTGTGTGGCCTAGTCCCTATCACTTAGCCTCTCTGATCCAGGAATTCTTGGCTACCTTCCTTTTAAATTCTTAACCATATGAAAGAGCCAGTGAACACCCCAAAATGACTCCTGTTGCTCTCAAGAAGAAGTCCAGCATCCTTAATCTGGCCCAGGATGACTGTGACCACTTAGCTTGATCCATGATGCCCATCCAGCCTGTCCACAAGATGCCCCCAACCTGACCCACAAGGCCTTCCTGACCTGACCCATGACACTTCCACCCAAGCTGGCCCACAGGATCCACCTGTCCAGCCTGGCCCATGACGTCCACACAACCTGGCCCACTCATCACCCTTCCTAAAGTTCTGTCCCTTGCTCCCTGACTTCCAGCTGACCTCAGCTATCTCTTAGTTTCCCCAAGAGTACCCTCGTCCCTCCCACCCCGGTGCCTGAAACTGTCTTCCTCCCTTCCCTGAGCTTTGCCTGGCCAGCTCATTCTTGCTCTTTGAGTCTCAGCTGAAATGTTACTTCTTTAGGGGAGCCCTTCTCTGACCTCTCCTTAGACCTGTCTAACTTAGGACTTCCATCCTCCTGGTCATCACATGTGTCACAGCCTGTGGGGAGCATATGTGCAGTGTCTGACCCCCGCTGGGCTGTAAACTCCCTCGGGTCTGGGTCCACACCTGCCTTGGTCACCGCAGTGTCCCTGGCACAGGGCCTTGCCTGCAGTAGGTACCAGGAGACATTTGCAAAATGAATGTATGCATGCTGTGAGGATGATACACATATTTATCCCAGAGCTTTCACTTTTAGGACACCCTCCATCTCCTGCTGTCCAGGTAACTATGATCACAGTCATGCTATGTAACAAGACACCTGGAAACCCAAGGGATGAAAACAACAGTGATTTGCACTCATTGTCTGCTGCAGCTCCGGAATTTGGCTGATCTAAGCCGGGCTTGATTAACTAGACTCAGCCTTGCTCCATGTCTCTCCCATCTTCCCCCTAAGACCTGTGGACTAGCCTGGGCATGTTCTTCTCATAGCAATAGCTAAGGTCTAGCCTCCAAAGCAGCACACTTCCACCTCATTCTCTCGGCCAAAGCAAGTCACATGCCTGAACTCAGTGTAGCAGTCAGGGAAGTGCTCCCCACTCACTTTGAGAAATCCCTGCAAAATTATGTGGCAAGGGCCGTGGGTGCCGGGAGAGAGAGTGGCAGGCGGTGCACTGAGCTGCCCAGGTGTTTCGTGGGATCCCGCATAGTCCCTGCACGTTTATAGTGCAGGTATCCTCCCCTCCTTTTTTAAGGGAGTTGGCCCATGGTCACGCTGCTGGTGGATGGCCCAGTCCTGCAGGTGCCAGAGCTCCTACCCCTTGTTCAACCCACTTCCCATTTTTTTTTTATTTTTATTTTTATTTTTATTTTT
>NW_012114522.1:4194722-4199858 GCF_000951035.1 Colobus angolensis palliatus | reverse complement strand
TCTGTGTCGCTCGCGCTGGGAGTTGGAGACTGGAGCTGTTCCTTTTCGGCCATCTTGCTCCGCTCCCCCCTACTTCCCATTTTTAAGAGATCCAACCTCACCTGTGCTCTCCAGGACCCACTTGTCAGGGGAACCTGAGCGCATTTTACAAAGTCATTAAATGTGCATCTTCAAAACAATCAGGCTGGGGTCCCTGGGGAACATTCTTGGTTCTTATGAGGAGGAACAAAAGACTCCCAGGGGCTGGGCCGTGTCCAGGGAATCCTGGAAAGATCCATTCCATGGACTCTGAACCTTCATCAGTGCATCTTCAGCTCTGGCCACCTCCTTGCCTTGCTTGAACCCCACCATGGTCCAGTCTGCCAGGTCTCCACTTGGCAGTGTGGCGTTTGGGTCCCTCGTGTGGTGCTGGCCCCTCACTAGTCCTGTGCCTCCCCAACACCCTATACTTCAGTCCCATTGGGCCATCTGCCCATTTCTGGCCTTGTACTTCCCCTCCCTTCCCTCCCTCCCATCTTTCCCCTCCTCCTGCTTGCCTTGCAAACAACTGAAACAAAACTACCTCTACTCAGAGGGAATTATTCTCACCTATTTTCCCCCAAATGCTTTGTTCCTAGAATGACAATAGCAGTGGATAACACTTCTTGAGAACCACACACTAACTTCTCCAACTTGAATGATACTAGCTAGCATCTATTAAGTGCTTGCTGTGTGCTCTGAGCCAGCCAATCCCCATAAATCCTTTCTCATCCTCATAATCAGCCCTCAAAGCGGGTATTTTCAGCCCCCTTTGACAGATAAGAAGACTGAGCCTTGAGTAGGTTACAGAAGCTTTGAAAAGCTCTGGAGTATGGGTACCTTCCTTGCCCCAAGTGTCTGCTCTGTGAGAAACCTGGGAAGGGCAGCTGGTGGTTTGGATGAGGCTGCAGAGGAGACACCTTAGTGAAGGAACAAGTTCAGAGTGAGCCATTTGTCTTTGCCTGGACTGTGTGTGCTTCTGTTTGAGGGGAAGGGGACATCCTCCTAAGCTTAGAGGGTGAGACTCAGGGCCAGCTTCCATCCCCCACTGGAGTTCCCCTCTGTCCTGACCCCTTTACACATACTGGAAAAGCAATAATGCAAATTAATTCTGGTTCTATTTCAAGCACAGAATAAATCTGTTTCTCCCAAGTGACATGTGCCAGCTTTAGTGGGAAGCGATGTGTTTCATGGCCTGTCAGACCATGTGACAAAGAATGCAGACTTGAGTCTTTCCAGGGAGCAGGCAGGATCCAGCATATTTTTTATTAGAAGGAGCCTAAGCTAATGGACTGTGTTGCTTTTACAAAGCTAACCCTTCTCTAATTTACAAATCCCACATATTTTTGTGATTTGACAGCTGTGAACAATAAAGAAAAAGATTTGTCCCAACCACTGCTGTAGAATAGGAGAGTCCAAGAATGAGAGTCTACTTAAAAATCTGTCTCCTGGAAGAAAATTGGGATTCTCAGAGGCTGGAAAATGATGTCCATCATCCGCATTCATTGAAACTGTTTTTATTGTGATATATAACACATATGAATAAATAAAGCATAATCTTACAAATCAGCAAATGATTATTGTTAAACATTTACGAAACCATGTGGAGCAAGAAAGAGAATGTGGCTGGGACCCCAGAACACCCCCATGCCTCCTCCCCATCCTAACACCCTCCCCGCTCCCAGGAGCCATCATCCAGCTGATAACAGAAATCAGATCCCTGGTTTGATTTACGGTTGTAAATCTCAGAGCACATCCCTGGGGACATTGTTGTGCAGCTTTGGCAGTTTTTGAACTTTATATAAATGGAATCGTACAGCATGTGCTTCGTCCCATTGGTCTTTCACTCAACTTTATATTTGAGAGATCTATCCGTGTGGTTGTATGTGGCAGTAGTTCATTCTTCCTCATTGCTGTGGCGTGTTCTGTGGTGTAAATACAATGCCATACATTTACCCATCCTACTTGTAATGGGCTTTGGAGTCTTCTTGTGTTAGCCTATTACACATTGGCTGATACGAACTTTCTTGTCGAAGCTGTGTGCACATATTCCTTTTGGATATACCAAAGAGTGGAATTATTGGATTAAAGAGTATGTGTAGCTTCAATTTTTATCCCATATAGTTATTGATTAAGATTTGGAATTTATAGGTCGATTTAAGGAGAATTAATGTCTTTGCAATATCAAGTCTTCCAATCCGGAAACATGGATTGATACATTTATTTAGGTCGTATTTAATTTAGTTTTTCTTAATATTACTTTGTGGTTTCTACCATTAGGTATAATGTGTAATATAGCTGGTTTTTTTCTTTAATCATGTTAAGGAAGTTTCTTTCCGTTCCAAATTTGCTAAGTGTGTTCCTCATGCATAGAAATTAAATTTTGTAAAATGCTTTTATCTTCCTCTATTGAGGTAATCAGTGTAATATTTTTCTCCTTTATTCTGTTAATTTGGCAAACTTCATTGATTTGGTAATGTTATTAAGTACATACAAATTTATAACTTTTTCATTTTTCCAGTGAATTAAACCTTTTAGCATTAGGAAATGACCCCTTTGTGTCTAGCCATATTTTGTTTTATTTTTCTTAAAGACTGTTTTATCTGCTATTCATGTAGCAAAAAGTGACCCTGTGTTTACTAGGTGCTGGCTATTCATTTATTCATTCATTCCCTCATTCATTCTTTAAAAAACATTTACCTGAGTAGCATCAAGGTCACGGGCACTGGACCCCAACTGTCAGAGCTGTGTGTAAACTTGTGCAACTTATTTAACTTCTCTTTTACATGGAAACAGGAAGCCTTGGTTTCCTTGTCTGTAAATGTCTTCCATCAGTTTGGGAAATTTCGTTATCTCTTCAAATACTGCTTCTACCCAGACTTTCCCTCCAACCCTTCAGAGGTTCCAATTTGACATGTTGGACCTTCCCATTGTATCTTCTATGTCATTATCTTTTCCTCAATATTTTCCATCCTTTAGTTTCCCCTTGCTTTGTTCTGCTAGTTTCTTCTGATCTATTTTCCAGGGTGCTAATTCTCTCTTCAACTGTGCCTAAACTGCTATTAAACCTGTACATTGAGTTCTTAATATTGGACAATATTTTTCAATTCTAGAACTGCTAGTTGGCTCTTTTTAAACAAAGTAGTGTCACTCTTTATAATTTCCAGCTCCTTGCTTAAATGTTTAAGAGTGGCTTTTAACTTCATGAGCATAGTAACTATTGATACTTTAAAGACCATGTCTTGCAATTACATGCTGACTTGTAATTACTCTCTGAAATACCTGTGGGTTTGTTTCTGATGCCCATTGTTTGTGTAGGTCTTTGATTATGTTATCTTATATCCTCATGTGTCTGTTTATATTTTGTGTACTATGTTTAAAATTGGCACATTTATTTGTAGAAATAGTTTCAGGTATACAATGATACTGTCAGATATCGCACCTCTAGTGGTCCAGGGTCACCTTAATTCAAAGTCAGGGCTTAAAATATCCTGGGCAATCTAAATAACTTGACTCCAGGTTACAGTCTGTATACCCAGTCTGGGCTGGTTCTCTTCCATTTCACTAATATTTCTCCAGTGTGCCTTTTTGGGTCCCAACCCTAAGTGTGGAATGGTTTACCAGGCCCCTACCCATAATGAACGGTGAACTCAAACTTCTGACTCCTGACAGCTTCAGCTGTCAAAAGACCCGCTCAGCTGTTCAGTCATCTCTGAATCCACCAACACTCCCCAGGTAAAAGCAGCCCAAAGGCTGAGTATTCCCCTCCAGATGTGTCTTCTCAGCCCTTGGCCTATGTACTCATCACAATCTTGTTAGCTCTTTGCAACTTTTATGAAGATTTAATAATTATTTTGTTCACCTATCTTTTTCATTCACTCCCAGTGAAAGGATGGATCTGGGTTATCTGGTTAGCCATATCAGAAATCTAATCTCTGAATCTTTTAAAAGAATGTGGGCTCCATATGCCCTTGTCATGATCACTTTATTCTGACCAAAGTCAGGGTTGGCCATGAGCTTAAGAGGATGGCATTCATTAGGTTGATTTAACATTGATTTGAATGAAATTTAACTTATATTCATTGAGCACAGCAAGTATGACCTAGGGACATACGCAATACTAAGTGTATGTGTGAGAATATGTTTATTTTCCTTTCAAAAAACCAATTATCCATGTAGCACACTGGCTAAGGGTATGAGTCCAAGAGTCCAATGGCCAGGACCTACCATCTATAAACTGTGTTCCAGTTACTCATCTGCTCTGTGCCTCAGTTTCCTCATTTATAAAATGATGATAATTATAATAGAATGCTTTGATTGAACTGTTGTATGGATTGAGTGATATTATACAAAAACAGTGTTCTTGACTCAAATTAGTGATTCTTAACAATTATATTTATTATCACCTGTCATTTTCTGAGGACTCTGCTAGGCCCTGCAAATGAAAAGGTGGTAAGAAGAAAACTCTGTGGTCTTGTCCATGAGAAGGACAATCATACACCCAGTGCCTGCAAAGGGTAGTGAGTGCTGGAGGGGCAGCAGCAAAGGAGGGGCACCTCTTCTGGGGTCCGTAAGACCACCAGATTCAGTGGTTCACTAGGACAGCTCACAGACTCAGCCTATAGTTGTACCTATGGCTAGGACTTACTGCAGTAAAAGGATTCCAAGCAAAATCAGCAAAGGCAAAAGCTTACAAGGGGTGAAATCCAGAGGAAACCAGTCACAAGTTTCCAGAATCCTCTCCCCGTGGAGTCACACAGGATGCACTTAATTCACATGAGTTGTGGTAGCATGTGTGAAATGTTGTCTTCCAAGGAAGCCATCCTGAGCTTAGAGTCCAGGGATTCTGTTGGAATCAGTCATACGGGCACACCTCTTTCCTGTCATGTATCAAGATTCCAGACCCCAGGAAGGAAAGCAGATGTTCAGCTAAGCCACGTTGCACCTAATGAGACCTTGTGGTCAGGGGGCGTTGCCAGAAAAGGAGACCTTGAATTGATTTTTGGAACATGCGAGGAGAGTTCCTGGGTAGAGGGGGACGTGGGTGCTCTAGTTGTGTTGGGGCATGGCGTATTCAGGGACTGCCGGTACGTGCTTGGTTGGGGAGGATATGACATG
>NW_012114522.1:4192961-4193782 GCF_000951035.1 Colobus angolensis palliatus | reverse complement strand
GTGCCTCAGCCTCCCAAAGTGTTGGGATTACAGGCGTGAGCCACCACGCCCAGCTACCTGTAAGGTTCCATGTTTTAAATGAAAAAAAAAAAAAATATGTGAGTGGTGGATTCACAGGTGTTTAATATTATTATTATTATAGTGTGGGTTTTTCATAGTTTTTAGAAAGATATCGGCGTCGGGGAGGTGGGATGAAGGCAACAGAATGATGAGACAAGAAGCAAGACAACTGGGGCCCTCTCTGAGCTGCCCGGAAGCCCTGCTGGGTGATCCTGAGTGTGAGGGGAACAGAGATCTTCCGCATTATTTGAGCCAGGAGGACTCATGATAAGATGTGGAGTTTATGAAAATAACTCACTTAAGCATGGAGGGTGGAGGGGGAGACAGACTAGTGGGGATTGTGAAAATAATCTAGACAGTGACCCAGGGGAGGCCCAAATAATGGTTTTGAGGAGATGCCAGAGATGAAGAGCTCACTGGGGGAGGAGAGCAGGTGTGAAGCTTGGCGAGGAGAGCAGGTGTGAAGCTTGGCGAGGAGAACAGGTGTGAAGCTTGGCTGAGTGGAGCTTGAGAGTGGGTGCATCTCAAGGCTATGCGTGTGTGTGTAAGAGTGTGTCACTGTGCAAGTATATATGAGTGTTTTTGTGTATGTGTGCACTTGTCTATCCATGGATGTATGTAGGAGTGTGTGCAGGGCTCAAATGTGTATGAAAGCATGCATGTGTTTGTGTGCATGTGCATGTGTGTATATGTGCCTGTGTCTGCATGCATATGTGTATGAGTACACGTGCATGTGTCTGTGTGTACAAGTGTGTGTGCAT
>NW_012114522.1:4190235-4191440 GCF_000951035.1 Colobus angolensis palliatus | reverse complement strand
CCTCCGCCTCCCAGGTTGGTTCAAGCGATTCTCCTGCCTCAGCCTCCCGAGTAGCTAGGATAACAGGCACGTGCCACCACACCTGGCTCATTTTTGTATTTTCAGTAAGATGGGGTTTCACCATGGTGGCCAGGATGGTCCCAAACTCCTGAACTCGAGTGATCTGCCTGCTTCGGTCTCCGAAAGTGCTGGGATTACAGGCGTGAGCCACTGTGCCCAGCCCGCATTGATTTTATCTTTAAAAAATTAAGAACTGTTAAATGAAAGAAGGCATTTCCAAATTCAGCATCCACCAAGACCGCCTGCAAGTCCTTTCTCCCTTGCCTTCGGCCCTCTAGAGACTGTGAAACTAACATCCTCAATATCCATATCCCTTGCAACTAGCCATGGCTGAGTGACACTGCTCTGGCCTTTGAAACAAGGCAAAGGGCTTCTGTTTCCTAATACCAAAGCTGGTTTTGCTTAGAGCAGCCCCCTTCTTCAGTGTCCTATTCTTCCTTCCTACAACGCACGGGAGGCCTGGAGGTGTATCAGCCTTTCTCTGCCCTAGAGGCAGCCTGTGTGAGCCTGGTGGGCTCCAGTGGTTGGAACAGTCTCAGACAGCCCCGAGCCCCTGGCGGTGCTGTTAAGCCACTGCTGTAGACCTGAACCGCCAGCCCCTACATGCTTATTGTCAGAAACAAGCCCTGTTTCCTTAAGTTGGGTTTGCAATTAGTTACAAAAGATCAGTCTGACTGATGCATCCATCTAAAAGAGGTTTCCTGAAACAATTCCTTGGGGCAATAGAAAGTACAAAGTAGATAGAGGAAAGCATTGTGCAAATGCATGACCAATCACAACTGTGGGGATAGGCACAGGGCCTAGTTGCCTGCCCGAATGAATTCTTAGACCTCCTTCTAGTTCATTCAGTCCTCTGTCGGTAACATCTGGTTGCCCTGTCATAGGTGACTTGTCTTTCTCCTGCATTTGGCTGTGAGTTCCTTGAGGATGGCAACCCTGATTTTCATCTTTACACTGCCTATTCAAAGCCCAGTGGCTGCAATATGGCAAATGTTCAGGAAAAGTTGTTGCGTTTCCAGCAACAATAATGCGGCTTTGGAAATGATGACAGTGTCGCCTTTGCCTTGTATTCTTCTAAGGGATCTAAATGAAGCTGAATTCATCCAATTCATTCCAAATCCTGGGCTGCAGACCAATTCATTTAC
>NW_012114522.1:4186714-4188405 GCF_000951035.1 Colobus angolensis palliatus | reverse complement strand
AAGTGCAAGGTAATAAGTGTTGTTTTAAGCCACCAAATTTGTAATAATTTGTCATAGCAGCCACAGGAAACTAACACACCAGTGGGTAGGAGTGGGGCAGGGAATGTGGCAGTTGGTGCACTCCTCTTAGCCTAACGGTAAAGAACACCAGTGCTAGAGGCAGTCTGTCTGAGTTTGAATCCTGGCTCCCCACCTCACTCTCCTCTCCCTCTCTCTCTGTACCCCACTCCAGGTGGTTTTCATCATTTCATCACCAAGTCTGCTCTCCTCTGTGCGGAGCTTTCAGGCCTCTTACCGGACTCAGTGGTGCTGTTTGGCCAAGTTGGTCTCTTCCCTCCTCCTTGAAACACCCACTTGACTCTCTTGCTTCTCCTCCTAGCTCACTTCTTTCTCCTTCTTAGTCTCCTTTGCTGGTCCCTTCCCAGCTCCTTAATTTCTGAACACTGGAGAGCCCTGGGGTGCAGTATCCAATCCTCTTCTTTATCTACATGCACTGTCTCAGTGATCCCATCCAGTCACACACCATCTGTATTAGTTTTCTAATGCTGTGTAACAAGTAACCCCCAAACTAGAAGCTTAAAACAACTTGCACTTACTGTCTCACAATTTCTGTGGGTCAGGGGTCCAGGCACAATTTAACTGGGCCCTTTGCTCAGAGCCTCTCACAAGGCAACATCCAATCCCTGGGCTGGGGCTGGAGTCTCATCTGAAGGCTTGACTGGAGAAGAGTCACTTCTGTGCTCACTCACATGGCTCTAGTCAGGTTTCAGTTCCTCAAGGGTCATTGGACTGAGAGCCAACAGCTTCCAAATTTATACCCTCAGCTCAAGATCATTCCTGAACTCAGATCTACATGAAGTCTCCATTTAGATGATTGATAGATGTGAAAAGTTTTGTGTCAAAAAGAGCTGTTGCTCTTCCTGCCAACCTGCCTTACCCACAGCCTTCCTCCGTTTTTCTACTAAATTGGGGCAGAAACCTTGGGGTCATCCTTCATTCCTCTTTCTTTCACACCCTACATTGGTTGACACGAAATCCCATTGGTTTTGCCTGCAGTCTAATCCTGAATGTGACCACTATTCAGCACCTCCCCTCTTAGCACCCTAGTCAAAACCACTCTGGTCTGGATTACTGCAATAGCTGACCAACTGCTCTACCTCCATTCTCAACCCCCAGTCAGAGTGATACTTTTATCACAAGCTTGTCCAACCCACAGGCTGCATGCATCCCAGGATGGCTTTGAATGCGCCCAACAGAAATTCGTAAACTTTCTTAAAACATCATGAGATTTTTTTGCATTTGTTTTAGCTCATGAGCTATCATTCATGTTAGTGCATTCTATGTGTGGCCCAAGTCAGTACTTCTTCCAATGTGGCCCAGGGAAGTCAAAAGATTGGACACCCCTGTTTTAAGACATCCTATATGCCACTAATTTTTAGGATACACATTTAAAAATATTTTAACACCCCTGAAATCAAGATACATTTTAATTTAATTGGCAGTGACTTTTCTCTGTTAGTGATACCGGAAATAATTGGGCATCTTACAGTCGTCAGCACAATCGATTTGATAGGGAACACTAAGTCACATCATGTTGCTTCTCTGCAGAACCCCCAATGGCTTCTCATTTCCCACAGCATAAAAGCCACAGAGGCCGGGCGCGGTGGCTCAAGCCTGTAATCCCAGCACTT
>NW_012114522.1:4163751-4186467 GCF_000951035.1 Colobus angolensis palliatus | reverse complement strand
AAGCCCACCATGTCAGGCCCTGGCTGCCCTCCGACTGCACCGGCATGCTCCCCCCAGCCCCACTAGTTCCTTGCACTCCTCTGGCTCCTGCTGGAGCCACGCTCCTGCCTCACCCCACCCTGCTACGGGTCTTTGCTCCATGTCACCTTCACAGCGAGGCCTACCCTGACCATGCTGTTTAAAACTGCAATGCCCCCCTCACTCCCAGCACTCCAGTATTACGCTCAGGAGTTGATTTTAGAGCCCACCCTACCTAAAAACCGTCCCTGTTTTCAGGAGGACACTGCCAAATTTTCAGCACATACTAGGCATCAATCAATAGCTCTTTCCCTTTCTCCCCATAATACATGAGAGTTTGAAAAAAAGAGTAAAATTTACCCGAGGCCACAAAATGACCTGGTAGCAATGACCAGCACTCTAGCCCAAGGAAGCACCTCTTCTGAATGTCAGCATGTACAAGCCTGCATTTGATAATGCTGAAGAGGTTTGTGTGACAACTGCAGACACCATCTGGTCCAGAGATCTTGACCTTATCGATCATCGTCAAATCCTGTTGCTAGTTTTAGCTACATTCTCAAAACACACAGCAAAGACCCGTATATACTTTAGTGGCAATGCAAACTCACCTTTCAAAGAATCAAGACTGGTCAGGCGTGGTGGCTCACATCTGTAATCCCCAGCACTTTGCGAGGCCAAGGCGGGTAGATTGCCTGAGGTTGAGAGTTCAAGACCAGCCTGGCCAACACAACAAAACCCCGTTTCTACTAAAAATACAAAAATTAGCCAGGCGTGTTGGTGCATGCCTGTAATCCCAGCTACTCTGGAGGCTGAGGCAGGACATTCTCTTGAACCTGGGAAGCGGAAGTTGCAGTAAGCTGAAATCGCGCCATCTCACTCCAGCCTGGGCGACAGACTGAGATTCCATCTCAAAAAAAAAAAAAAAAAAGACTGCAGAATTTTCTAGAATGTTCTGGTTTCCCTAGCACTCTGACAGATTATTGTAAACTCCTCACAAGAGGAGTCAGAGATGGGATTTAATGAAATGTTCCGGATAGCACAGTGTTGTTTTGTGAGAGTTAAGCACAAGTGTTATGAATCACAGCGTCCACCAGAACTGAAGTCTAGGCTGCTGGTGCTTCTCTCCAGGCCTCTGTGTTCAATCTGCATTCCAAATGCAGTGTGCACCATCTCCAGGCTGCCAGAGGTAGAGCCTTTTAAAAAGCCATGGAAAAGGGAAGGACTCTCACCTTAAGGATGGAGTCCTTGGTTTTAGCATGGTTAGGTGCATCTCCTGGTGATGTGAGATCGTCAGGGAGGAGCATGGTGGATTTAGAAAATATTTGAACTTTGTAGACAGAAAGATGTAGATGTAGACAGAAAGATGTAGTTCCTGCCTGCCTCACTGTTTATTAGCTGTGGGACCTTGGACCTCATTAGAATGTGCTTGTAACGTGTGTTCTTTTAAAAACAGAGGAGATTAATAGCCCTAAAAACAATATACTAAGAAACAAGACAATACATTGAAAAAATATACTTTATGAATGAAAATTATAGTAATGAGGCCAGGAGTGGTAGCTCACGCCTGTAATCTTAGCACTTTGGGAGGCTGAGGTGGGTGGATCACCTGAGGTCAAGAGTTCAAGACCAGCTTGTCCAACATGGTGAAACCCCATCTCTACTAAAAATACAAAAATTAGCCGGGTGTGGTGCCAGGCAACTGTAATCCCAGCTACTCCAGAGGCTGAGGCAGGAGAATTGCTTGAACCCGGGAGGCAGAGGTTGCAGTGAGCTGAGATCTCACAGCAGATCACTCAGCCTGGGTGACAGTGAGACTCCGTCTTAAAGAAAAAAGAACATTATAGTAATGAAAACAGAAATCTAATTGGATTAGTTAACAGAATAGCAGATTAAATGGTGGCTAAAGAAACAGTGTGTGAACTAGAAGATAAATGTGAGAAGGTGGTCCCAGAAGACAGCTTAGAGATCTAAAGAGACGGAAAATGTGGAAGAAGAGACATGGAGAATAGGATGACAAAATCCTATAGAAGAAGAACATATCTAATTCTGTAGAAATAAAATAGGCAATTTTTAAAACAGCGAGAACAGAGGGAGTGAGGGAAATAAGACACCATACCGGGCAAAGGAACATTGATGATTCAAACAATGAACTGAAGAGTTTAGAAATGAACAGTTTAGATGAAGAATTTAGAAAACAGCACAGAACCACAATAATGGAGAGCAGTATCCCCGAAGGCAGAGAGAACACTGGAATCCTCTTTCTCCTTCTAGTCTGGAGGAGGGCAGAAGCATTAACTTTATATTTACAAATTAAATAGACAACTTAAAAACTGAAGAGTAATCACATGGGAGAGTAAAGAACAGCGCCTCCCATCCAGGAGCCAGCCCGTTACTCACAGCGGGGCCTGGGTGTTCTCCTATTGAACAACCACTGGGCATCAACAAGATGAGGCTCCTCTGTTACATGAAAGACGGAGCCAACAATGAGGCCAACCTGTCACCATACCTGAACACAGACCAAACATGGACATCGTCCAACTCCCCACCCCTGACATGCCCAGACACCCCGTCCTGGCTGAGCCAAGCCTGGCTTCATTAAACCCTCCCCAGATCACCTCCCACAGCCCACACCTGGGCCTTTCTAACCCTTCTACACATTCTCCCTCGCTGCATCAAGTGATAACCCAATCTGTTCAGCCGCAGGGGAGCTCTGATGGTCTTTGCAGTGCATTGACAGAGTAAAATAACGAAGCAGAATATATGACTTTCAAGGGAGAGAAAAAAGTATCCCAGAATGCAGGTTGGAGACCTAAAAGATGGTGAATCCAATAAAAGAGAAAAACAAGTTGG
The DNA here is from genome assembly GCF_000951035.1 of Colobus angolensis palliatus. NCBI lineage: Eukaryota > Metazoa > Chordata > Mammalia > Primates > Cercopithecidae > Colobus > Colobus angolensis. Next base: position 4,183,599 of record NW_012114522.1, on the reverse strand, counting down.
GAAGAATGCACTTTTCATAATACCTAGAAAACACCAGATTGGATGGTGGGAATAAGTCCAAGCATACCATTAGTCACAGTAAATACTAGCAGATCCATTTTGATTGCTAAAAACACATTTCCTAATCTAGCTGTGTGGCATTACAGGAGACACAGCTAGATCATCAAAAGTTAGAAAGTCAACAGAAGGAAAACAATATCCCAGGCAAATACCCACCCAAAGAAAGTGCATGATACTAAGATCTGACAAATTATACTTTAGGCAGAAAACATGTTTTAGGGATGAAGAGAGTCATTACACAGTGTGAGAGAAACATACAACAATTTAGCCACAAAACACCTAAAGCAAAATTTGACAGACTTGAAAGATGAACAAATTGAAACTATGATGGGAGATTTTAATACGCCATCTCACAGAAAATAGCAGACCAATCAGACAGTAAGTCAGGCCATGAAAAGATCTGTTCTGAACAACACAGTCAATTAGGATGAGCAGAAGCTCCTACATCGAATTTTGTGCACCATATTTGTGGATAATATGAATGTCTCTATTGAAAAGCCAGAAGGATCTACAAACTATCACAACTATGAAGATTGCTCTGAAATGTCACCACATACAAAATCAATATCCCAAACCAGTAGATTTCCTCCATACCAGCAACATCCAGTGATAAAGAAAGATCATCTTCAGAATAAAAGCCACATGATGCCTACAAATAAGTTGACCAATATGTGTAAGAGCTTAAGGGGGATGTTTTTAGAATGTTATTGAAGGCATAAAGAAAACTGAGAGAAATGGCATGTCTTAGGGTGGAAAACTCAGTTTTGCAAAGATGGCGATTCTCTCCAAATTGATGTGTAAAATCAACCCAATTATGAGAAAATTCCAAAGAGTCTTTTTAAACTTGACCAGCTGATCCTAAAAGTCATATGAAAGGAAAAGCAACCAGGAATAGCTAAGGCAGCTTTGAACAAGAGGATAAGACAGGACCTACCCTCGCTGCACTGATGTTTAATTGCTACAACGTTAGCAATCATGGTATTGGTGCAGAAATAGACAGACCAATAGAAGAAAATACAGAAGCTGGGACAAGATGTGTGTGTATATGTTAATTATACAAGACAAAGTGGCATTGGAGGAAAGCCAGAAAAAAATAAATTATTTAATAAACATTGTTGGCACAATTAATTATCCATTTATCCAGAGAAAATTAGATCCCTTCCTAACTCCACAGAAAATAAATTTTAGATACTTCAATTTAAAGTATTTAAAATTTTTCCCATTTGCATTTTCCCTAAATGCAAACAGGAAAGATTTTAACCTTTTAGAAGAAAATGCAAGAGAAAATGTTAATGAAATCGGAGCAGAAAGGGATTTAAAAAAGAAACACACACACACACAAGAAACAAAATGCACAATCCAAGCAAGGAGGATTGTTGAAATGGGTAACCACATACCCGCTCTGTCCCTCTGTCCTGAGTTCAGGTGTGGATGGAGGAGTGTGCGCTGTCCAGCGTGCTGCAGATGCACCTGCGGGAGGACCACGAGGGCACCATCCGCGGCGTCTTGGGCCGACTGAGCGGCCTCACTGAAGAGTGAGTACAGCTCCCTGAAGGCGTGGGGCTTTGTGTCCTGCATGATGCTCTGTCCAGCCTCAGTGTCCTCATCTGTACAGTGGGCACACTGACTGCCCGTCGGCTTCCTTTGAATGTAAATGACTTAATGTTTCTTAGCCTCAATTTCCTCATCTATAAAATGGGCTAATGATATCTACTTCATAGAGTTGTCTGTCATAGGAACTTTTTTAAACAGCTTTTTTCAGGTGTAGTTTACAATACATTTATTTTATGAGTACAATTCAGTGATTTTTACTCAATTTACAGAGTTCTACTCCATCACCACAATCCAAATTTAGAACATTTCCATCACCCCAAAAATTGCTACAATGCAATTTTAAAAAGATCTCTTGTGCCCTATTGCAGCCACTCCCCAATTATCAGTTTTTATATTCATTTTTCACATTTTTGCTATAACAGTGCAATATGGTCTTTTCAATTTGCTGGAAAGTATTTTTTTCCTTCTTTCATATGAGAAAAAAATATATATATATATATGTGGGGGGGGGTTGTTTTTTTGTTTTTGAGACAGAATCTTGCTCTGTCGCCCAGGCTAGAGTCCAGTGGTGCAATCTCGGCTCACTGCAACCTTCCTCTGCCTTGCGTGTTCAAGTGATTCTCCAGCTTCAACCTCCCGAGTAGGGGGAATTACAGATGCCTGCCATCATGCCTGGCTAATTTTTGTATTTTTAGTAGAGATGGGGTTTCACCATGTTGGCCAGGCTGGTCTCAAACTCCTAACCTCAAATGATCCACCCACCTCAGTCTTCCAAAGTGTTAGGATTACAGGCGTGAGCCACCATGCCCAGCTGAGAAAAAAAATTTTGATATAGCTATTTTTTAGTTTTATTTTTCAACTTTTAGATTCAGAGGGCACATGTGCAGGTTTGTTACAAAGGTATATTGCATGATGCTGAAGATTGGGGTACAGCTCCCATCACCCAGGTAGTGGATGCAACACCCCATAGATAGTTTTTTAACACTTGGCCCCCTCTTGTAGTCCCCAGTGTCTATTGTTCCCATCCTTATATCTATATGTGCCCAATGTTTAGCTCCCACCTATAAGTGAGAACATGCAGTATTTGGTTTTCTGTGTCTGCATTAGTTTCCTTATGGTAATGGCTTCCAGCTGTATCCATGTTACTAAAAATAACATGATTTCATTATTTTTTATGACTACATAGTATTCCATAGTGTATATGTACCACATTTTCTTTATCCAGTCCACCGTTGATGAGCACCTAGGTTGAATCTGTGTCTTTGCTATCGTGAATAGTGCTGCAATGAACGTATAAGTGTATATATATACACTTATGTATATATATTTATTATGTATAAGTGTATATGTCTTTTTGGTAGAATTTATTTTCAATTTATTTTCCTTCGGGTATTGATACAACTATTTTTTAGTTGTCCAGCCCTTTGCAGAAAACAAATTGTGTATACCATCAAGAAGCAGGTGTCTAGCTATGGAATTGGATAATACAGGGGAAACATCAGAAGAGGATGGAGGCTGGGCGCGGTGGCTCACGTCTGTAATTCCAGCACTTTGGAAGGCTGAGGTGGGCGGATCACCTGAGCTCAGGGTTTCAAGACCACCCAGGGCAACATGGTGAAACCCCGTCTCTACTAAAATACAAAAAATTAGCTGGGTGTGGTGGCGGGTGCCTGTCATCCCAGCTACTTGGGAGGCTGAGGCACGAGAATCACTTGAGCCCCGGAGGTGGAGGTTGCAGTGAGCTGAGATCACACCATTGCACTCCAGCCTGGGCTACAGAGTGAGACGCCATCTCAAAAACAAACAAACAAGCAAACAAACAAAGAAAAGGATGGAAACATAAGTAGGCTCAGACCAGGGACACCTGGTGAGCCATACTGAGGACAACAGAGAGTGACTGGGGAATTTGTCTAGACTGAAAACCTGTGTCTTTTAATTGCATTAATGTCTAGTCCATTTATGTTTAATGTAAATCCTAATGCTGGTATATATGTGGGTTTTCATACCAGTTTATGAAAATTCTCAGATGTTTTCTCTTTAGATCTTCCCCTGCCCATTCTCTCCCTCCTCTCTTTCTGGTGCTCCAGTGACAGAATTTATGAGGCTCTTCCACTTTATCCCCTATGTCTCTTACATGCTACTCTGTGTTTTTGATTCTTTTCTTCTCTGTGGTTCAGCATGGATATTTTCCTTTGAGGTATCTTCCAACCACTCTCTCTTCAGCCATATTTTATCAGGTGCTAAACCCATCTCCTGAGTTGTTCGTGTCAGTTATTGTGTTTTCAGTCCTAGGAATGTCCATTTGATTCCTTGTATAGTTTCCAGTTATCTGCTGAAATTCTTCATCTTATTATTTAATTTCTGGAACATAGTAATCATAATTAGTGTAAAGCTCTGTCTGACTATTCTGTGTTCTGATATCTTGTGGTCATGTTTCTATTGTCTGTTTTCCTCTTTATTTTTAGTTAATCCTCACCTATTTGCATGTCAGGGTATTTTTATTGGATGATGACCACTAAGCATGAAAAATTGTAGAGATAATTTAAGACTTCAAATGATACGATCTCTTTCCAGAGAGGATTTATGTTACTTCTAGCAGGAATTTCAGATAGTGGAAGATTCATTCCACCATGTTGGAATTTAGCTGATTCTGAATTAGGTCTTTGTGGGGAATGGCTTTTATTCCTAGGATGAAGGCAGCCACCAAAAAGCCTGGAGTGTTTGCCAGCCTCTTCTTGGCAGCTGACTGTCAGACCTCTCTGTTCACCTCTCAGCCTCTCAGCAGACACCTCAAGTTATACAACCAAATGTTGAACCTCTGGCAGGCTGAGATTTTTTACATGAATCACTGAAATAGGAAGTCAAAAACAGCTCAAGATTTCAGCTTTGGATGTGCTGATTTTGGGTCATGCCATTAATACTAGTGGCTGCATACCATAGGCTGCTGTACACAGTACACATGCATTGGACAGCTGGGCAGGATGTGATAAGGTTAAAAAAATGAATAGACAAGCAGATGGTGGCACGGTGCCCAGGGAGCACCCGCGCCTAAGAGGATGGCAGTAGAGGGCGGTGATTCCAACCCGCTTCCTTTTGGAGGAGCTCCCTGTGGGCTGTGGCTATTTGGGGAGCTTGTCACTGGCTCCGTGAAGCCAAGAGCATTGACCCCACCCCCACCTGCTTTCCTCCAAGGTCCATGCAGTGTGTCCTGCAGGGGCATGATCTGCTGTTGCGCTCGGCCCTCCGGAGGCTGGCACTCCGTGGCAACGCCCTGGCCACCCTGACACAGATGCGGCTGTCGGGGAAGAAGCACCTCCTGCAGGAGCTGCGGGAACAGCGTGCGCTGGAGCAGGGGTCCTCCCAGTGCCTCGACGAGCATCAGTGGCAGCTGCTCAGGGCCCTGGTAAGACCAGCATGGTGGCCCCACCCATTCCAGACAGGCGGTGCCCCTGCAGCAGGCCCCAGCTTCCAGCACCCAAATCCTCCCACCCCTGGTGCTGCAGGGTTGGGTAATCATTCGCTGGGGCTGCCATGGCAAGGTCCCACAGACTGTGCGGCTTACACAGCACACATTTCCCTGCTCCCCATCCTGGAGGCCAGAATTCTGAGATCAGGGTATGGGCAGGGCTGCTTTGATTCTGAGACCACTCTCCCTGGCTTGTATCTGCCCGTCTTCAACCTGTGTCCTCCAGGTCCTTCCTCTGTGGGTGTCCCATCTCTTCTTATAGGGACACCAGGCATATTGCATCACAGCCCATGCTAATGACCTTACTTTACCTTAATCACCGCCTCAGAGGCACTATCCACTTACCTCCTATTTTGAGGTGCTTGGGGTCAGGGCTTCAACATATGAATTTTGAGAGGACACAGTTTAACCATAACAAGTGAAGACAACGTAGCCCCCGTAGGTCCACCCATGTACCTAAAGTTTTTAGTATCACTGATATAATGAGAAATATACTGGAAAAACCGTACGGACAGGTGCAATTGTCATGGGGGGTGTGGTAGAGAAGGCCTCTGTGGTCTCTTTGAAGTGTGATGACAGATCGAAAGAAAGAATTAGCAAGTTGTAGAGCTGGCATTGACACCCAGGTAGGCTGACTCCAGGCCTCCTGCATGTAGCCCCCCAGCTCTGGGAGCAGCTGCTGCTCTTTGACCCACGAATGCGGCCCAAGCCCACAGTCTCTTTAGCTCTATCCAGGAGAGCTCCGAGGAGCACGCAGGACTCACGGACCTCTCTCCAGCCCCACTGACTTCTTTCTGTCTTATTTCTACAAATAAAGGCAGTCCTCAGGGCCCTGTGTGCCCTGCCTCAGCTTCTGTGATATCCTAAGAGACTCACATCTGGCTTCAAAACCTGGCTCTGCTGTGTGACTTTAGAAAGTTGCTTAACTTCTCTGAGCCTTTGTGTCCTCCTCAGTGCTAGTGTTCAGGTCTCATGATGTTCTAGAAGGATGAGCAAGGCCCCCCCATCTTGTGAGGGGTCATCGATGGTACTGGGTACACATTTGGTGCTCAATAAATGCCCTTTTTCTGGGGACACAGACACCTAACAGACACCTAACCTCATCCATTGATTTTTGCAAGCCTTTTCTGCCCTTTCTCCATCCCTTTTCCAATCCCTGGGCCCTGAACAGGAACAACCCCACATCCCAGTCCTGGCCAGAGCTTCTCTGTGAGACGCGCACTTGGCCCCCACTCCCAGTACTTTCCCTCCCAGGAGACACGAGTGCTGGAGGAGGCCAGCCGACTGGAGGACGAGGCGCAGCAAACGCGGCTGCAGCTCCAGCAGCGGCTCCTGGCTGAGGCCCAGGAGGTGGGGCAGCTTCTGCAGCAGCACATGGAGTGCGCCACTGGGCAGGCGCTGCGGGTGCACGCACGGAATGCGGCCACCAAGAGCCGGGACAAGGACAGGGATGACTTCAAGGTATGCAGTGACCTCTGTCCCTGGGGACACCGAGGGCAAGAAGGATCAGGGTAGGGTCCATGCCTGGGTCTGCTCCTTGCCACACCCTTCCTGGAGCTTGTGGCCTGGTAGATTTTACCTGACTTCTCCATGACTTGTTTTTCTCATCCGTAAGATGGGATCTTCTCCCTCACAGAAGGGGAGGATCAGTTGCAGCAGGTCACAGGTTCTCCTCCTGCTGTTAGGCCCTGCATTGCATCATCCTTAGCACGGGCTCGCTCTGTCTTTACAGCAGCACTGAGTGGGACGTGGTTTCACCCAGAGCCACACAGCCGGTCAGTGGCAGAACCAGGGTCCGAACCCAGGTCCTTCTCTCAGAAAGAGACGTGTGCTTTCCCCACCCCTGGCCGCCTCTGCTGAGACACTGGAGCTTTCTGGAGTTCATCCTGACGGCTGAGCAATGCCGCAAAAAATCAATTCAGCTGGAGTAGACAGTGGTTTAACTCCTTATCAATTGACAATAATCATAAACAATAGTGATAAAAATGATAACAGTAAGAAGTCACATTAGTGTTGCACTTAAGTCTAACTAAGTGCTTTTTCCTATCTCATCTTGTTGGATTTTCCCCACAATCTTTGCCTGGTCAGGATCACTTTTCTTCCCGTTGGGAAAAAGAGGCCTACCATTGGGCAAAAGATATATTCCAGCCTCCCACCTAGTGAGTGGCAGCGCTGGGGCTGCAGGAGAATGACCAGCACACACGCTGCGTCTGCCTGGTGCCTCCCTTACAAGCTGTAAGGAGAAGTGGGGTGTGCCTTGCAGCACCTCGCTCGCTGCGGGCCACTGCAGGAAGGGTGTCTGTGACTGGCAGACAGCAGCAGGTTGCAGCCCTGTGCCCAGGAGGCAGCCCTGGCATCGGGAAGCGCAGGAGCTCTTCCAGGAGCCTTCCAAGGGGTTCCTTTCTTCTCAGTAAAGTGAGTCACTTTGCACGTCTGTGCAGCAGAGAGGCTGAACCCACATTTCTGCAACACCCTGTCTTATTCTAAATCTCACATCTGCCTCAGATTATCCAAACATTAGGGCTGTGCCTGGCTGGTGATCTTGGGAATGTTACCCTGTCCCTAAAATTGTCCACATGTTACCTAATAGTAAATGCTCGCTGCATGGAAATGGAATAAGATATAAGGGTGTCGTATTTTGTCCTCAGCTTTCCAGAGGGATTTTGAGTCGAGATTGGAAAATCAGTACCACCACAACTTCACACTTACAAAAAAGTAAAGTAAAGTGAGGCCAGGCAAGGTGGCTCACGCCTGTAATCCCAGCACTTTGGGAGGCCGAGGTTGCCAGATCACGAGGTCAGGGGTTTGAGATCAGCCTGGCCAACACAGTGAAACACGTCTCTACTAAAAATAGAAAAATTAGCTAGATGTGGTGGTGTGAGCCTGTAATCCCAGCTAGTGGGGAGGCTGAGGCAAGAGAATCGCTTGAACCTGGGAGGCGGAGGTTGCAGTGAGCCAAGATCTCACCACCGCACTCCAGCCTGGGTGATATAGCTAGACTCTGTCTAAAAAACAAACAAAAAACAAAACAAAAAAACAAGAACATGGAGTTTAGTTTCTAGAAGAATGCTCATTTATTCAACCTGTATTCAGGAGCTTCCTGGAACACTAGCGCAAATGTGTGTGCCAATGGGTACGGGAGACTGGCCAGAAGGAAACTGAGGAGGAGGAAAGAAGGGGTGGCCAAGGATGGAGGGCCTGGGGAAGGGAGGAGAGGTAGGTGCAGAGTGGGGTGTCCGCCACTCTACTCTGGCAGGAAGGCAGGTGCACACAGGATGAGAAGATGTGGGTGGGCTTGCTGACTTCGGGAAAAGAGGATGGGAGCTCCCGATAGGAAGTGCAAAGCCGGAGCCCGGGTCCTTGGAGGGGTAGAGTGGGAGCCCCCTTTGCAGATGGGGCAGAGGAGAAGGAAAGAACCATTGGCAGTAAGGGATGAGCAGGGGCTCGGGAGTTAGAAGACCAGCTCAGACCTGCGCTGCCACCCCGGACTGTACAGTCTCCTCACCTCCGCAGCCTCTGCTCCACACCTGGGTGCACTGGTACCTTTCTCAGATGCTACGGTGAGAGTAAGTGGGTATTTTTTCTTACCCAAAGCCTAGCACCATCCAGTAAATATTTGTTGAAATGGGGATGAGCTTTTCTGGTTTTTGCCCAACCTCTTATGAGGAAAAGAATGATAACTGTCAGTGCACAACCAACACATCCCCAGTGATGGGATGTCTCAGGGCCTCCTGTCTTTTCTGCTTTGGTCTGAAGATGTATCATGTAGAAATGCATGTAGCTGCAAGTAATGTGGCTCAAAGAAATAGCCCATACCACAAGAAATGTGGAGGTGCTGCCACAGTGGCTTCGTGATGTGACCAAGGACAAGGCTCTTTCTTTCTGACCCTGCATTCTTGCTGTTAATTTGTTGCTTCATAGTCTTAAAATGGCCACTGTCACTCCAGACATCAGGCCTGCATTCCAGGCAGGAGGAGGGAACAGCAGTCTTTCACCTGCTGATCCTCCACCTTAATGTTTAGAAACGGAAGGCCTTGGCCGGGCATGGTGGCTCATGCCTGTAATCCAAGCACTTTGGGAGGCCAAGGTGGGCGGATCACCTGAGGTCAGGAGTTCGAGACCAGCCTGGCCAACATGGCAAAACCCCATCTCCACTAAAAATACAAAAAATTAGCCAGACCTGGTGGTGCATGCCTATAATCCCAGCTACTTGGGAGGCTGAGGCAGGAAAATCACTTGAACCTGGGAGACAGAGGTTGCAGCAAGTCGAGATTGTGCCACTGCACTCCAGCCTGGGTAACAGAGTGAGTCTCCATCTCAAAAAAAGAAGGGAAGGCCTCTTAGCGGACTTTCCCTAACATCACATTTCATTGGCCAGAACTAGATTAAACAGCCAGCCCTAGACATCCCTGACCTAAGAAGGTAGGATTCCCGTGACTAGCTTAAACCAGCCACGCACTCTCTGCCTGCTTCCTGACCAATCCAGGTTGGTGAGTAGGTGGAAGATCTGAACCAGGGCATGGGAAGGCAGGGACTGGATGGGCCATGGGTGGCTCCCACGTGTGACTTCTGTGCTGTCCCCGTCCGTCCTTCCTTTCTCCCCTCAGAGGACACTGATGGAGACGGCAGTGGAGAGCGTCTACGTGACCAGCACTGGTGTCAGTCGCCTGGTGCAGGCGTATTACCAGCAAATCGGAAGGATCATGGAGGACCACGAGGAGAGAAAACTGCAGCACCTGAAGACCCTGCAGGGTACGGGACCCCCCTCGGGGAAGCCCCAGAAGAGGCTGGCAACGTGTGCTTTTAGTTTGGGGCAGAACAGGATGTCAGATGTTGCGAATTTTATTTTTGGGAATTTAATTCTTTCAATGTTTTAATGTATTTATTTATCCCCTGCTCTGTCTCAAAAAGCCTTTTTCAAAAGGCACTTAAAGAACCATATGCACAAGGACACATCCAGTGCAATGGGAGTGTTTTAAGTCGATCACTCAGGACAAGGATAGGATACTGAGATGGAGTCAGGGCCAGGGCTTATCTAGGACAGCAGTCCCTAGCCTTTTCAGCACCAGAGACTGGTTTCGTGGAAGACATTTTTCCACAGACCAGGGCGAGGGGGAAGTGATTTGGGAATGACTCAAGCACATGACATCCATTGTGCACTTTCTATTATTATTACATTGGAATATACAGTGAAATAATTATATAACTCACCATAATGCAGAATCAGTGGGAGCCCTGAGCTTGTTTTCCTGCAGTCAGACAATCCTATCTGGGGATTATGGGAGACAGTGGCACATCATCAGGCATTATATTCTCATAAGGAGCGCACAGCCTAGATCCCTCGCAGGTGCAGTTTGAAATAGGGTTCACGCTCCTGTGAGACTCTCATGCCACTGCTGATGTGACAGGAGGTGGAGCTCAGGCGGTAATGTGAGCGATGGGGAGCGGCTGTAAATACAGATGAAGCTTCGTTCACTCATCTGTCCCTCACGTGCTGCTGTGTGGCTGGGTTTCTAACAGTCCATCTGTCACTCACGTGCTGCTGTGTGGCTGGGACCAGTCTGTGGCCCAGGGGTTGGGGACCCCTGATCTAGGACATCTGCCTGCAAATCCTAATTAGACATTCAATGATTTTGTCTGTGAGCTTCCTGGTGGTCAAAGAGATGGAGGCCTACTTAGTTAAAGTCACCACAGTGACCATGAGCCCAGTGGCCCAGGGGGTGTTCGAGACCCCAAGGATTTTCCCACATGGGCTCTTGTAAAAGGCCATCCTGGGGTGATGGAAAGGACAGTATCCCCAGTTCTGGTAACATACAGGTAAGGATGGTTGGAAGCCAGTTTCATAAATGCCACTTCTTATAACACCCTCCCCTGAGTCCAGAGCTTCCGAGCAGGTGGAATTCCTCTTCTCTGATGGGCTTTGCCTGGCGTGTCCAAGGACAGGAGTTGGAATCGATCCCGGGAGAGGCTTCCCTGAGTGTTTCTCCTCTCAGCTGAGCCCAGAGGCCACCTCTGTCTTCCCCTTCTCCTGAGGAATTTGAGGCCTAGATTCAAATAACATCTTGGCATGTGCCCAGAGATCTGCCAGGTTTTCCAAAGGAATAGCTGGGCTCATTTAGCGGGAGACAGACATTGCTTGCTACTGCAGAACATTCCAGAACTGGGGCATGTCTCTTTCCCTCAGTAGGCCTTGGTTTCCCCATCTGTGGGACTAGAGTTGGAGACTGCCCCACCCCAGCCCCCATCCGTCCTCTCAGCTCTTATTTCCTGCTTCCTGATACCCCAGCTCTAATGCAGGGATTTCACAGTAAACACATTGAAACAATATAGCTTAACTTCAGCCACATCAACTCCTTTTTCCTTATTTAGTAATCTGTTTTATTTAAGAGTCATACATACTATGTCCCAGAGGCCGTCCAGGTTAAATCTCCCTGTAAGTGCCGGCAAGCTCACCCAGCTAGTTAAGTGTGATGGGCCTCCTGCCATGGCCACCGATACTTGAGTTGGGTTTTCAGCTGAGAGGTACCTTGAAGAGGTAGTCTTATAGTTAGTTACCTGTCCAAACCAGGGGCATTATTAATAATTATACTGGGATGACCAGGTCTAAACCATGCCTATCTCAGGCAGCCTCATCACTTTCCTTTTTTTTTGAGACTGAGTCTTGCTCTATCGCCCAGACTAGAGTGTAGAGTGCAGTGGCATGATCTCGGCTCACCTCAAGCTCTGCCTCCTTTGTTCCAGCAGTTCTCCTACCCCAGCCTCCCAAGTAACTGTGATTACAGACACATGTCACTATGCCTGGCTAATTTTTGTACTTTTAGTAGAGACAGGGTTTCACCATATTGGCCAGGCTGGTCTCGAACTCCGACTTCAGGTGATCCACCCGTCTCGACTTCCCAAAGTGCTAGGATTACACATGTGAGCCACCTCACCCGGCCTCACTTTACTTTTAAAGCTTTTAAAAGCCAAGAGTTTTCTGAGCAGCTTAATCTGCAAACAAGAAGGAGCTCCAAGATATGGGGCATGACTTCAGAGCCCAGACTTCCTAACTCCCTGGAGAGCCCCCACTTTAGCACTGTGCCCTCACTCTGCCTGGCCAATTGCTTTTCCTTTACAGTGTGGCTTCTGAGTTCTTTGTGGTACCCTCTCAGTGTGGACTTTTTCTTAGTCAGCCCCCCTTTCTCCTGATACAAGAAAGCTGGAGGTGAAGCAGGTGGACAGGGCGCATCATAGTTTCCTTTTGCGGTGCCTGGTCCATGATGGAAGCTGTGTTGTTCGCACACACAACGCCCTGTCCCTGTGCTGGTGGAATGACACATTCTTTGAGAGCTGGTGTGTCCCCGCTCACCCTGCACCCCGGCATCTGCCCCAGACCTGGCACAGTCGACCTTCCAAACAGACCCCCTGATTGTCTTGTGTTAAATGGTCTAGGTGAGAGGATGGAAAATTACAAGCTGCGGAAAAAGCAAGAACTCAGCAACCCTTCGTCGGGCAGCACGACGGCAGGTGGTGCTCATGAGACCTCCCAAGCGGTCCACCAGAGGTGAGGTCCCAACTGAGGTCCCATGTAGGGACGTTCTCTACCCCTTCACGTGTCCCTCTGTGGCGCCATCAGCCTCCGTCACCCACTGCCTCTGTCCTGGTCTCTGTCCTCCACGCAGCACCTGGAATGGCACCTGGCACAAATGAATGAGCAGGTCAAAGTGTGGTGGCAGCTTCATTCCAGGTTTAAGTGGCATTCGCAGCCTGGACACGTGCCTCCCTTCTCGTACTTGGGGCATTCTCAGAAGCAGACCTTGGTGAGGATTTGGGGGCAGGTTGTTTACCTGGGAGGTGACCCGCAGAAGCACAGTGAGAGGACAGGGAAGTAAGGAAGAGGTGGCTGCTTCTTGTAACTGTGACCATCACAATGAGTGCAAATGTAACAGCCCAAGCCATGCAGACTTCCTGTCCCGCAGTGCTGGAGGTCAGAAGGCAGGCTTGGCTGTCCTGGCTTCTCTGGGCCTCACAAGGCCTGAGGGAAGGGGCCAGCCGACCGGGCTGTTCTTAGGAGGCTCACTAACAGCTGTCACGAAACACCCTGCTGCAGGATTTGCACAGACTGAACCTGCCCTGACTTTCCAGGCTCCCAGCAAACTACGGTCTGGCAAGTCCTCAGATGTGGGGCGCAGAAGCATCGCTTGGCTTTCCTGCTAAACTTGCAGGTTCTGGGCCCATGCTTGGAGACTTGGGCTTAGAAAGTGTGAGGGGAGCCCAAGAATCTGAATTTTAGCCGCACCCATCCCCACCAAGGGATTCTGATAGATTCCAGGGCTGCACTTTGACCCGGGCGATCCAAGAGAAGGAGCCTCAGCAGCCACCTGGGCCAACCTGCTTTATGGAAGAGGAAAAGGAAGCCCAGTGTCGGGAGAGGGGGTATACGAGGCCATCTGTGACCCACAACTTATATATGGCTGTTGACGCCCTTTCCTCCCTGCCGCATCTCCTTGAATTCAGAGAGGCAGTTTCTTTTCTTTTTATTTTTTTTGAAGGAGTGCAAGTACAATTTTGGGACATAGCTATATTGAACAATGGTGAAGTCTGAACCTTTTATTGTAACCACCACCCAAAGAGTGTATGTTTTACCCATTAATTTCTCATCATCACTCACCTCCCATCGTCCCGCCACCCTTCTGAGTCTCTGTTGTCCATCCTTCCGCTCTTTTTTTTTTTTTCTGTTTTTTTAGATGGAGTCTTGCTCTGTTGCCCAGGCTGGAATGCAGTGGTGCGATCTCAGCTCACTGCAACCTCCACCTCCCAGGTCCAAGCAATTCTCTTGCCTCAGTCTCCCGAGTGGCTGGGATTACAGGTGCCCACCACCACGCCCAGCTAATTTTTTTTTTTGCATTTTTAGTAGAGATGGGGTTTTGCTGTGTTGGCCAGGCTGGTCTCAAACTCCTGACCTCAGGTGATCCACCCGCCTTGGCCTCCCAGTGCTGGGATTACAGGTGTGAGCCACCACACCCGGCCCATCACTCCACTCGCTGCGTCCGTATGCACACATGATTGAGCTCCCACTCATAACTGAAAACATGAGATCTTTCTGAGTTGTTTCACTTAAGAAAATGGCCTCCAGTTCCATCCACGTTGCTGCAAAAGACACGATTTCATTCTTTTTTATGGCTGAGGAGTATTCCATCGCGTATATGGACCACATTTTCCTTATCCAGTCCTCCATTGATGGACACTTCGGTTGATTCCATATCTTTGCCATTGTGAATAATGCAGTAAACACACGAGAGCAGGTATCTTTCTGGTATATTGATTTATTTTCCTTTGGGTAGATACCCAGTAGTGGGATTGCTGGATCAAATGGTCACTCTATTTTTAGTTCTCTGAGAAATCATGCTGTTTTCCATATAGGCTGCACTAATGTACATTCCCACCAATGGTGCTGAGTGTTCCCTTTTCTCCACATCCTCACCACCGTGTTACAGTTTGTCTTTTTAGTGATAGCCATTCTAACTGGGGTAAAATGATCTCTCCTTGTGGCTTTAATTTGCATTCCTCTGAGGATGGGTGATGCTCAGCATTTTTTCACATGCTTCTTGGCCATTTGTGTGTCTTGTTTTTTTTTTTAAGAATGTCTATTCATGTCCATAGGCACGGTTTCTAGTGGAACTTGGCCTCCTTGAAGGTGTGAGAGAGGCTGCACCCTGGAGCGCTGGCCTCAGCTGTGCCACATGAGTGATTTGTTTACTGTCCACCCCTCTTCCTGCCACTCAAACTAGAGCTCCATGAGGACAGGGACTGTGAGTCTCTGTTCACACCTGTGTCTCGGAACCCAGCACAGCACTTGACAGGCCAGAAATACTTTAATGTATGAATGAGTGCATGGATGGATGGAGGGAGGGAGGGAGGGAGGGAGGGGTGGAGGGATGGATGACGGGGTCTTGTAGGATGCACAGGAATTTGCTGGGCAGAAACAAAGAGATGAAAGGTGTTACTGGCAGACAGAAGAGCATGAGGTAGAAGCAGGGTGGCATTTTCACACCTCCGGGCACTCCACATGCGCAGCTGCCTATCCATGCTAAAGGTGGCC
The DNA here is from genome assembly GCF_000951035.1 of Colobus angolensis palliatus. Taxonomy (NCBI): domain Eukaryota; kingdom Metazoa; phylum Chordata; class Mammalia; order Primates; family Cercopithecidae; genus Colobus; species Colobus angolensis. The sequence goes on along the minus strand of NW_012114522.1, from coordinate 4,168,438 downwards.
CTGCCTTCAGGTCTGGAAATTTGACCCCTTTCAGAAAATCTGCCCTAAAAGATGGGAAGGAGGGGGCCGGGCGCGGTGGCTCAAGCCTGTAATCCCAGCACTTTGGGAGGCCGAGATGGGCGGATCACGAGGTCAGAAGATCCAGACCATCCTGGCTAACACGGTGAAACCCCGTCTCTACTAAAAAATACAAAAAACTAGCCGGGCGAGGTGGTGGGCGCCTGTAGTCCCAGCTACTTGGGAGGCTGAGGCAGGAGAATGGCATGAACCCGGGAGGCGGAGCTTGCAGTGAGCTGAGATCCGGCCACTGCACTCCAGCCTGGGGGACAGAGTGAGACTCCGTCTCAAAAAAAAAAAAAAAAAAAGATGGGAAGGAGGCAGGCAGGGAGAAGAATGGAAACAGGGTGGCTGGATTTGGATGTTCCTGTTTGCTGAGGAACTGAGGGCATCCAGAGAGGTGGGTGGGCCCTGGGGCTCAGGGACCTGGCCTCTGCTCCAGCTCTGTCCCCCTCTCTGAGAGTAACAGGGCTGCCTGCCATATTTGGGATTTCCCAGAGGCTGCATCCCAAGAAGCTTCTCATTTTACAAGGGAGGGGCCAGGGCAATTCTGAGATTTAAAATCAGGGATGGGTAGCGGGTAGGCCTCTGGTCCTTTTAGGAGAATGCCCCTCCCTGGGGGCAAGACTGTTTTCTCATGAGAAGATGCCACCTTCTGCTCAGCCACTTCACAGATGTGTGTCCTCAGGGAGGCCCCCACCTCTCTGGGCTTCTTCCCCCTGGCTTTTCTACTCTGTGCTGCTGGTGTCATGAAGCTCCTCCAATGATCACATGGAAACTGTGGGCAGGACTCTGTAAACTTCCATGTTGTAAAGGGCGTCCACTTTGCTGGAGAGGCAGCCTGCCTGCGGGGACTGGAGCTGGGGCTACTGTGAATGGCCAGGCCCCTCTTGGGGCTCGTCAGCGGCCTCCCTGCCTTCCTTCTCCCTCCTTCCCTCCCTCCCTCTCTCCCTTCCTTCCTTCCTCCCTTCCTCCCTCCCTTCCTGCTTACCTGCCTGCCTTCCTCCCTGCAGGATGCTGTCCCAGCAGAAGAGGTTCCTGGCCCAGTTCCCGGTGCACCAGCAGATGCGTCTGCACGCCCAGCAGCAGCAGGCAGGAGTCATGGACCTTCTGGAAGCCCAGCTGGAGACCCAGCTGCAGGTACAAGTTACAGAACTGGGCCTTCAAAAAGGAGTGGTTGACAGAGGAGCAGAAATAGCAAAAGCCAGCCCGTGACCGCGGGTCAGCCATGGGGACTGTTGTGAGGGGACTTCTTGGTCCCTGCACTTCCCTGCCTGTGGCATCGTTGACCTGCCGAGTCTCAGCTGCTGAGGGTGCGTCAGCCTCACCTTGGGACCCTGAGCCCCTGGAGGGCAGTTGTGGCCTGTGTGGATCCCTCCAGTGGCTGCAGCACCCCAAGCAGGGCCAGGCCCTGAGCAGTTGGTCAGGCCTCATCTGTGGACCTGACAGAGAATTGAGCAGTTCCCTGTGTGTGCGTGGCCACCAGGAGGCTTCCGGTGTAATGGTGACCTCCGTGTCACTCAGGCAGTGTTGGCGGTAGCTGAAGTTTACATTGTATTTACAGCAAACAGGAAGCTCAGCTCTCATGATAGAACGTGCATATTTCATCACAGAAAATCCCATCTGTGTGAGGTTCTACAGTGAGATGTAAGGTGAGAGTATAGAGTGTGGCTAAGCAAAGTGGCTGCCTTTAAAAAAATCAAATCTTCCAGAATGGAAGCATTTAGCAGAGGGTTGGCCCTTTCTGAGTGTTCCCCACTGGCAATGGCAATCGCAGAGTACAATGATAAGAATCCAGCAGTGGGGCCAATAGGTACTTATTGAGGGTCTATGATAGACAGTCATGAGCTGAGAGCTTTACACACTTTCCAACAAAAGAGATTACTGCTACTGTCCCCATTACAGATGGACAAACTGAGGCACACATGGGTTAAGTTGCTATCCAGGGTCACACAGTTAATGTGTCATGGCATTCTGGTGTGTCTGTTTACACCATGGTGTTGGCAGTTAAGAGCCCAGCCTGTGGAGTCGGGCAGAAGTGGGCCCCATCCTATTCTGCTGCACCTGCTCCGGGCAGGTCACTGAGGCCCTCTGACCTCAGTGTACTCAGCCAGCTGAAGACCGATGGCCGGTGTGAGTGAGGACCCACAGTTACGCAGCAGGAGCTGGTAGATGTCAGTGCGTCCTCATGCTCCTCTCCTCTCTGGGATGTATCTTAGAAAATTCCCCTCCACGTTGGGGACATGGTGGCCAGCCTTGAGTGTCAGACTTCACCACGTGGAGAGGGATGTAGAGAAGTCCAGAAGGCAGAGGGAGGCCCAGCTGAATGCTCCTCTCTGCTTGCATTTCAGGAAGCTGAACAGAACTTCATCTCCGAGCTGGCAGCCTTGGCCCGAGTGCCCCTCGCTGAAAGCAAACTGTTCCCCGCTAAGCGTGGGCTGCTGGGTGAGTCGCAGATGCTTGCGCTGCAGCGGGAAGTGCTCTGGGCTGAGAGATGTGGGTTCTAGTTCCACGCTGGCTGCTCACTAGCTGTGTGGCTTTAGGCATTGTGCCTAGCCTCTCTGGGCTTTTGTGACCTTGTCTGTAAATGAGCAGGCTTGGCTAGGCCGCCCCGCAGGCCCGCTTGCTCTCTAGCATTTGATAATTCCAGTTCCTGGGTCTGGTGTTCACTGGCTGTGTCTCCTTACTGACTCCCTTTTTCCATCTGTAAAGTGGGGATAATACGCCCTCCTCCCTCCCCTGCCAGCGACAACTTCAGTGACATCACAGGATGTTTTAACCTGGTAATGGGAGAGTGACCCAAAAGGTGGTATGAGAACACAGAGATCTGCTAAAACAAAAGCTGTCACACTGGTGCTGGGTTTTCAGTTGCTTGCTGCTTCATGAAGTCTTCCAGTCAGCTGAGTAGAGTGGAAACCCAGTGGGAGCCTAGCAGACTGCAGCTCAAGCCACGGCTCTGCCACTTACTGGCCTGTGCAGGCTTGGGAGAGTACGTCACCTTCCCGGGCCTCAGTTTCCTCATTAGTTGAGTGGCTGTAATAGCATAAGGTACCAAGCACACATTTGGCCCACACAACATGTCAGGCTGGGTTGGCGTGAGGCTGCAAGGAGTTGTCACTTATCTAAAGTCACAGAGCCATGCCTGAGTTCATCTGTCCTCTACAGAGAAGCCCCTAAGGACTAAAAAGAAGAAGCCCCTGCCCCAGGAAAGAGGGGACCTAGGGGTGCCCAACGATGAGGACCTCACCTCCGGGGACCACACCTCAGGCTCACTCAGGTACGACTGGGCCCCGAGCCTATTGCCTGTGGCTGGGTTTGGTAAATGCACTCAGCTGCTATGTGTCAAAAGTCTGGGCAGGAAAATCAGTCCCCTCAGAGGCATTAAATGTGAAGCTTCAAGAAATGATGGATATGAATGCAATTTGTGGGCAGTAAGCCATGATGATAGCAGGGGTGCCACATGGCGGTTACCCTTCCTGTTTGTGTCTCATTTGGCCAGATGAGCCCTGACCTACCTCCATGCCCCATTGGCATCCAGCCTGAAGCGTTGGGCAGTCCCCTCTTTGACCAGGGCTGGCTGTGATCATGGCACTTGGATGACCTCCTACCCAAGAGAGGGAAACAGGGATTTTATTTGTTTCTTAACGACCCATGTCAAAGTGAAAATTGTTTTGATCACCTTTGGCTGCATTTTCATTTAATCCGATTGGGTAAGTTACGGCATCAGGGTGGGCATGGAGTCAGCATCCTAACTGGCTGCCTTTCTTCCCTGTTTGAAGCAGCAAAAGGCTGAGTCAGCAAGAAAGTGAAGCTGGGGACAGTGAGAACTCAAAGAAGATGCTAAAGAGAAGAAGCAACTTGTAGTTTAAGACCAGTCAGCGGGACAGGACCTGAAGCCCTGGGTCTGGGTGTGAATTCCGCCTTCCCTCCCACAGCGCCTAGAGGCAGCGAGGAGGGAGAGGACAGCGGCATCTCTACATCACAGGCTCCTCTGAGAGGGATGGAGAAAGAATAGAAATGTGCCCTAAAAGCATAAATGAGTATGGTGGGTGCTACCACCTGAGAAAATCAGGCATTCCCATGTTGGAAACACGCCTGTGTGAGTTTGCATCTCATTTGGCTTCGAGCCGTGGCTTGATGCCTCACAGGTCTTTCTCCCCCAGGAGGGATGTCTTGAGGGGTCCAAGCCTCAGGCCAAGGACCCTTGATGCAGACCCAAAAATCCCTGGGCCAGAGGCCTGTCCTGGCCCACCTGGAGCTGAGGACACACAGATACATAATGACACCTGCAGAAATGTGTTCTCTGAGGACACTTAGAATATGAGGAAGAGGGTGTGGCCCCACCCTTGCTCCACCTGTGGGGTGGCTGCTTCCAGACAGCAGACCCCCTCCCCTTGCAGAGAGATGTCATGGGGGTGCCTGCTTTCCCGGATAGATGCTGAGAGCATCCAGAAGCTTCCAGACCAGCTCCTTGTCCACCACAGCCAGGAGAGGCCTTTCCCACCTGGAGAGAAGCTTCCAGACCAGCCCCTCTCACCACAGCCAGGAGAGGCCTTTCCCACCTGGAGAGAAGGTTCCAGACCAGCCCCTCATACCACAGCCAGGAGAGGCCTTTCCCACCTGGAGAGAA
>NW_012114522.1:4133803-4163701 GCF_000951035.1 Colobus angolensis palliatus | reverse complement strand
ACCACAGCCAGGAGAGGCCTTTCCCACCTGGAGAGAAGGTTCCAGACCAGCCCCTCATACCACAGCCAGGAGAGGCCTTTCCCACCTGGAGAGAAGGTTCCAGACCAGCCCCTCACACCACAGCCAGGAGAGGCCTTTCCCACCTGGAGAGAAGCTTCCAGACCAGCCCCTCATACCACAGCCAGAAGAGGCCTTTCCCACCCTGAGAGAAACTTCCAGACCAGCCCCTCACACACCACAGCCAGGAGAGGCCTTTCCCACCTGGAGAGAAGCTTCCAGATGAGCCCGTCATACCACAGCCAGGAGAGGCCTTTCCCACTTGGAGAGAAACTTCCAGACCAGCCCCTCTCACCACAGCCAGGAGAGGCCGTTCCCACCTGGAGGGAAAATTGCTCCTTTCATGGAGGTTAGGGACTGTCACCCTCAGCACTGTGAACATTTCGGGCGAGATCATTCTTCAGGGGAAGGAGCTGCCCAGAGCATCACAGGATGTTCCAGTGCCCCTGGCCTCTGCCCACCAGATGCCAGCACTCCCACCAGTCGTGGCAACCAAGAATGTCGCCAGACACTGCCCCTTGTCCCCGGAGTGCCACCCACTGCGCCGAGTCAAAGGGTGCCTGCCCTTGTCAAATCCAGGACATAGCCGTGGACATGTCCACAAATCCCCAGAACCTAGTGAGCTCTCTGACTCTGGGAGCCCCTCTCTCAAGGATTTGCTGGGCCATTTGTGACTTCTCATTTCTTAAAACCTGAAATAGACTCTCTTAGTCAGGAACAAGTGACTCTTTCCCAGAAGTGCCAAAACTTAAATCATCAGCGTGCTTTCTTCAATTTCCTCACCCATCAGCCAGTGGGCTCTCCAAAGTTAACCCACAGCTCCCTCTTGTGGTTCACTAAAATATTTCATTATTCCATGGAGTTGTGCGAAGCTGTGGCTTCCTCGGTGCAATATTCTCAGAACCTGCTTTGCGTAGAAATCACTTTTTTTTTTTTTTTTTTTTTTTTTTTTTGAGACAGAGTCTTGCTCTGTCGCCCAGGCCGGAGTGCAATGGCACGATCTCGGCTCACTGCAAGCCCCACCTCCTGGGTTCAAGCAATTTTCCTGCCTCAGCCTCCCCAGTAGCTGGGACTACAGGCATGTGCCACCATGCCCGGCTAAATGTTTTTTTGTATTTTATTTTAGTAGAGACGGGGTTTCACCATACCGGCCAGGCTGCTGTTGAACTCCTGACCTCGATCACGGGACCCCTCTCCTCTAAGAAGGCTCCTGGCTATCTCCCTGCCACCACGCTTGCAGCCAGATCCTTGCTGTCTCCCCGCCACCAAGCTTGCAGCCAGACTCCCTGGCTGTTGCATGGAGCATTTTGCTTCTGGGGTGGCTTCCTCAGCCAAAGGGAATGTGTCATTTGCTGCTCGACCCTGCCCCACCCTTGCCACCCAGCTGTTGTGCTGGGCACAGTCTGGGGCACAGGCCTCCATGATGAAGACACGTGGGCCGTCGGTGCTTTCATCCGTCACAAACTGGCACGTGTACCTGCCAACGGGAGCATGATGAGGACTTCCACGCTGGAATTGCTCCCTGATTAAACTGAGATATGGCTACCTGGAAGACACTGCATGCGAGCCAGTGTACCTGGGCACAGACTCGGGGCCACCCTGGAGCTGATGACGGCTTGAAGGACGGAAGGGCTGAGCCACACAAAGGCAACACCCAGGACCAGGGGAGAGAGAAGAGGATCAGCAGTGCGGCCCCAGGACGCCTCTCAGGTACCCTGCCTCCACTTTGGTTACCATCCCCAGTTCTTATTATGGGCTGTGGGCTGTTATGGTGATGGACGGATGTGAATTTGGAAGGGGACCATGAGAGATGATGTATTATGATGAATTGGTGAATTAATTCTTTGGTGAAAATAGCACCCTCTGGCCTGAGACCCCAGGATGAAGTCGGCGCGGTTCTTTGTACTCTCCCAGGGTGAGTGCAGTCTCCCAGGACCCTCCCGGCCAGCCAGGGGTCACGTTCTGCACCGCGTTCCTCCTGAGGTCCTGGCCAGGGCGGTGCTGATCTTGCTGCCTCTCCTGCTCCTGCCGTCTGCCCATCACATGTTCTCCAACACAAATCTGCCTGGCCTTATGGGTGGCGTTCCCTGGCTCTTAGGAGAAAAAGCCAGATCTTTACCATGGACCATGAGGCCCAGAGAGGTCTAGGCTGAGCCCACCCCTGTGGCCCTTCCCCTTCACTCTGCACCCGGCCCCTGTCTCCTCTCATGACCCCACGTGGGCCACACCCCTTCCCCGCACTGGGCCTTTGCTCGTGATGTGCATTCTTTCTGGAAGACCCCTGCCCCCTCCCCAGCCCTCTGCCCAATGGCTCCTAGCCACTCCTCACATGGAGTCAGGACTCACATCTCCAGAGATCCCCCTCTACCCCCAACCCCGAACAAGGTCAGGGCCCCCCCTTAGACTCTAGGTCCTGTGTGCTTTTGCTGCTGGGATCGGGGTTGGGGCGAGATAAATAACCTTCCTCTATTTCTTGTCCAAGTTCAGAACTATACACAGAGGTGTACAGTGAGACCCACATAAACAATCCCACTAAACCCAATTCAACCAGCCCTTACCCAGATCCTCCAAATGTCCCAGGCCTCCCTAGTGTCACCTGATATGCAGTGGCATCAGCGGGAAAGGGAACAGTGGTCTTAAGGATTGCAGCTAAAAGATCTGACTGTGGCATTGTAAGCTGTAAGGAACGTGTTGGTGAACCCGTGGCTAAGCCCACTCCCAGGCCTTGGTGGGGTCTGTGCACAGGTGTCAGAAGTGTGAGTTCCGTTAGCTTTACAGTGAATCAGCTGTGGGGCACAGAGGGCAAGCTCTTCCTCCACCCTATGAAGGCTCCTTGAGAAAGAACTGACCAAGGCAGACCAATAGGAAAAAGAAAAGCATTCCAATGTAATGTGCATGGCAGGGGGAATTGCAGGAGAGTGACAGCCCCACAAACCAGTGAGGTCCAGGTGCTTCCACACCCCTCCTCGTAGGGAGTCGGGAAATGGGGGGAATGTGACTGTTTAGAGGGTAAAACATGATTTATAGGGGGAACGAATCGATCCAGAGGCAGGCACTGTCTTGGAAGTAATCCTTTCCAGACTGGCCAATCAGGTATTTCTCCTCCTCCTCAAAGAAGAATAAAAGAGAGAGAGGGAGAGGGGCTGGGGGAGTCCCCTATGCTCTCCCCCAGACAGTGGAAGCCCCTCCCTCTATGGAGACCAGAGGAGTGGGAGATGGGATTCTCTATTCTCCCCTAAATGTTTCCTCTATAGCCCTTAACAGAGTGTGCAATTTGGTGCTTTGAGTAATCATTTGATTTGCACCTGACATCCCCCCTGGAATGTACACCATTGACCGGCCACATGCCACCTGGTGTATAACAGGCATTCGTGGTCACCTGGTGGAAGGGAGGGAGGGAGGCCTGGGAATATTCCTTTTCTCCCGTGGCATGTGGATTGGAGGGAAGGGAGGGAGGAAGGCTGAGTATATACTTTCCTCCTGTGGTGTATGGATTGGAAGGGAAGGAGGGAGGGAGGCTGGGAATAAGTTCTCACCGTGGCATATGGATTTGGCGTGTGTCAGCATTACCCAGGGGCTCATTAAAAACATTCTTAGCCCCATCCCAGAGCTCCTGAGTCAGCAGATTGGACAGGAGGCCTGGGGATCTATTTTTTCCCCGCTGGGCTCCCACTGATGGGCTTGGTCCATCTCTTGATGCACCTCCTACCCTCCAGCATGGCCTGCAATCCAGCCGCTGGACTTGGTCTGAGCTCAGCTCTTCATCCGCCTTGTTCTGGCTGTGGTGGCCATGAACACGTACCTCTTAGGTCCCCAACAGCAAGGAGCAAAAGCGACCAACATCCTGGGGATTTCCTGCCATGCTCGGAAATCGTTCCCTGCGTGAGCGTGGAGGTCACACTTCCTGCAGGGTGCTCCCAGTGCCTGCATGAGGCAGGGATGTGGAGGCCTCCTGAGTCCGCATGACAGGGCTCCTCCAGAGCACAGCCTGGGCTCCAGGACGTCTTGCTCTACCTGCTGAGACTTAGAACTGTGCAGCCCCAGAGTCTTGCCTCCCTCCCTCTTTTCTTTTCTCTCTTCCCTCCCTCCCTCCCTTCTTCCCTCTCTTCACTCCCTCCTCTCCCTCCCTTCTTTCATTTCCCCCTCTGTCCTTCTTTCCTCCCTTCCTCCCTTCTTGCCCTGTCTCGCCTCCTTCCCTCCCTTCCCTTCTCCCCTCTGTCTCCTCCCTCTCTCCCTCCATCATGGGGCTCCCAGCTGCATCGCAATCTGTGGGCTCTGCCTCCTCTGGCTCCCTCCTTCCCCTAATATGTGTCTTACCCACATCTAATCCTGGCTCAGTGTCTGCGTCTCAGAGGACCTGGACTAAGGCACTTGCCGTCTCAGGCTTAGGGACCCTTCGACCTCCTGAGAACTCTGGGCCCAGGCAATCCTAGAGAACTGGCTCCTGTCCATGTTCTCCTTTCTCTGGAAACGGCTTAGACACCTCCTTCATGCTCTGAGCAGAGGCAGGACAGGTCGAGAGAAGGAATAGGGTGAGGCTCCAGCCTGAAGGTCACAGGGACACCTGGTCCAGGAGAAATCCCCTGCAGCAGGCATTTGCTCACCTGGCTACAGGTGAACGCTGGGATATGGAGTGTTCTTTTTTGCTACGAAACTAGAGTCACGGAGGTCCTGGTCAACATTCTTCCTTCCAAATACAATGGCCTGGATGGGGGAGGGTGGTGGCTACAGAGGCTTCCTGCTTTGTGTTGGGGCTCTTGTCCATTGCAAGCTGGCACCAGCCCGGACCCCAGGCTACCCACGTGGTGTTTGGCTCCTGTCTGATAGCGAAAGGCTTTGAAGACCACATCCAGGCATAATGGATAGCCAGGCTGCCTGAGTGGTTTGATAGATCTCCCAGAAAATTCCCAGATGGACCCTGGACACCTGGCACAGCCATGCCACAGCTTTCCTCCTCCTGGGAACAGGCTACCAGTGAGAGGCTTTTACTCTGAAGCCAGGTGCACCAGGGCCCCGGGATCCTTTCCTCTAAAATCTCTGCAGGTCTGAGCTAAGAGAAAAATAGAAACCTCAAGTTGCTAAGAGCCCCTTTTGCTTAGGAAACTTCATGCTTTTTCACTTCATAAATGGACTTGATTGGAACGAACGTTCAGGCAAATGACATTGTCAGTGGGCATCATCAAGGCCACATTCTGCCTTGGAAAGAGGAACACAGAGGAGGGTTACGCACTTCTGTCAGAAGAGTAGCTCTGTTGAGTCTATAGAGATTTGGCCACAGGCTAAGGGTAGCACCTTCTCTTGTCCAGTGTTTATGATCAAGGTGGCCGAACCAACCCTGGGGGCTAGAACATGGTAGACCCTGCTGGTGACATCTGAAAATGGTTTGGCTTTACGTAGATGAGGGAAGAGTATGTGCAAAGACCTTGCCCATTCTGTCTCACTTTTAAGAGTCAATATGCAATCCGGAGGCAAAGATAGACAAACCAACTGATGTGGTTTGGCTGTGTCTCCACCCAAATCTCATCTTGAATTGTAGCTCCCATAATTCCACGAAGTGGGAGGGACCTGGTGGGAGATAATTGAATCATGGGGGCAGTTTCCCCGCATACTGTTCTTGTGGTAGTGAATACATCTCAAGAGATCTGATGGTTTATAAGGGGAAACCCTTTTCACTTGGTTCTCATTATCTCTCTTGCCTGCCATCATGTAAGACGTGCCTTCTGCCATGATTGTGAGGCCTCTCTAGCCACGTGGAACTATGAGTCCGTTAAACCTCTTTTTCTTTATAAATTACCCAGTCTTGGGTATGTCTTTATCAGCAGAGTGAGAACGAACTAATACACCAACAAATGCAGAGGGGCCAGAACCAGCCCCTCCTGGGACATCAGAGCCAATGGTTAAGTGCTCTGGATTCCAAGCCCATTTACTTCATGTTGATAGGTTGAAATTGGCCATGGCGAGAGACTTATGTTGAAATTTAATACCCAACGTGGCGGTACGGAAAGGTGGGGCCTGCTAGAGGTGATTGGGTCATGAGGGCTCTCCCTTCATGAATGGATTAATTCATTCATAGATTAGTGTATTAATGAGTCAATGGATTAATGGATTATCATGGGAGTGGGACCAGCAGCTTTATAAGAGGAGGAAGCAAGACCCGAACCAATACACTCAGCCCCCTCACCATATGATGCCCTGCACTGCCTTAGGACTCTGCAGAGTCCCCACTAGCAAGAAGGCTCTCACCAAATGCACCACCACCACCCCAACCTTGAACTCAGTCTCAAAGTCTCTAAGAAACGAATTCCTTTTCTTTATAAACTACCCCATCTCAGGAATTCAGTTACAGTGATGCAAAATGGACTAAGACAGAAAATTGGTACCAGAAGTGCGGTTCCCAGAACCTAACTAACACTACAAACAAGGGCTTTCTACCCCACCCACCTTCACCCATTGAGTTCAACATTGATTTGGCAGCACACTTCTGGACCACTGAATCAGAAGGATCCACACAGATATAATCACCTGACTTACAACAAAGGCCCCACTGCATCTTAATGGGGGAAAGAATAGTCTTTGCAATAAATGGTGTTGGGTCGATGGGAGATCATATGGGAGATGGAGAACCTTCAGTCCTACCTTATATTGTGATTAAAGATTATTGAGAGATGGCTCATAGACCTAAATGGGAAAGATAAAACTTATAGAAAAAACCTAGAAGACTACTGTGGTAGGCAGAATAATGCTCCCCATCCCTGCCACCAAGATGACCACATCCTAGTCCCTGGGCCTGTGAGTATGTTATGTGACATGGCTAAAAGAATTGGGTTGCAGATGAATGAATGAGAATAAATAGCCTTCCTCTAAAACTTTCTGAGAAACTCTCTCTCCCTCCTCCCAAGATCTCAAGAGGTAAAAGGAAGTCACATGCCTTAAAAGGAGTGTTGCAGCTTAGTCTCTAAGAACTAAGGATTATCTGAGCCACCGGGTCTCCTATCCCCTGTAACTGTGCCTCTTGGAGGTGCTGGGGAACCTAAAGTTCGACATGGGCTCCAGATTATGCTGGCTGGACAGTGGTTCCCATGACCTGGGAGTCAGGTAAGCACCCCATCAGAGTCTGTCTTAGAGAAGGTGCTAGGGCTGCTTCTGCTTCCACTTCCACCCTGACAGGACTGAGGAGGTGAGGCCCAGAGAGCAGACTGGATAACTTCATTCTGCCAAGTATACTCTTCTGGAAGTTTCCCTTTATTAGTCCAAATGGGTCAAAGCTGAACATCAAAAATCCTTACCATCCATTCTTGGTCTTTGCATCCAGAAATCCTTACCATCCATTCTTGGTCTTTCTCAGTAGTTAGTTAACCTTGTTTCAAGGAAGTCTATAACTGACCCTGAGCCAACACTTCTTTAAACCTTAACGAAGGTATCCACACGAAGCTGAGAGGAGTGGGGGAGGAGAATGACACATGAAAAGCACTGAGTTGATGTAGGAGCAGACCATCCAAAGCCATCTGCCTCAAATGTCCTTGGAGCTCAGTAATTAGGAGCAAGGAGCTTTGGACTAGGGCCCAAAGTGCCTGGGTCCTGGATTCAAATCCTGGTCCCATCACTTCCTAAGTGTGTGATCCTAGACAAGTTATTGATCTCGCTCTGACTCAGTTTCCTCATTTGTACAATGGGGATACTAATCCCTACCTCATAGAGCACCTGGCATATAGCAAGCGTTACACATATTAACCCATGTATTTATCATTCCCACCAACTTCATCACCAACACCACCATCATCACCACTACTGTCACCATCACCACTATCACCATCATCACCACTACTGTCACCATCACTATCACCATCTACTGTCACCATCACCGTCATCACCACTACTGTCACCATCACCGTCATCACCACTATTGTCACCATCATCACCATCATTACTGTCACCACCATCATTGTCATCACTATTACTAACAGCTAATGGAAGCAAGCAACTTTGCCTGATGTTTTGCCCCTCCTTTAGTGTATCTCTAGCTCATGGAAATGGACGGAATAAATGTGAAGTTTAGGAGATTAGAGTTTCCAGTCTGAGGCTGATCCATACAATACAAGAAGAAAGAGAGCCAGTAAAGGCCAAACAGGATGGAATAGATGCAAGATTTGAGCCTATTTTGTGGAAGCCCACCCATCAGCCGTCTTCCCTCTCTTCTCCTCCTTGGGTCTCAGGAACTCAGCCTTCAGAAGTCGTGAACTGAACCTCTCCTCCCACCCCCACATCCACCAGTCTCTACCAAGAGTGAGTCCTCAGGAAGCAGCCGCCACCATTCGTTACCATGTGGGGGGACTGCCAAGTATTTGTACGGAATCCAGACACCATCACTGAAATCAAAGTGCCCCAGTCAGGTCAGTGGGCAGTTCATTTTCTTTATTTTTTCACAAGCTTTGAATTCAGAAATAAGAGCCACAACAAGTTGGTTGTTAAGTAAAAATGGGAGTGATTACAAAGGAAAACTTTGTACAAAACTTTAAAAATCTGACTGCCCCATCAACTGCCTCGGAGGGACCAGGACTCAGGCCACCCAGGGGCAGCCATCACCCCCCCATCGTCAGCCCCGAATGGGGATGGGGAGACCTCTTTCTGAGTGTGAACCTGGCTCGGCCTGAAGCCTAGAGCTGGCTTGAAGAACACACACAGACCAGAAGACAGCACGGTGAGTTACAAGTGCCACGGAGACCAGGGTTTCTGACACAGGATGTGGAGGATGCTTCTTTGCAACCTAGTGCAAGGCTTCCCCTGCCATTCCGAGAATTCACGGATCTCACGGGTGGGGGTGGGGCGAGCTTCTTTCTAGTGTGGACCAGAGGTGGGGACAATGAGTAAACATCTTCACTGCAAGAGGTTTAGGACTGTCCCTCAGGGCTTGAGGTCTCGGCATCGTGTCTCAGTCAGTCCTTGGCGATGTCCCCTCAGACGCACTCACAGACTTGCATACGTAATTTAGTAACATGCATCAACTATCCTAGAACATCTACAGGGTGCAAAGGAACCACCACTCAGAGAATCATGGAGCCAGTGGAGTTAGAAGTGGAAGGGGCAGAACAAGACAATGCTAAAACCTGTGGTTCACTAGGAAGGGGGATGAAAACACCATGCTCCGAGGTGGATTCAGCATGAACACAACTGTGGGGCAAGGAATTTCCAAGCAAACACACCACATTAGTACCACTTCTTCCTAAACAGAAAAGGGAAAGAGCATCCTTCGACTTCCCCCTCCCTCCATCAGCACCAACTAAAACTGTGGGTTTCAAATACACTGACAGGAAAAGGGATGGACATGATTCCCAGAATCCTTCACGCTAGCTCCTCTGCGCATCCGCGTTCAACCGAGGCTGGTGATGTTGGAGCGGCCACCAGGGGGCGCCACGATGCGGTGGCCGGTGCGCCTGGGATTGTTGTCATCTATCTGGGCACCTGAAAGAGAGCGCCAGTCGCTGCTGGATGGGATCTGTTAACATCAGTTCCACGCTGCTCCTGGAGGCCATGTACTCTGCCATGCCCCGCGCCTTAGCAGAAGCCATGACCCCCTCCCCGTCTTCAGGTGTTCTCCACTGGACCAACCTTCATTCAGGGCTCAGTCCAGGACCAGCTATGGGAAGCCTCCCCGGCCTCTGCAGAGTCCACTGCTCCCTCTTCTGTGCCCCTCAGTCCTTGGGCTCTCCCTCCTTCAGCCCTGACCACCTTGTGGTGGTCTTATCAAAGTCCCCAGTAAAATCTAACATTGCTGAGACAGGTGATCAAACAAGTTACTGAGTGCCTACTGTGTGCAGGCACACACTTGGTGCTTTAACATGTTACTGCATTTAGGGCACACAATCATACTATGGAGGGGGTGTTTGTACTCCCAACTTATGGGTGAGCAAGTTGAGGCTCAGGCCACCTGTCTTGCGGGACACAGGTGTTGGGTGGGGAAGCCAGGACTGAAGCCCAAACTGGTTGGTTTTCAAAGCCCGTGCTCTTAGGCACAGTGTCCCACACTCCAAAGGTATTTTACATATTGTGTGTGTGCACATTTGCATACGCATGTGCATATGTGTGTGCACGTGCATGTGAAGCGTGCAAGCTGGATTTACTTCCCTCATTGGCAACAGGTAGATCTGGAGGGGCGTGTGGTGTGCAGAGGTTCTTAATTTTAAACTTTCAGAACCAACCATTCATTCTAATTTTACATATTCTCTTGCATAAAGACGTAAAATTCTAGCAGCAAACCCAGTGCCGGGAGCTCAACAAATATTCTATTAAATGAGTAAATCATGAAAGATGGATAATGCTGAAAGGTGGGAAGTATAGAGTCCTAATCAGGAAGGGGAGGTTGAGCTGGTGGAACCAAGGAAAAGCAAAAAGATAAAAGCAAAGAAGCTACAGTCTGCCTTTCTTCATGGTCTAGAATACAGCCTTCCTGCACAAATAACTCACAATCTTCCTGCATGCAACTTATCACCAGACCCTAGGCTAATAGAAAAACATAAGTTAGCTCACTGCATCCACAGCATTATCAGTACTGCACAAAGCCCTCTTCAGCACACAGCACAAGCACCATCCTATACAATCTCCAGCAAGCCTTTGTTTCCTTGCAGTCAGCTCCTTTCTTGCTGACCTACCCACTGCACCCTTTCATACTTTTTCTAATAAATCTGACTTTACCTACAATTGTCTTGGTGAATTCTTTTTACTAGCTGCAGAACACCAGCCCCACATAGTTGCCACCTGCAACAGGAAGGAGACTCAAGTTTTAGTGCTAATCATGCCTTGAATGTGGGCAATTTGGAGTAAGACACCATCCCACTCCCTTGGCCTCATTTCCTTTTCAGCACAATTAGAACAGTAGACTAGACGAGCCCCTTCCAACTCTGACATTATATGATTTGTCTATGTAAGCCACTAAGAATTTGGTTCAGAGTACTGACTTTTCTTTTCTCCCATCGTTTCACTGGTAGACAGTATATGTCTTCTTGCAATACAAGAATCCCCTAAAGGCCTGGAATCAGGCCTAGCACTTAGTACCTTTTTCCTGATAACCATCTGTACCTTGCTGGTTATGAGTCTGTACTTTGAAAATACCTGCTGGAAACCTCGTATTGAAATTTGACCCCAAAGTTGGAGGTGGGGCCTAATGGGAGGTGCTTGGGTCACGAAGGACAGATCACTCATGAATGGCTTGGTGTCAGCCTCATAGTAATGAGTGCATTCCTGCTCTGTTAGTTCTCAGAAGAGCTGGTTGTTAAAGAGCCTAGCACCTCTGCTTTCTTCCTCTGTCTTCCTCTCTTGCCATGTGATCTCTGCACACACCAGCTCTCCTTCGCCTTCTGCCATGCTGGAAGTAGCCTGAGGCCCTCAGCAGAAGCAGATGCTGGCACCATGCTTCTTGTACAGCCTGCAGAGCCGTGAGCCGAGTAAACCTCTTTTGTTTAATTACCCAGCCTCAGGTATTCCTTTATAGCAATGTAAATGGACAAAAACAGACACTAACTCATGCTACAGCTCTATAATGTAACATATGCAGATATTTAAAAAGGGCATCTGTGAGGTTGTTACTGATGTTGGAAAGCTGTTGGTACCAAATGAAGTCACCTATCAACCTGCTATGAGGCTGGCTGAGAGCAGTGGTGCTGTGGGCCTCAGGAGGACCAAGAGTGAAACTGCGAGAACAAGGGTGGGGAGTGGCCCTTCCAGGAGGCTTTTAACTTCATTGTTATTCTTGTTCTAAGAACAATGGGGAGGAGGATTTTCTGTCCATGTTTAATTGCAATTGAGCAGTGTTTAATTGCGTAACTCCAGAGCAGAGGTCCAGTTTGCAAACTCCTTGAGAGCGTGTGTCTTGTTGCAACCAGACAGCTTTTCCCAGGACTGAAGCCAATCCCTGTTTTGCTGATTGAGCATCACATGACTATTAGCATTCTATTTGGGTTCCATTTTGTGCAAAAATATTAAACACTGGAAGCTCTTCCATGAAAGTCTTATGGAGAGTGAGATGAATGGGGAGGCTTCCCTGATTCATGCACCCTCTGCCTAATCACTGAATCAGACACTTCCTGAATGGATGAGAGGTTCTGCCACCACACAACCTAAATTGATACTTCATCCTCTCTCTCTCTTTGGCCCTTCCACTCTCCCTTGTGCTAAGTATATCGCCTTTCCTGACCAGGAGTTAGCAAGCTGGTCCACTGACTAAATCCAGCCCACCGTCTGTTTCTGTACAGTCCATGACCTGAGAGGAGTTTGTACATTTTCAAATGGCTATTGAATATAACATCCTAGATGTTGACATCCTAGATACTGCCTCTTAGCTTGCAAAGCCTCAAGTATTTACTATCTGGCCCTCTAAGAAAAAAAATCCCCATAGGCTTAGTACCTAGCACAGTGTGGAACCCATGCAACGCCTCAAAGACTTTGCAGGACAAAATTCCAATTTAACTTTCTCAACGTGTGCGTGCCTGCCCTCGTGTGGCCATCTGTCGAAATTGCAGACACACCACCCCGGGGCCTTAAGAAAGTCAGGAGGGATCAAGTCAGTATCTAATTTTGTTCCCACACATTTGTTGAGCACCAAGTCCTGGTATTTTGACACTGAATTTCTTGGGGCTTCAGTTTCCTCTTTAAATAAATAGATATAATGTCACTCTATGGAGTAGTGAGGATAAAATAAAATCACGGGTCATGAAATTACAACACTGCAGTGGGCGAACAGGCTAAAGACGTGCGCAGACCACACGCCCTGCAAATGGCAGCTACTCCCATCTCTTGTTCATCCCCACCACTTCATGTTTACCTTCATGAGAAAGAGTGAAAATGTTTCCCAGTGTGTGTAAGGATGAGTACTGGGACAATTTTGGTGCCACTCTTTGTAAACCCAGGTCAGGTACCACCATGTTGCCCCCCTAACATGGACCCCCCTCTGCTTGGTGACCACACCAGCCCACTCTGCCCCACTAGTGAGAACAGGCTCGGGCGGGGCGCACTCCCTTCCCCGCTGCTTCATCTAGTTTCCAAGGCCGCGTGTCCATTTCCTCAGAAGCAGCAGGAAGGACTTGGACCGAACTGCTGCACGTGTGGGGAGCCTGGGCCGCCACTCATTCCTACCTGATAAGCTGAAGTTGGACTGGTGGAGGTTTCTGATGGGCGGAGGCTGGTGTTTGGAAGGCGAAGATTTGGCTGAAGGAGCGGGAGTTGCATATTTGGGTGTGGCTGGTACCTCGTACACAGGACCGTCATACATGCCCCTGGAAACCCCTTGCAATCCAAAAACCTAAACAGAGGATGGGAGAGTGTGATTGATCGACACTGTGCACCTGTGCCTTTCTGGGCAGACAAAGCAGAGCCCTGCGGGTGAGAGAGAAACCTGAGGTCACTTCGAATGTGCATGCACACATACACAACACGCACACGTACATCTACACATCACACATATGCACCCACACTCACACAGGCATTCGTACACAAGCATGCACACACACAACATGCACACGTATGACATGTGCACATCACACACATGCACCCACACTCACACATTCATACACAAGCATGCATACATACACATATACATACACACATGCATACACATACATAGCACACACCACACACATGCACTCACATATATGCAGTCATGCACATATATATACATGCACATGCAGTAAATATGCCTACACAGTAGCATACACACGTGAACATGCACACACACTCTTAAACACATATACATTCACACTCAAAGGCATACACTCACATATGTATACACATGCATACATGCCCACACACGTCCACACTCAGATATACACACCCGTATATACACTTACACACACACTCATACACATACACACAAAGCTTCATGCAGGAGGACCCCAAATGCCTTCCAAGAAGAAATCACTTTCCCTGACACTACCGCCTACCCACCCCCGGAAAGGACCTCTGAATCCCAGACAGGCAGCAGCAAAGGCCCCATCTTCATGTATGTTCTTACAGAAGTCAATGGCAAGGCAAAGATTCGGGGGGCAGGTAGTTTGTTGGAAGACGGTTCCAGAAAGGGGGAAGAAGTGGGGAGGTGAGACAGGGAGGGAGAAAACTCAGTACAGAGGGACAAGGAGTGGGCCAGGTCTGTGGGGGGCAGGGCTGGGGACGCTGTGGGGAGCACACCTCCGCACCAGCCTGCAGGAGGATGGGGAGGAGGACAACGGAGCCACAGCCCCAGCCCCAGCCCCATTGGGAAAGGGCTATGGGGGCAGAGACCATGAAAGCAGCAGGGCTTCCAGGCAGGAGGCTGTCAGCCTGCTAGGAACTGCCGATAGCAGCCCAGGTGACCTCAAGGGTGGCCAAGGTTGGGAGGGCACCTGCTCCAGGCACTGGAGAACAGCATGTGTTCAGGGACCTGCCCAGGGTCCCAGCATGGGTCAGTGGCAGCGCCCTACCCCAACACGGGGCTTCACCCTCTACAGCAGGTGACAGTGTCCTCACCCCAGCCCCGGCTCCCTCCTTCTCCATAGCAGGTGACGGCACACTGATCCCCAACTCTGGGCTCCTGCCTCTCCATAGGAGGAAGCCTCAATTTTAGCACTAAGTTCAAAGACCCACCACCTGCCTATCACGTTGACGGCCCTCCCCTCTGTCCTTGGAGCCCTGCTCCCTGACTCCCTGGGCCTCATTGTATCCTGTCTGCTTTTCTCTGTGGCTTTTGCGTTGCTTCCTGGGTGAGGCCCTTCATCACTCCCTGAAGCTCAGGTGGCCAGAAGCAGGCTGTGGTGCAGGTCTCTCCCTCACCTGGCCTAGCTCCTGCAGGCATGAAGGAATCCCTATGCAACGGGATCCCTGGTCCTACTGCTCCTGCAAACTGCTGTCTTGGCGTTTGGGGTCACATATCTGCTCTCACGGAAGCGGACTGTTAACCGCAGGCCTCAGACTCAGACCAAGAAGGAAATGAAGCCAGCCAAGGGGTGTTTCTGCCTCTTCGGTGGGTGTCCCAGCCAGGGATTTCCATGAGTCCCCTGTCCTCAAGTGGCCTGCCGCCTGTGCCTGGCCTTGTCCCGGATCTGACTTGTTTCTACCCCATCCCTTGTTTCCCCATCCGGTGCGCAGCATCTGTGCAATTTGGTGTCTTTGACTTGGGTGCTACACCTCATGGAAGCTGGGGAGGGACCAAAACCAGACACAGAGCCCCGCAGTTGGGGCTGGAGCCTGGGAATGCAGGAAGGCCTCTGGACTTTTCCATCTCAATTGGTGCCACTTATGAAGCACACAAAGAGCAGGAACACACACACACACACACACGTACACACATGCCCCCCACACACGTGCACACACGTACACACATGCCCCCACACACGTACACACATACACACATGCCCCCCACACACGTACACACGTACACACATGCCCCCACACACGTACACACATACACACATGCCCCACACACACGTACACACATACACACATGCCCCCACACACGTACACACACATGTACACACATGCCCCCCACACGCACATGTACACGTACACACACACGTACACACATGCCCACACACACAGAGCTCCCATGCTCGCATATACACACGTGCACACACTCCAGTACATGCACACACATCCCCATATGCCTGCATACACACGTGCACGCATAACGCACACATACATGCACATGCGCGTGCACACACACACACATTAAGCTGGCCTTTCTGGCAAACATCAGCTGTCTCATGGGGAAAGCAGGTGCCACGGGGATGGGAGGGCCTGGCTAGGGAAGATGTTGGCTACGGGTGGGAGTCTATCTCAGCTGTAAGAAAATTCCCTCCTCTGCGTTGCTCTGAAGTTAGGAATAGAGACTGCTCCTTCCCTTTGATAGATGTCCTGAGGTCAGCGCTAAGGTTGTTCAAGGAAAATAGGGAACGACAGGGCAGAAATGTCAAGGGAGGAAGGAAGGGAAGAAAGGGCGGATCTGAAGGGAGCCCTGCCTGCAAGACGCCAGGGATAGTGCCTTGCTCCAAAGGGCCAGACCCGAGGGTTTCTGGGCCATGACTCTGGCTAAGTCCTTCACGGCTCTGGGCTGCAAAAGAAGGATCACAGCACCTCCAGTGGGTGGGCAGGATTGCTTAAGATGACGCAGGACAGCGCCCAGAGCAGCTTGGTAAGCATCCCTCCCGTGATCCACCCACCCTCACGGGTGCACACCCCTCTACAGTTTACAAAGCCCTGGAACTTGCGTGTCCTCATTTGATGCTCACTCCTGTCCTCAGACAGGAGCCCAGGCCAGCGTCTCAACCCATTTGACAGACAAGGAAAGGGAGGTTCCCAGAGCGATGACATTATTAACTTTGCACGTCAGATCTCGATTCCCCAAGAGACACCGTCGGCTCTGGTCCCACGGGTGGGCCCGCTCCCCTGCAGACACACTCACCTTATTCCTGATTTTGACGCGCTGGTAGAGGTGCTCCGGGAATGGCTTCCGCGGAATGAAGCGGCCCATGCCCTTGTTAACGTTGATGTTTCCAGCTTCAAAGACGATCTTGCCCTGGCTGATGACCACTAGTGGGGAGCCGTGGCACTCCATGCCCTCGAAGATGTTGTACTCCACTGCCTGCACCAACAGCCTCAGCGTTACTTCCCAGGGTTTGCTCTGCTCCAACCGAGCTGTTCACAACAGCGATTTTGCCTAACATTATATCATAGGCGTGTTCCAATGTTTTTTTTTTTCTCTCTAAAAACACCTTTTATTGACTGTCTAATATTCCACTGTATGGTCCACAATGTATGTAACCAGCAGCTCACCGTTGGGCATGTAGGCTGCTGGTAGCTTTCTATAATCAAATCAATATTGTTCTGGGGCATCATGAACAAGAAGGGGGTCCCCCTGGGGTTATGCAGTGTGGCTGCTTTGACTATACTGGACATAAAAATAAATATAATGTTCTTTATTTAAAATGTCTCTTTAAATAAAATTTTTTTTCTCTAGGATAGGTTTCTAAAATCAAACGACTGGGTGAAAGAATATGAGCTGTTTTAAAGCATGTGTTCCCTATGGGCAAATTATTTTCCCAAGGGATGAAACTAACTGACACTGTATCTGCAATAAGGGAACATTTCATGTTAGCGCCCTCCAGCATTGGGTAATGCCATTTTTTTCTTTCTCTGCTAATTTGAAAGACAAAATAACATTTCCTTTAAAACACACATTTGGCCATGCACGGTGGCTCATGCCTGTAATCCTAGCTACTCGGGAAGCTGAGGCATGAGAACTGCTTGAACCTGGGAGGCAGAGGTTGCAGTGAGCCAAGATCGCGCCACTGCACTCCAGCCTGGGGGATAGAGTGAGACTCTGCTTCCAGAAAACAACAACAACAGCAAAAAACAAAACCCATACATTCCTTCCATCACTCTTAAAGTGAACACTTGAACTTGTGTGTCAACTGTCACCAGCCAACTGCTTTTATTTATTATTTTAAAAGTAGGTCACATACATGGTTGAAAAAAAATCAAATAGTAAAAAAGATATGTGATAGAAAGGTAAATCTGTCTTCTACTTGAGTATGACACATATGCCTTGAAGAGTTTCTTCGGTATCTCTAGGTATGTCCAAGGCCTGAATAATTGTCTGACATACACATCTCTACACAGACATTTCTCACCCTAGTTTTTCCTTACCTCAGCAACTGTTCCATATCAGCACACATACAAAACACTTTTACACGGCTATACCATATTTCATCAGGAAGATATACTACCATTTATATGCCCAGTTCCCAAGGATCAACAGTTGGGTCATTGCCATGCCTTTGCTAAAAACAATGCTGAAACAGACTTTGCATCCACAATCTGCACACATGAACATGTTTCGAGATGTGGAGTCTGGGGCCAAAGAGTAAATGGATTTTCGCCTTTGATAAAGTTGCCCTCCAAAAAAGACAACACTAGTTTCCATTTCCAACAAAACTCTGTGAGCTTACCTGATAGCCTTTGGTAAACAGTATCTTTGTATATTAAACTCCTGATCTCAGTTGCTGGCACAGGTGAAAAATACTATCTCTAGGTTGTTTTTTGCATTTGTGACTGAGACTGGGTCTCTTTTTAAATCAACACATGCCGTTTCTATATTTCTTACTGTGTCACTGTGTTTTGCACATTGTTTTATTTCTCAGAGTCTTGCCATTCTTCTTACTGATTTCTGAAAGTACACACTCAGTGTTAAAGAATTTATCCTTTGTTATGTGTGTTGCAAATATTTCCTCCCTCCCTGGTCCTCTGTCTCTGGAACTCATATGAAGTAATTGTTTTTGCCACACAGATTGTTTTGTATATTTTTTATGTAGTCAATGGTCAAACAGACCATTCTTTTCCTTTACCATTTCTAAATTTTGTGCCTTGTTTAGCAAGATCTTTTCCCCTTCAAAATTACCATTTTTTTAAAAATGTGTGTTTTATTCTAATCCTTTCATAGTTTTATTTTATCTTAATCTTTGATCCATGGTTTGATTTCTTTGGTAGTAAACAGCAGGGCAGAGAGACGTTAAGCCTCATGGGCCAGGTGTTCTAACACATTTGGATGAGTAACTATCGGTTTCCCAATTCTAATTTTCTCCTTTATTGTAAACCAAATTCTCATATTCAGTTAGTCTATTCCTTGGCTCTCTTTTCTTGTACTCATGCCAAACTGTTTGGTTTATTGCAGCTTTATGACATGTTTTAATAACTAGGATGACTGACACTCCCAGCCCAGTCTTCCCTTTTTTCAGAACTATTTCAGCTACTCTCACATTTCCCATCTGGGAACTCTGCTTTCCTAGCTAAATAATTAAATTTTCTGATGGGATCACATCAAATTTATAGATTAGATTAGAAAGAACTGATATGTTCACTATATTGAATCTTCTCAGTGTAAAGGTCCTTGAATTTATATAAGTCTTTAGTTTATTTTTTTGGCTTGTTTGTTTTGAGACAGGGTCTCACTCTGCAGTGCAGTGGCACAATCATGGCTCACCACAGCCTCCAAATCCTGGGCTCAAGCAATCCTCCTGCCTCAGCCTCCCAAGTAGCTAGGACTACAGGCATGCACCACCATGACTGCTTAATTTTTTTATTTTTTTTGTACAGGCAGGGTCTCATTATGTCACCCAGTTTGGTTTCAAACTCCTAGCCTCAAGTTCCCCCACCTGAGCCTCCCAAAGTGCTGGGTTTACAGGAATGAACCACCATGCCAGACCAAGTCTTTAGTGTTTATTGCTATTATAGGATTTTGATTTCCATTCTATTTTCCAAAGTGATTTTTGATTCTTCCATAGAAAAACTATCAATTCTTTATATTGGTTTGTAATCTGATGGTGTTTGATGATTTTTAGGTGCATTCTTGGGGATTCCAGGCAATCACGTCTCCTACACACAGCTGTTGACACCGTGCCGGCCTCGTAGGACCCAGGCAGACAGTGCATTTCCAGTGTTAGCATTTGCTAACCTAATTCTCCCTCACCCTAAAGTGGCTCCACTATGGAGTGATTCATAACTGTGCTGAGGGAAACGTGAATTGTGAATATGGAGAGGTGGTGCAAGGAACCAGTCACCCATCTCCCAGCTGAAACTGGCCAGCCCTTGGGGATCTGGGCTGCTGTCCCTACGCTTGGGTGAGGAACATGCTATGCTGTGGTGAGAGTCTCAAGCTGCCAGATGTGAGGAGGCCCCGGTCACATCACAAATGCCACACCCTGCATTTCACAACACCACCAAATTTTAAATATCAATTCCTTCTTTTCTTAAAGCTAATATACAAACAATGTAAAAATTTAAACAACACAAAATACCGTGATTAAAAAACCTCTTGTCTCTCCCATCCATGAGCCCCCGTTCCCTGGTTCCCTCCAGGGAAGACTGGTTTCTTTTACACCCTAAGAAAAGCAGCCAGTCAGCTGATGTGTGCATAAACCAAATGTGGTCCATCCCTACAAGGGGATATTATTCAGCCATTAAGGAACATGGTACCCATCCATGATATAGCATGGATGATCCTCAAAAATATGATGCTAAGTAGAAGAAGCCAGACATAAAAGGCCACATACTGGATGATTTCATTTCTATGAAATGTCCAGAACAGGCAAATCCACAGGAACAGAAAGCAGGTTACTGGTTGCTAGGGAATGGGGGAGGGAGAGGGGGACTAATTGTTCATGGGCACAGGGTGGTGTTTTTTTGGAGGTGATGAAAACCTTCTGGAATTAGTGATGATTGTACAACCTTCTCAATACACTAAAAGCCACTAAATTGTACACTTGAAAATGGTGACATTTATGGTATATGAATTATATCTTGATAAGAAAGTTTAAAACATCCAGATAGGCCGGGCGCGGTGGCTCAAGCCTGTAATCCCAGCACTTTGGGAGGCCGAGACGGGCGAATCACAAGGTCAGGAGATCAAGACCATCCTGGCTAACCCGGTGAAACCCCGTCTCTACTAAGAAATACAAAAAACTAGCCGGGCGAGGTGGCGGGCGCCTGTAGTCCCAGCTACTCGGGAGGCTGAGGCAGGAGAATGGTGTAAACCCGGGAGGTGGAGCTTGCAGTGAGCTGAGATCTGGCCACTGCACTCCAGCCTGGGCGACAGAGCAAGACTCCGTCTCAAAAAAAAAAAAAAAACAAAAAAACAAAAAAAACCATCCAGATAGTCTATGATATACAAACATGTATGCACACCCATGACATGGCACTTTGACGTGAATGTTTTCCACAATGATAGGAAAGAATAAAAGGTGTGTTTTATAGAAAAGTAGATCTAAAATCTAATCACTGGTCAGTATTCAAGAAATGATCTCTTTTCATTGTTAAAAGTAATTTTTTTAAAACATACAAAAACAAAACTAACCTCCAACAACATTTCTCAATCCATGTTCTGAAAAAAATTGCAATTATGTGGATGGCATTGCTTTGGACAAAGAAAATGAAACAGACAAAATCCTTTGGTCAGACCACTTCATGGTATCCTCAATTGCCCTCTTGTTGCTCTGAAAAGAATTCAAATCTTGCCTCATGCAGAGAGAAGGGATGCTTCCCCAAGTTTAACCTGAAGACAATTACCTCCCAGATGGGTACCCCTGGGTATATTACATAGTGTTATGGGTTGAATCGTGCTCCCAAAAAAAGATATGTTGAAGTCCTAACCCCCATGACCTCAAAATATGACCTTATTTGGAAACAGAGATTTTGCAGGTGTAATTAGTTAAGATGAGGTCACGCTGGGGTGTGGTGGGCCCAACATCCAATGACTGGCATCCATAAAAGGAGAAGACACAGCAGAGAAGGCCATGCAATGACAGAGGCAGAGATGTAAGGGATGCCTTACACGCTGTGGAACCAAGTACTGCTGGGGACGTCAGACACTAAAAGAGTGGCCTGGAAGGGATCTGTTCTCAGAGCCTTCAGAGAGAGCATGGCCTAGCCAACACCTTGGTTTCAACTTCTATCCTCCATAACTTTAAGAGACAAAATTTCTTTTGTTTAAACCACCCAGCCTGTGGCACTTTGTAACAGCATCCAGAGGAAACTTAACGCACATGTCCTCTGTCTGTCCATTTTCTCATTTATTAATAACAATATACCTAACTAGAAGATCCTGAGGATTAAATGAGATGATGCGTGGAGAATGCTAAGCACGGAGTAACTACAAAACAGTATTTGGCTGGATTGTGATGATAATCCAGGAGTGCCCACTGCTAAGCATGGAATCTGGTGTGGCCCCTGATCCCACATTGAAATAGTAAGACAATCCCAGCTCAGTCTAATTCCTTCTGGGTCCTTTTCTGCTGGCTAACCTTTGACTGGCTAACTCAGACACTCACATTCCTTTCTAGATGAGGATCACCTTATGAAGCAAGGGGCAGCTCCCACAGCCAGATGGCAGTGGGAGTGCACACCCTCTGCTATGGTCAGAATATCCCCTCAAAATTCAACTGGACATTTAATTGCCATTGCAATATTATTAAAATGTGAGATCATTAAGAGCTGATTAGGTCATGAAGGCTCTGCCCTCATTAATGGGTTAATGCTATTATCACAGGAGTGAGTGAGTTATTGTGAGACTGGGCTTGTTATAAAAGTGAATTCAGCATCCTCTTGATATTTCTTTCATACTTGTTCTCTCTTGTCCTTCTGCCCTCCGCCATGGGAGAAATCAGCAAGAAGACCTTTGCCGGATGCCAGCATTTTAATATTGAAATCCCCAGCCTCCAGAACCATGAGTCAAATAAATTTATTTTCTTTATAAATTACCCAGTCTGTGGTATCTATTACAGTAGCACAGTACACTCCACACCCTAACTCCTAACACATGTGCACGTGCATACACACGGAGTTACAGAGCCATTTTCACAAGAACTAAGACGTGGTTGAGACCAAGACACCCTGTCACTGACAAGACCCTCTCCCATTGCCTCTCCTATGTGCACAGACCCCAAGCAGTGTGTACACACATGAAATAATTAATAATAATAAATAGTAGAATTGCATGCCCTGCTGGACTGTACATGTGAGTGGCATAAACCTTTCTCCATAAGAAGATGATCTCAGGCACCCTGTTCCCTGGAGATGGGGACTGTGGGAAGCAAGTAGTGTTACCAGGGAGCATTGTGTATTATAAGAATGACCTGGATTGGTGAGCCGGACAAGGTCAGTAAGCAGCTAAGACCTCTGCTTCTGCAGGCCATGTCTCTTGCAGCCAAGTGGATACTCCAGGGCCATGCCCATGAGCTGCTACAAGTGTTTCCTGTAGCTTTCTTATGAAACTTCCTTGTGTCTGGCGTCCTGTCCCCATACCTGTGGTCTCCTTCTCCAGTATGTGAGCCCAGGGACTATGGGAACACCTACTGCAGCTCCATCATGGTGTGCATATGCCCTACTTCTGGCCTGTGTGCTTGCACAGACTCCAGTGAGCCAGGGACCACTGTGGCCTCTTGGGTCTGTGCATGTAATTGTTAATCCAGACGCAAGGCCACTGTTGGCCATGCACAAGGGTGTTAAAGCAAGCCCTTCAGGGAGGCACAGGTGTCTTCTGCCATCTCTGCGTGCACCCTTTCTGTGCATGCATCTTTGGGTAGGTTGCTGGATGAGTGGAGAAATCAAAAGCATATAAGATACAAAGCAGAAATGGCCCATAATGATGGGCATGGAATGTGAGAAAGTGTGCACTTTAGGGCCAACCTTTTCCTGTCTATTAGCAGCCAGCCACAAAACTGATGGGAGTTTTCTAATATACCAAATAAAATCCTTTCTAGCTTGATAATTAAATTGAGAACCTTAGACCTAATACTTTCCCTCGCTGAGCCCTGAAGCTTACACATTAGAAGCAGTATCAGATGGCTGACAACGCGTGCATCCATGAGCAGGAGCAGAGAGAGGCAGAGAGAGAAGGAGAAGCAGCTTAACTGAGCCTGCTCAAATCCCTCCTCCCAATCTCTCCAGTCAGGCTCTATATCAGATCACATTCTAGGTGGAAAATTCATAAATCATTTGAATCAGTCTTTTGAAATGATTACAGTGAAGAATCACTTATCTCAGCAGCACAAATAGGCCAGGACTTACCGACTTGTGACTTTTGGCTGTTATGGTCTTCACCTTGTCGGGGTCCCAGATGACCACGTCAGCGTCCGAGCCCACGGCAATCCGCCCTTTCCTTGGGTACAGGTTAAAGATCTTGGCTGCATTGGTGCTGGTGACAGCGACAAACTGGTTCTCATCCATTTTGCCAGTAGCCTAAAGGCAAGACCCACAGATGAGAAGAACCTCTCATAATGGGGCCAGGAGGAGGGGCGGCTGGGCACAAATGGAAGCCTGCCAGCTGGAGTTCTTGCAAGGCTTGGAATTCTCTCCTCTCCCAGCTAAAAACGTACCATCGTCAAGAACCCCGAAGGGCCCAGCCTCCTCAGAGAGGATGTTTAATTAACCGTACAGAGGTATGTTGACACAAGAGCCACGATGACATCTTGTCCATGTCACCAGGCCCAAGTTTAACAGAAGATAAAAACCTTTGGTTTCAGGTCAGTGATCAGAGTGAGACCCAGCTCTTCCTCTGCAACAAGAAATCTCTCTCTACCCACTCCACACCCCAACTCCTAACGTGTGTGCACGTGACACACGGACTTACAGAGCCATTTTCACATGAACTAAGATGTGGTTGAGAAACAAAACAAAACATTTTTCAATCTTAAGATATAAAGGACAAGGGTGACATCCACGAATGCAGAGGCCTCTCCCGGACTTGAGCTACTTTCTCACAAGTTACGCATTCCCTCCTGCGCCCTCCTAGTATATCTGCTTCTGCCTCCATGTAAGAAGGGAACTTTTAAGAACCCGGCGTGCGTAATGCATTGGCTTTCGCAGCGCAGGTAGGGTGTTTCCCGAATGCTCCTGAGAACAGATCCAGCCTTACCACCGCCTTGTCCCAGACGACGGTCATCCGCTCCTCTATCCCGTTGACACCCTCGGGAATCAGGGTGAAGTTGTCCTTGCCCACCGCCTTCTGGGCAGTGCTGTAGGGACAGTGGCCGCTGCCTGTGACCTGCAAGTCCCCACTGGCAAGGACAAAACAAGGTGGAGTTCAGACCTTAGTTCATTTTGAAGGCAAATCCCGACTTCAGACAGGTACATGCAGTACAGCCAGTGAACGAATGAATAGATAAGGAAGCCAGTGGGTAAGAGAGAAACTCCAGCGTGTGCCTGCACATCTCACAAGTCCCAGAGATATCACTGGCCCCATGCTCTGCATGTTACAAAGCGAGAAATGTGTGCTGACATTTGTCTTCTTGACACAAGGCAGTTGGCACAAGGGCTAGCTGGTGTGTTTGTGCTGTGCTTGCAGAACAAACACTATTCACTGGTTATAGCAAAGTGGCACAAGTTCACTGGGATGTACCCTTGCATCCCCTGGTGTTTCAAAAACTGTTTCAAAAACATATACTCTTTGATATATCAGGTGCCCTGAGCTGAACACCTAAGACAGTAAAATGCTGAGTGTGGTGGCTCACACCTGTAATCCCAGCACTTTGGGAGACCATGGCAGGTGGATCACCTGAGGTCAGGAGTTCGAGACCAGTCTGACCAACACGGTGAAACCTTGTCTCTACTAAAAAAAAAAAAAAAAAAAAAAAAATTAGCCAGGCATGGTGGTGGGCCCCTGTAATCCCAGCTACTTAAGGGGCTGAGACAGGAGAATTGCTTGAACCCAGGAGGTGGAGGTTGCAGTGAGCCGAGATTTCGCCATTGCACTCCAGCCTGGGTGACAAGAGCAAAACTCAGTCTCAAAAAATAAAATAAAATAAATTAAAAAATAAAAACGAATGGACCATTATTTGTGGTTCTAAATGAAGGGTGAAGAGGATGAGGCTGTCCTCCAATCCAGAGGCCCAGGAAATGTTAGCCATTACCTAGATGCAGAGGAATGTATTTAGAAGTTATCTTCACTCATTTATTCAACAAAATTGTGTTGCATGCTTCCTACGTGCCTGGTACAATTTAAGGCATAGGGAGTGCGTCTAAGAACCGAAAGGGAGAGCTTCTGCATGTATCAGCTCTGCTGAGGGACGGAGGAGACTGGCAATAAGCAGAGGCAAACGGGGCACATGGGCGCTGTCAGAGCGAGTGTCAGGGATTCAACTAAAGCAGGTGGGGTGAGGCGTGCTGGGGACAGGCTGGGGATGCCGTTATCAGGAGGATAATCAGAAAATTACATCACTGAGAAGGAGCCTTCCAGCAAAGATCTGAAGGAAGTCACAGAGCAAACCACGTGGTGTCTAAGAAAGAGAGAACTAGCCAGGGGCTCCCATGAGCGGAAAGGCCCCGAGGCAGGGTCCTGCCTAGGGTTCAGGGTCAGCATGAAGCCAGGACTGGACCAGCCAAGGGCAGAGGAGGCCCAGGGAGGGAGGTTGGTCAGGGCATGTGCGCCGGATTGAGTTCTGCCTTGTGGGACGCTGTGGGGACTTGGGTTTCACCGGGAGAGGACTTACTGGTTCTGAGCAGAGGAGTGTTTGATCTAATCTAGGTTCTAAATGTCTAAGAGCAGACTGTGATGGGTAGCGGGGGGGTGGGCCTACGTGGAAACAGAAAGGCTTGGTAGGAAGCCAGGGAGGACGGTGGCCTGAGCCAGGATGGCCACAGCAGACAGGTGAGGCGCTGTCAGACTCCAGGGCCTCTGGTCCGTGTTCCTGACATTTCCTGAGATGGGCAAGACTGCGGGGGTAGCAGCTTTATGGGGGAAGATCTGCAGTTCTCTGTAAACGTGACTTGCCCACCAGACATTGGACTGCAGATGTGGAGTAAGTCCTTGGCTATGCCAGTCAAGGGTTTCTGTACCATCAGGGGGACAGTGATTTCCACGTGGGTGCACACTGCTGCCCCCTCCTCCAAGGTTCCTTCTGCCAAGAAGCCCCGTCTTATCCTCCCCTATTGGGCAAACTCTTACCCATCCCCGAGCTTTAGTCTCGATGCCACCTCCTCTGGAAAGCCTTCTGCAAACCTCCCGGTGGGTTCTAAGCATGCGTGTCTGCTTCCAGAGTGGCCTGGACACTTAGGCTTGCTGTGTGGCCTTGCTATTGCTAAGTGCTCATCCCTTGTGGTGGCTAACAGAAGGGAAGGGGCTGAGGTGCTGGGCTCCATGGTGTGCGTGCACCACAGCAGGTGCGCTGCAGGCAGCAGCAGCCACTTCTGGAGCCCTCGGCTCCAGGTCCTCTTCCTGCACTCTCATAGGCAGCTCTGCCACAGGTACTGTCTGCTCCCACTTTGAGTAAAATGAGGGGGACCAAGAGACGTTACGGGTGATGTCCCAGGTCCAGGGTGACACAGCCTTGTCTCCATCCCTAATCCTGAGTGCTTCCCAATACACCACGGTGCCTGCCACAGAGCAGGTACTTAACAGTAGGTTGGCTCAACAGGAGGAGGTCAATAGATGTGAATGGAACAGTCACTGGATGCCACAGATCTTCAGGTCCCTGAAGGCCTGTTGTAAGGCACACAAGTGCTGTCCTTTCAGAGCACGGGGCAGAGCCTCCTCTATAATCATGAGTCCAAACCAGCCTGCGGATTCCCACCATTAACTCTCTGCCTCCAAAGGCCCCAGCTGCCTCCCCCAGCCCCACATTCTCACAGGTCTCACCAGGCCAGCAGGGAGGTCAAGTAGTCCGGCGTGGTGGGGTCTGGGCTCAGGGGAGGGGAGGTCACAAACGCCGCAGCCTTGGCCCAGTTCTTGCTCCAGTAATGGGTGCCATCAGTCCCCAGGCTAGCGGCAATGGGCTCGCCAAAAACTAGGAGCCCTTGAGAGGGGCAAACACAAACAAGCCTGGTTAAAAGCAAATACTCTCTTGAGGCAGATGTCAAAGGCACAAAATTGGAAGACTGTAGAGGGAGAACGGGGCTGGCTGAAGGCCGGAACACTGGCCACCGTTCTCGCAGGCATCACTGCCTGCACCGCAGGGACCTTGGGTGTCAGACCCAGTTCCATCACATTGTCCACACCCCGCCAAGCGCTCCGTGGGGCAGACGGCAGCTGACTCACCCAGCAACCTTGTGGATACGGCTGTTGCTTTTAGGGTTTGGACCTTATTATGTCCTTTTACAGATTCATAAGCCAAGGCACAGAGCCACGATTTGCTGTCTCGGTTTGGGATCTGCTGGAAGCAGATCTTAGGAATCTAGTTCAAGCGTCTTATTTGGGAGGCGATTCCAGGAAACACTGGCTGGGGATTGAGGAAGTGACATAAGGCAGGGAAAGTAGCCAATAAAGGGAGATTTCTCATCGAGGCACAGCGGAGGGCCTTGGCATTCAGTCCTGCTTGGGAACACGCCTCGGGGTCGTCCCACCCCAGGGGAAAGCCAGTTGGATGTATTTCTATCAGCCCAGGGCCGGAGGGTGGCTTCCTGAGTACCAGCTTCCCAGAAGTTCCCGCTTGCCTTTCATGGAGTGGGCCAGGCGGGCTTCTTCCAGAAAAGTCTGCAGGCGGAAGCTGGGGCTCCCAGGAAAGATCTTTGCATTAGGGACCAAGGGCAAGAGATGTGGCCCGAGAGACCCTGCTGCCCTCGCCCGAGGCCACCTGCTGCCCAGCAGGAGAGGCAGCTGTGAGCTCTGCCCGGCTCTAGGGCAGCCCATCAAGCAGCGCTCTCTGCAGTGAGGCAGGTGCCCTACGTCACAGCTGCCCAACCAGCAACCACTGGCCACATGTGGCTCTTAAGCTGGTGTGGCTGGTGCCACTGAGGAACTAACTTGTTCCTTTTATTTAACATTACTTAATTTAAATTTAAATAGCCATGTGTGGCTAGTGACCACCTTATGGCTTCCTGTGGCTCCAGAACCTGCCTGCTTACCCACTCCTGGCTGGTACTGCTTCCAGATTTCTGTAACCTCTCTGAGCCTGGGTCTCCTTATCTTCAAAACGGGGCTAGTTTCAGGCAAGCTGTGCTGTTCTAGCCTCTACTTGTCAGCTTGCCCTTAAAAACACTGAAGCAACGTGTGTGGGGTCCACGGTTGCTCTGTCCAATCAGGCAGTCCTGAGCCGCATGTGGCCACCAATAACCTGAGGCTGTGGTTAGTCTGAACTGAGCTGTGTACATGTAAAATACACACGGAATTTTGAAGAGAGTACAGAAAACATCATGCAAAATAGTAATGATTTTTACATTGATGACATGCTGAATATTTGGATCCATTAGATTAAACATAATATATGATTAAAATTCTCTTTCAATGGAGCTGAACTTATCAAGGTGAATGTCCTAGGGTCCTAGGGTCACTGGGACCAAAGAATTCCAGCCACCATCCTTGTGTCAGGAGCATCCCCCCTCCACCCCTCCCTCCTCAGACAGAACTCTGAGTTCGGGAGGGAGTGAACTTGAACCTGCAGGACACCCCCTTCCAGGCCCCAGCTGCCCTAGAAGGCCCAGGGCCGGCTGCATACCTTTCTTCCTGGCCAGAGCGATGATGTCGGCTGCACTCTTGCTCATGACCTTGGTGATGTACACAGGGCAGTTGATCCGGCCCGCAATGGTGATGGCCCGGAACACCGCCTCGGCCTCCAGCTGAACACGGCACACACAGTGTCACAGGAGGGAAGGCTGGGGGCACAGCTACCACCCATCTCCATTTTCCTTAACTAAATGTGGTCAGAAGGGAAATCTGCTCCATCGAATGAGAAGGACATACGGAGTCCAACAGCGCTTGACAGTGCCCCTGCTCTCTGGGGCGGAGCACTGGTCTCACGCTGGGATACAGCCGCAACGTCCAAGCGCTATACAACTTTACACCACTGCCTCCCGGTTCCGTCCTGACCTCACTACGGGCCAGGAACACACAGCTCGTGGCCATGCCTGGGCCATGGAGCTCATGAAGAGCACTGGGTGGGATCTCAAGCCCCTCAGGACATGGAACCTGTCCACTCACGTCTGTGTCCCGTGTCCAGCAGACACCAGGCCCAGGGCATGGGCCCAGGAGACTCAGTAATGACCTGATGAGGGCATCAGAAAATGTCCTCAACTTGGCCAGGTGCGGTGGCTCACACCTGTAATCCCAGCACTTTGGGAGGCCAAGACGGATGGATCACTTGAGGTCGGAAATTTGAGACCAGACTGGCCAACATGGTGAAACCCAGTCTCTATTCATGAGATCAGAAGATTAAGACCATCCTGGCTAACATGGTGAAACGTCATCTCTACTAAAAATACAAAAAGTTAGCTGGGCGAGGTGGTGGGCACCTGTAGTCCCAGCTACTTGGGAGGCCGAGGCAGGAGAATGACGTGAACCTGGGAGGTGGAGCTTGCAGTGAGCTGAGATCGTGCCACTGCACTCCAGCCTGGGCGACAGAG
>NW_012114522.1:4130336-4132518 GCF_000951035.1 Colobus angolensis palliatus | reverse complement strand
TCTTCTCTCCTGTACACTGGGGATAACAGTGCTTGTATTGCAGAGTGACTGTGCTGATCAGATGAGCGAGCATACAAAACACGCGCAGCACAAAACCTGGAGCTGAGCGAGCACTCGCTCATGAATCAGTAGCCGACTCTCATCTCTACTTCAGCTGCCTCTTCTTGGCATCTGTCTTTCTGGCAGGAAACCACTACCTCAAACTTATCATATAACCTGGAAATGGCTCCCTGAGCTGATGGCCCAGATTCAAATCCATCTGGCCCAAAGTTGCTTTGTCCCAGGAACACTTTAATTTCTAAAAAAAAAAAAAAAAAGTTTGACATTGCCCAGATGCCAGCTGTGCTGTTGCTAATTTTAACTTCCTCAGTGTGTGTGTCATTGTTCTTGGACATAACCCCGTCATGAACCCCGGGCCCCATCAACCATGAAAGGAAATCACAATTTCAACTGTGCGTCTGTGGTTATTACGCTCGAGGCTGTTACAAGAATATAAATGGGAAACAATTTCAAAGTCTAACAGCTGGGTAGATTTAAGTAAACAATGGAATAATTTCAGCTACTGAAGACGCTGTTTACAAAGCATTTTTAGAAAATGTTTACAAAAGGATTTTAGAATACCGAGAAATCCCTATGTGAAATTGTGTAGATGTCAGTTACTATTCTGGAAGGAAAGAGGAAGTAAGGAGGGGGAGGGCAGGGGAGGGAAGGGGAATAGAGAGAAGGGGAGGAAGGGAAGAAAGGCAGGAGGGAGGGAGAAGAGGGGAAGAAGGGAGGATGAAAGATGACATAATGAGGAAAAACAAAAAGGAGAATAGGATTTCTAGTCGAAATAATGGACTACACATATGCATTTGTTTCACTGCCTTCCAAAACACACTGAAGTTACAACAGAAAGAGATACACAGGAACCAAGAAAATACAGAGAAGACCACAGGAACAAAATGTTGAAAGCTGGAAAGTGGATGTCCAAAAGATGTGCTGCAGCTGGCACAGCGAAATCTCTGCTGGCAGTGAGGGCAGTGAGGAGAGCCAAGCCTCTCTTGTGCCACTCAGGAGCTGGGGGCTGCAGGCTGGGCCTCTCCCACACTGGTAGGGGCGCCAGTGCACGTTGGAAAACTGTGCAGTAGTAACCACTAAAGCTGAATCTACACACACCCAGCCATTCCTCTCTTAGGTATATACCAGCGAAAGATGTGAACCTATGTTTAATAAAAGGCTGAACAAGAGTGGAGCAAGAACAAGCACAGAAGCCTCACGCATCACGGTCCCAAATGTGAAACTATCCAAATATCCAACAACTGGAGAATACACTGTGCAGATTTGTGCAGTGGAATTCTACACAGTGATGAAACAGAAAAAGCTAGTGCTACGCCTGGCCAAAGGATAGATCTCACATGCCTCGGATTGAGCAAATGGACCCAGACATAAGAGAGTGTGTGCTGTATGGTTCCATTTTTAGAAAGTTTAAAATCAGCTAAGATCTGTGTGGCAGCAACTTCTAAGACGACTCCCAGTGATCCTGCCTCCTGCTTTTCAAGACCCTGCGGGGTCCCCTCCCCTGGAGTATGGGCTGGACCCAGCACCTTGCTTCTGATGAGCAGAACAAGACAAAAGGGTTGGGCTGTCACTCCCAAGGTCAGGTTACAGAGACTCTGGCTGCCGACCTGCTCACCTATTGCTCTTTGGTTAATCTGCTCTGAAGGAAGCCGCTTCGCTGGGGCTGCCCATGTGCAAGGAACTGAGGGAGGCCTTTGGCCAGCAGCCAGCAAAGAACAGACCATCACATTAGCCTGATAGCGAGCAAGGAGCTAAATCCAGAAATATACCACTGACGAGAGGCTGGATGCAAATCCAGCACAAGTTGAGCCTTGAGATGCTCACCGCCCCACCTGCCACTCACTATGGCCTGTGAGACCCTCAGGCAGAAAGAGCCGAGCTGCACCTGGAGTCCGGACCCACAGGACCATGAGATAATTTGCTTTAAGATGCTATGTTTTGAAAGTAATTTGTTATGCAATCGTGGATGACTAGTATAGGTTTTGTTACCAGAAGTAGGGTGTTACCATAAAAGATATCTAAATATATGGAAGAGGCTCTGGAACCAGGCAGCAAATGAATTCTGAAACAGCATTTTAAATAGCCTTGAATGGACTCTAAGAAGAAATAGGGCCTCTGAGGA
>NW_012114522.1:4119985-4128281 GCF_000951035.1 Colobus angolensis palliatus | reverse complement strand
CCCCCCCGACTTCTGTTCTCTTCTTCCTCCACCCAATCCTGTAGATTGGGTCCTGTAGATTGCGTTTCCCTCCTGTCACACTTGCCTCTTCCATCTCCTGTCTCCTCTCTTCATTTCTTATGAGAATTGCTGGAATAGAACCTAGCTGGTCACCCTGACTTCATATTTTTTTTGAGACAGTCTCACTCTGTTGCCCAGGCTGGAGTGCAGTGGCACAATCTCAGCTCACGGCAAGCTCTACCTCCCAGGTTCAAGCAATTCTCATGCCTCAGCCTCACACCTGTAATAGCTGCATTCTCACCTGTAATAGCTGTCTTCCCACCTGCAATAGCTGGGATTACAGGTGTGCTCCACCACACTCAACTAATGTTTGTATTATTAGTAGAGATGGGGTTTTGCTGGTCTCACACTCCTGGCCTCAAGTGATCTGCCCACCTCAGCCTCTCCAAGTGTTGGGATTACAGGCGTGAGTCACCACTCCCAGCTTTCATTCTTTTCCCAACAAATTCTCCAACCCATAGCTAGAATTATCAAAATATGTTCGTCTCATTTTAACCAAAACTTTTGCACAGCTGCAGTCAATTATGTGTAGATTCTGAACCTCATGTACATGATGTCTTAATCTGTTTTCTGATGCTATAACAGAATACCACAGACTTGGTAATTTATACAGAAAATAAGTGTATTTCCCATGGTTCTGGAGGCTGGGAAATCTAATAACAAGGTGCCAGCATCTGGTGAGGGCCTTCTTACTGCATCATAGCATGGTGGTGGGCAAAACAAGACAGCAGGTGCATGCCAGCTCAGACCTCTCTTCC
Source organism: Colobus angolensis palliatus (assembly GCF_000951035.1). Taxonomy (NCBI): domain Eukaryota; kingdom Metazoa; phylum Chordata; class Mammalia; order Primates; family Cercopithecidae; genus Colobus; species Colobus angolensis. The sequence continues at coordinate 4,127,463 of NW_012114522.1, read as the reverse complement.
TCTCCTTATAAAGCCACTAATCCCATCATGAGGGCCCCACCCTGATGATCTCGTCTAACCCAAATTACCTCCCTAAGGCCTCACCTCCAAATACCATCAACATACTAGCTTGTCCATTAAGTTTTCAACATACGAACTTTTGAAGGACATATTCAAACCATGGCACATAATATCATTTGATCCACACAATAACACTGCCAGGTGGGTGTTTCTGGATGAAAAATGAGAGTGTTCATGGGAAAAAGTTCCTTGCCCAAGGTCACATGACTGAGAGATGGAGGAGGCTGGCCTGGAACACCTCCTTGGGGTTTGCAAAGCATTTCATTCACATCCTCATTCTCTCCTGCAAACCCTTGAAGGTTCACAGGGCAGTTATATTATGCTCATTTACAGGTCAGAAAACAGGTTATAGAGTCAATGCGGCCTGCCAATGGTGTGTGAGTGACTCTCACCTGGTGTGTCTGATATGACACCCAGTTCCTGGCTTGACCTTTCATTGTACAGCATCCTCACTAACCAATGCTCTTTCATCAAACCTTTTGCAACAAGAAGAATCAGACTGAGGTAGAAGGAGTGGAAATTCACGCCACTCACCTGAGCTATCAAATCTCCATTTTCTGCATGGACCAAGATCACAGCTCCCAGCCCCTTAAGGAAGGTAAAGGCTTCGTAGAGCTATGGAGAGATAAAGAAGGGTTGGTGTGAGATTTAAAAAAAAAAAAAAAATCACAGCAGGTACATTCACGAAGACCTTTCTTCTCTCACACCCATTCAGTCATTTACCTGCAAACCTCTGCAGACACATTCATATGGATGGAATATGCTGCTATACAAGTCAGACTTGGAAGGACCGTTCCTTGACCCTGACATCTTGTAGATCCAAAAGCAGGAAGCTGAGGATGGGGCACAACTGGTCCAAGTCACCCCAGGGCATGAAGATAGACTCAATCTCAGTGCCTATCTGTGCCTTTTGCTGTCTTTTTGGGTTGGCTTTTTTTGAAACACCTGTAGGTGTTAATGGCAACAACTGGTCCTGAGAAGTCACGGGTAGTTTTACAGAAACTGTCTAACTAAATCTGCTAAGGCTGTACCATAGCCACCCACATGCCACAGAAGATGTGCGCATCCTTACAAAAATGTGAACCACACCATTTTATAGACAGGGGTGGGGAAAACAAGCTCTCTAATCACTCCAGTACTCAGATAATATATAGTATGCTAACCATCCTCTCAATTAGCCAAAACAGGCCCGCCCCACTGCCCAATGTTCTCCTACCTGAGGAGAATCTGCATTTGGGCATTTGCCCCTGGTAAGGGCCAAAGGGCCAAAGGTGAAACAGGTGAAAATCACCATTATGCCAGCACATCACATGCTATGTTTTCTATGTAATGGAACCAACTTTCAGCTCTTTGAATGTCTTTTGCTGATTGTATCAAAGGCCTCTAGGACATCTTAGGATAAGTTATTTTCTGTAACCCCAAGTGTTTATTTGAAAGAAAGGACATAAAGTGCTTCTCCCATTGCCCATCTATCTCCATGGTAATAACCAATTACCCTGCTTACTGATGCCTGTATGGCACCATTCTGTGCTAGGCACCATCCTAGCCCTTTACTCGTCTTATGAAATCATTCAACTGCCTCTATAAGGCATGGCTATTATAAGCCTAAAGCACAGAGAAGTTGGGAGAACTGTCCCTGGCTGCACAGCAAGCAGCCGTATGGCCAGGGCTTGCAGCCTGGCTTCGCTGCAGCCTCCATGATTTTCTCCACACACTAACAAGCAGAGCAAAGGAAAGTGACAATGAAACAAAACTAGGGGACCCAGTAGTATAAGAAGGCCAGGTGTCCTGTAAGTCGTAACCGCTATTCCTGAAGAACAACTTGTGGCTCCATCTCCCTTGACTTGCTGCATCTACATAATAATTGTTTGCTGTTGGCAGGGCCAGAAATGTTCCATCTTACAATTGGACAAGATGACTTGCCTAGCATGTTGCAGTTGCTGTGAGGGAAGGCCAGGCAGTCTCTCTTCCTGTGTCAGAGCTCAGAAATTGTCCCCATCCTTGCCTGAATCCCAGAATCAAATGCAGAGCTTTTGGGAAGTACAGATTCCTGAGTTCAACACCCAACATCTGCAACATGCACTAAGAATTGGTATGTGAGTGAGCTCTCCAGATGATGCTGAGGATAAGCCAGGTTTGGGAGCCACCAAACCAGGGACCCCCTTCTGCATGCCACTCACATGGTCAGAAAAGAACAGAAGGCCAGCAGGGGCAACCACTGACACCCTATCACACAGCCACTCCATGCCAGAATCAGGACTCGAACCGCGCAGCTTCTCACAATCTCCCTTGCCCTGTGCTGCCTGGACTGGCAAAGCTGGGCCAGTCCTGCCCAGACAAGAGGGGAGAGGACGAGTGTGAGGGACCTACCTGGCTGTCGGACATTTGGTAGAGATCCTTATAGGCCATGTAGACTTGGAAGGAATTGACGCCTGTTTCCAAGATAAAAAGGATTAAAAAAATGTTTAAGAAAAAACAGAAGCATGTCTTTCCAATAAATCAATGACCACAGGGCAGAGTGGTGGTCGCCAGGAGAGATAAGTGCCATTGGGATCCCCAAAGGGGCACCTATCCAGCCTGAGGGTGTGGGTGAAGGTCAAAGGAAGCTTCCAGGGAAAGTCACACCTAAGCAGAATCTGAAGGTGATGGAGAAGAAAGGGAGGAGAAGGAGGAGGAAGAGGAGGAGGAAGAAGAAGAGGAGGAGAAGGAGGAAGAAGAAGAGGAGGAGGAGGAAGAAGAAAAGGAGGAGAAGGAAGAGAAAGAGGAGGACGAGGAGGAGGTGGAAACTCCCCAGGCTGAGAGGGAGGGGTGTGATAAGGATAAGGAAGGGTGTAATAAGCATCTGCAAGGAAGATGAAAAGACATTAGTCATGCAGCTTCTAGAAATGTCCTAAAGCACATGCTTTTTTATCCCATTTTTCAAAAAATTGTGTTTGCAATTCCCATAAAGACATCAACAGTGACAGCTGCTCTGTCCGGGAGAGCTGAGTTCAGGCCTCAGTTGCTGTGTAGCACTGGAGAAGTTACTGCACCTCTCTGGGTTTCACTTTCCCCATTTCTGCAAAGAGGACATTACACCAAATGTGTTGGATTCCCATCCTGGAAATGCCCTGCACTGGACTGTACAGTACACTCATGACGACTATCAAGATTTCTGGGGAAGCCCTTCTGACTTAGAGAAGGATGCACTGAAACACTTTAGGACAAGGGAAACCAGGTGTGTTCCTCCTTCCCTTTCTTTTCTCCCTCCCTGTGTCTCTCTCTCTTTTCCTTCCCTAACTTATTTATTCATATTATAAACATTTACTGAGAGCCTGCTCTATGCTAGGCATGTGCTAAGCGCTTGGGATACAGAAGTTACTAAAGGCATTTTTCAGGAAATCAATCAGCTGGTCCGCTGATATTTGATGCATCTCTCGGTATGCAGGCACCGGCCATGCAACTGTGAGCAAGACGACAAGTCCCTGCCCACAGGGGGCTCACCGTCTGGGCTGGGGTGTGGGAATACCAGCAAGTCAAAGGGCAAAGACAACTCAGTCTGATGATCCCTATGTGGGGGATGCATGGGGGGTTGCATCTGTCAGGGGGCTTCAGGGAAGGCTTCCCAGGGGAGTGCAGCTCAGCACGAAAAGGAAAATCGCTAGGAAAAGGCAGGGAGAGTGTTCCTGAAGGGGCCAGCACTCACTCACACAGCCCCAAGGGCCAGAGGCAGCCTCGAGCAGATGGAAAACAGAGGTGCAGGGGGCCGGGGCTCTGGGCCGGAGGAACTGGAACAAGCCGGTCTGGAGGAGTGGGCGCATTCTCACGAGCCAGGCGGACAGCTTGTGATTTATTCTGGGGATGATGTGGAGCCGCTGAGAGCATTTAAGCTGATTAGAAAATAAAAACCTGGCCGGGAGCAGTGGTTCACACCTGTAATCCCAGCAATTTGGGAGGCCAAGGTGGGCGGATCACTTGAGGTCAAGAGTTCAACACCAGCCTGGCCAATATGATGAAACCCAGTCTCTACTAAAAATACAAAAATTAGCCAGGCGTGGTGGGCCACACCTGTGATCCAAGCTACTCTGGAGGCTGAGGCAGGAGAATCACTTTAATATGGAAGGCAGTGAGCTGAGATCTCGCCATTGCACTCCAGCCTGGGTGACAGAGTAAGACTCCGTCAAAAAAAAAAAAAAAGGAGAGAGAGAGAGAAAGAAAGGAAGGAAGGAAGGAAGACAAGACCAGACCTGCATCTAAGAGATAGCAAGTGTTGGTGAGGATGTGGAGAAAAGGGAATTCCTGAGCACCATTTGTGGGAATGTAAATTAGCACCACCACCTCTATGGAGAACAGTACAGAGGCTCCTCACAAAACTAAAAACTGAATTACCGTGTGCTTCAGCAGCCCCACTACCGGCTAAAAATCCAAAGGAATTGAAATCAGTATGTCCAGGGGATACCCCCACTCCCGTGTTCATTGCGGCATTATTTACAACGGCCAAGATTAGGAAGTGACCTGGGTCCATCCATAAATGAACGGATTTTATAAATGTGGTAAATGTACACAACGGAGGCCTTAGTAAAGGAGGACATCCTGTATTGCAGCAACAAAGTTGAAGCTGTGGAACCCTATGTTAAGGGAAATAAGCCAGGCACAGAAAGGCAAATACTGCACCATCTCACTTATATGTGGAATCTAAAAAGTTAGTTGATTTCATAGAAGCATACAAAGTAGAAAGGTTGCTGCCAGGACCTGAGCACAATCGCCATTCGCCTGCTGGTGACCCAGCCCAGCAGATGCACACAGCACAGGGCTCCCTGGATGCCTGCAAGCAGCACAGACCCACCAGGCCTCATGGAGCCCAGTGTCTTTCCCTACAAACTCCACTGCCACTCCAGAGACCCTCGCATGTCAGTGAGGGGCGCCCTAAACGACCATTCACTTAGGGCAGCAACCGAGGGAAGATTGCTCAGAACTTAACATTAGGAAGGAAAGTAAGATACAAGACTGTCAATTTCCTTGGATTATGACTGTTATGTAGTTGCGGTGAATCAGGCAGCAACTGCAATACAAGGATAATGCCTTTTTCTTTTAAAAGATAGGGTCTCACTCTCCGAGCCAGGCTGGAGTGCAGTGCTCACTCCAGCCTCAACCTCCCAAGCTCAAGCAATGCTCCCGCTCAGCCTCCCAAGTAGCTGGGAGGCGTGCACCACCACTCCTGGCTATGTTTTTTTTCTTTTCGTGGTCTCACTATGTTGCCCAGGCTGGTCTCAAACTCTGGGCCTCAAGCAATCCTCCTTCCTCAGCCTCCCAAAGTGCTGGGATTAGAGGCATGAGCCACCATGGCCAATAATGCCTTCTTGATAGAAAGAGCTTAAACAGCTATATGAAAATGCAAATTGATGAGTGGGCAAAGAATACAATCAGATATTCACATAAGGAAAAATGTATGCAAAATGTTGAATGTAATCAGCAAAGAACTGCCATGAAAACCACAATGGTGGTGTCTTTCACCCATCGAATCGGCAAGAATTTCACAGAAGCAGTAACACCCAGTGGTACAAAGGTGCAGGGACTAGAGATTCTGGCATAGGATTTGCAGGGGTGCAAGGGGATGCATGTTTCAGGAAACCAACTTGGCAATAAGCGTCATAATCTTGAAAAATGCTAAAACCTTTGACCTTCTAATTCCACTTCTGGAAATCTAAAGAAAAATTAGAAATGCCACCAAATGTTTATACATGAAGATGTTCACCATAACAGGATTTATAATAAAACAAATAGAAAGCCTAAATGTCCAATAAAAAGAAAATAGCCAAGCAAATTAGCCATTATATTGTACATTATGAGCCATTAAAAAGTTATTGATGAAGAGTAATGTGACTCATAAAATGTTACGTGAAAAAGGAAGGGTTCCACATAACAGCTATTGCATAACCACATAGGGAAAAATCATCCAAATACGCAGGGAATGGAAAGCAATAATCCTTCACATGAAGAGTAAATTGTGATTGGGGGTAGAACCAGAGGAAAACAATTTTTTTCCTTTCATTTTCTGACTTTCTTTAAATATTGGGGATGATACTGTTCTTATGAGAAAACATAGCACAGCTATCTTCAAAACTGGAAACACACCCTCGCTCTCCTTGAAGCACCACCATTTGAGGCTGCCTCCTCAGAGGCCCCCGACTGCCCCTTTCTGGACAGATAGCTCATGCCCTGACTCTTTCCATTCTGTTGTTCTTTGCTTCCTTTGTGTCTTCTGATCAGTTCCCCTCCATTCCATGTAATGCACACCATGAAGTGTCTACACTGTGCTGGTGTGAACCCAAACAGAGGGGAGCCAAGGTGGGAAGCAGGGACATATAGACATGGTCCCCTCCCTCACAGAAGTCAGGGTTTGACAGAAGAGCCAGACAGACAACACCCCATAATCCAGGAACAATGGAAAAAGTGCCCCAAAGGAGGCCTAAGTAACCGGCATTGGCTATTCAAGGAATGAAGCAATTCTGACTGGGGAAATGGGAGAAGGTAATGGTTGAGTTGGGTCTTGAAGGTGAGTAGCACTGGGCAGGCAGAGGAGAAAGGGCATTCATTCCTGGCAGGGGATCCCCATGAGCAAGGTCCTCACAGCATAGCCAGTTTCAGGGATGGCAGCCAGGCTAGTGATCAGGGTGATAGGAAAGAAAGTGAGGTTAGGTCAGCAAGGGCCTAGCATGGCAGGCTGCAGAGACTGGATCTGCTTCTGAGAACAAGGACAGCCCAGACGTTTTCAAGGAGAAAAGGATGGACTCTGTAAAGGGACTAGCCTGTTTCCTCACTGTCGTGGGGCAGAGGGCAGCTCATAATCAGGCTCAGAGCAGATGCAGACAGGGGGATTTTTCACTCCACATAATCCTTGGATCTACTAAAGAACCAGGGATTCCCCAAAACCCCATTCTGAGACTTTAACTGACCTTTGTCCTGCACCAGCACCTCCAGCTCTTCCCGAACGCCATCATACCAGCTTGTGATGTCCACGTGGAGGGAGTAATCACAGCAGGATTTGGTGTCAGCTGCTTCGTGCCACTTCTCGAAGGAGGTCAGTAGGCTGGACCCAGGCTCAGGAACAACATGGTCAACTGGGACAGGGAAATATGCATCACGATGCTTCAGACTCAAGTGTTCCAATGGTAGCCACCATCATTACCACCACCATCATCATTGACATCATTACCATCACCACCATCATCATCATCACCATAATCATCACACCATCACCATCATTACTATGACAGCCACCATCATTATCACCACCACAATCATCATCACCATCATTATCAACCCATCACCATCACCATCATCGTCATTACCATTATCACCACTACCACCGCCATCATCACCATCATTATCACCCCATCACCATCATCACCGTGACCACCACTATCATCACCATCATT
>NW_012114522.1:4089474-4119840 GCF_000951035.1 Colobus angolensis palliatus | reverse complement strand
CCACCACCACCATCACCATCATTATCACCATCATCACCATGACCACCACTATCATCACCATCATTATCACTCATCACTATCATCACCTCCACCACTATCACCATCATCATCACCACCATCATCGCCACCACCCCCATCCACTATCATCACCACCATCCACTGTCATCACCACTATCATTATCACTCCACCACCATCATCACCATCCCATCACCACACCACCACCACCATCATCATCACTAACATTATCACCACCACCACCATCATCACCACCATCACCACCATCATCACCATCACCACCATCATCACCATCATCATTATCACCCCATCATCATCATCATCACCATCACCATCTTCATCACCACCATCCTATCACCATCATCATCCCACTTATCACCCCATCACCATCACCACCATTATCATCACCACCATCATCACCAACCTTTTCATAATCACTCCCACCATCATTGTCATATTGCCATCACTGTCACTATCATTAACCATAACCATTAGCAATGACATCATCACCATCATCTTCAGTCTTCATTACCACCATCATCGCCACCATTGTCATCATCATCACCATCGCTCACTATTTGTCAGATAATGCCACAAAAGCTTTACATAAGCTCGTTCATTCAATCCTCACAACTGTCCTGTAAAGTGAAAATATCCCCATTTTGCAGATGAAAAACTTGAGGCTCAAAGAGGGTAAAGCAATTGTCCAAGAGCGTACAACTAGTAAGCAGAAGAAGGAAGGTTATCCAAGACTTGTCAGATAGTCTGAACTCTTACCCACTGCTCCAAGCTGCCTCCTTTGGCATAGAATGCCAAGATGAAAAGGACCTCCGAGACCAAACAAGTTCACTTCATCATCCTTTTTTCAAATAAAATCTTAAATGTAAAGTAGATGAGAAAGGGGAGCCTCCAGTCTTTTAAACCTCCCTTGACTTCGTATACTCTGAAGCTTACTGCCCTGTTTCTTCACACCCCCACCCTTCACAGGCAGATGTCAAAAAAAGAAGTCTCACCTCTCCTCCTCCCACTCACACCTCCATCCACCTAAAGCATCAGCCTTTGCTAATATGACCCTCACATCTCTAGGTCTAACGGGAACATGCAGTCCTCAGTTTCTTGGCCTCTCGGGGCACAGAAGTTCCCTCCCTCCTTCCTTAAACTCGCTCCTCTCCGGCTTCTATGGCAATGCCACGTTCTGGCTTTTTGTTTCCTTTGTCCTACTTCTTTGGCTGCCGCTTCTCAATCATCCTGAGGACTGCATCCCCTACTGTTCACTATGCTCACTAACTGGATCCCTTTCCTTTGCACCAGCTCACTGAAACACACCACTTGCTCTGAGCTACAGAACTCTGAACCCGGTTGTGTTCTTGGCTTCTCCACCGAGATGACTCAAAAGCTCCCCCAAACCAGAATGTCCAAAACCTCATGCAGTACTGTCCCCATCCCCACCCCAGCTGTGGTGGACATCACCAAGTAACGGTTCCACAGTCAGAGGCCCAGGTCACCCGTGGCACTTCCTTTCCCTCGCATGCCCCCACGTCTGACCCAGCACCGAGGGCTGTTGACTGGCCTTCATATCCCAGAAGCTGTCCACTTCTGCCCAGTCCACAGCCACGCCGCCCTCATCTCTCAGCTGTATTATGCCATCGCCTCCCAGCTGGTCCTGCCACATCCCATCCCGGCCACTCTACTGCGGTCTCTCCAAAACCCAGAACAATTCACATCTCTCCCTGCTTAAAATACCTCAACGTTGCCCATCACCCATATGAGAAAGAGCCACAGCCTCATCAGGTCATCGAGGCTCAGGGTTGTCCTCTCCTTGCAGCCTTGCCTCACAGGATGTCATCCCTCAATCTCCACACCCCTGCCCCGCAGGCCTCCCTGCAGTCTCTGGAATGGGAGGTGTGTTCTCCCCTCAGGGCCTTTGCATATACTATTCCGGCCTCCTGGGGCTCTGCTCTTCTCTGCCCCCTTCCCCTGGTTAATTCCAACTCATCCTTCAGAACCCTGTACGAATGTTGCTTCTTCAGAGAACACTTCCCGGAGACCCTGCCCCTCAGTTCAAAGCACTGTGCACCCTTCTTTTGCAGCAGGAGTCACAGTTTCTAGTCATACATGTGGATAATTAGTGACTCCCAGAGAGATGACAGGCCCTTGACGACGAGCATCCTTCCTGCTTTTGTTCACCTGATACAGTGCCTGGTGTGGACTCTTAATTAACATTCGTTGAATGAAGATGGGGAAGGGCGGGGACCCTTTCAGAGCCCCGGACTGTGGTCCTCATGTGCTTTCATAGGCTCTTGGTGTTCCATGAAACACACTTTGGAAACTGCCCTTCCCAGGTGGAGGATAAGGTTTACAGGGCTGGGCTCCCTAGGATCTCACAGCTGGTGACGGAGAAAAGCAGGGGACGTCCCAGGAACCCTGGCTCCTCATCCAGGACTCTTTCCCCTGCCCTATGCAGTCCCCCTGAGCCCAGAACTTCCATGCCCATCTCTCAGAACTCTCATGTCCCATGCACCACATGAAGGAATCTCATGTACATCTCCAAACCACCCTAGGTGCTTCCCACCATAAAGCCCACATTACAGATAAGGAGGCTGAGGCTCAGAGAGGCTGAGTGCCGGCCACAGTCGTGCAGCTGCCTGCTGAGTGCCAGTGCTCAGGTTCCAACCCTGGCCGCTGGGATCCAAGTCCAAGTCGAGATCCTCCTCCCATTTCCCATCCAGCAGATCCACAGGCTGCCCTTTGGAAGAGGGATCAGGACAGTGCTTGCCTCAGAAGTCGAGCCCCACCCTCCTGGCTCAGGGACTTGGCAAACTCTGCCCATAGCAGTGGGTTTCAGCCCACAGACCACGCTTCCAAAGGGACTCCTTTGTGAAGAAGTGGGAGAGATGGGCAGGGTTGGGGCCAGCTTAGAGACAAGTAGCCTGGAACTGAAGAGCCTAACAGTTGAAAGAACATTTACAATAAACTGTGGCCTATTTAATTAAAATTGCTTATTAAAATGAATTCAAGCAAAAGCAGCTCTTCAAAATCAACACAAGAAACAGCAATCAGGCTGCACAGGGCGATGGAGGAGGAATCCAGTTTCCCAGACCGAGCACTGTTGCGGACTGGTCTCACTGCCCACAGTATTTCCTTCCCTCCCCAACCTCACCAGGGCTCTCTGTGGCACAGTGTGCTCCTGTCAACTTTGGGCTCGGCCACGTGACTGACCTTGGCCAACAGAATGTGAGTGGAAGCTGCAGCATGGAAGTGAAGAGATGAGGCAGTGAGAGGAGGCAAGTTTCGGCCAGAACCCCCGGCATTCTGCCATTCACCAGGAGAACAGAGTGGCTGGGGAGTCGCTGGGTCCAGAGTGGGAGACCCATGGTGCCCGAGTCCAACCCGCAGCTGAGCACAGCCACTCCAGCCCCATGCCCACTCCTACACACCCTCAAATGAGAAAAACAAGTGTTGCTTGAGATTTGGGGGGTGTTTGTTACGCGGTCTTATCACAGTATTACTGCAGCAATACTGACTAATACAACCACTTCCCAGCTATGTCTCCTTGGGCAAGTTGCCTCACCTCTCTGACCTCTATTCTCCCATCTGTCACAATAATACCTATGTCACTGGTTCTGAAACCACAGCCATCTTCACATCATGTTGAAGGGTTTTTTTTTTTTTTTTGCTTTATCTCCCTATAATCCATGTCTTCTTCACTTAATGCTTTTCTTTAAACAAACTTTGTTTCTAAAAATCTAAATGTGACTTCAGCCTCATGCTAAGCAATTATGCCAAAGAGATGGTATTTCAATATTTTAAAAATAATTTTTTAAAATTGGTGCCTATAAAACCATGTTGTTTATTGAGCCATCTTGGGTAGCCCCGGTGGCACACATGGTGTGCTCTGTAAAACGGTGACCTGTGTCCTAGGGCTGCGGTGAGAATGAAATCCAATGGCACCCTGGGCAGATGGCCTCGAACACACTGAGCACTTGTGATGCTGGTGATGAGGAGGGGACCTCACAGTCTACGTTCCTAAGGCAGGGGCCAGCGTCACTCACTGATCATCGTGGTCCCGCCCACCAGGGCCGCCCTGGTCCCTTGGAAGAAGTCATCAGCGGCAGTCATCCCCTGGGAGGGCTTCTGCAGGTACGTGTTGACATCGATACCTCCGGGAATAACCATCCGCCCGTTGGCTTCAATGGTCTTCACTCCACCAGGAACGATTAAGTTCTCTCCTATTTGTCTGGAGGCAAACAACAGAGACAGCCTTGGTTCTTAACGGAAAAGTAGAATGGGCAGTCAACCCACAGCTTCAGTTCTGTTAAATAAACATTTCCGAGCTAGGCCCTTCACAAGGCCCTAGGTAGACAGAGATAACTCAGGCAGGGCGCATGCCCTCAAGGGGCTCACAGTCTAACAGGAGGTAAGGCAGGTGGGCAGACTGTTAGAGTCCAGTATAGCAGAGAGGGCCAGGGGGCACGAGGAGGTGCCCTTTCATCCAGCCTTGTTATCTGAGAGGGCTGGAGGGGGTGGCAGAGCTCAATCCAACAGAAGTGAGACTAGCATGATGCACACACTGACTGTCACGTCTATTCTGATGTAACAGGTGCCGGAAAACTTCCTCCAGAAGGAGGGCAAATTCCAAATGGCGAAGGAGGAAAAAGAGCCTATGAAAAGAGAAACCAAGCCCCCGGGGATCTCTGTGGGTGACTTATTGATGATGGTGGCTTCTGGTTTTTATTTGCTGGCACCAGAGTCAGGAGGTCCATCAAGGCGCTGGGGGAAGAGGCTCAGCCAGAACCAGGAAAAGGACCCAGCAGCGTCCAAGGTCAAGGTCTGGCTCAGACCATGAGATCTGTGGGTGATTTTTACTTAAAAAAAAAAAAATCCAATTGTTGTGAACTCTTGAGATTGGGCAGTATATTAATTTTCTAAGTCACATGAAACACCAGTAGTAAAGACACAGGAAGATGCTGCTTCAGTGACCAAAAGTGCAGTTCTAGACAGAATCCACAGCCAGGCAGCCAAGACAGCAGCTCCTGCCCTCCTGGGCTCCGGGAAGAAGCTGGGCCAGCAAGCAGATCCCAGCTGGGCCTCCCCCGAAGACGTGGGTGCCACACACTGTCCTCTTAACCCAGGAAATAAACCTAGGACTGCACAGTGCCAGGGACAAGGTGGACACCCAGAAAATGTTACCACACATGTCCACCTCCACCAGGATCACCACCGCCGCTGCTTTTAATAACCAATCCCTTACCTCCAAAATGTCTACCGCCACTGCTTATAACCAATCCCTTACCCCCAGAATGTCCACTGCCACTGCTTATAATATCCCCAGAATGTCCAACTTGACTTAGGGAAATCCTGTCTTCCCCAGTCCCTCTGTTGTCCTCTCCAAACGTGTGGGCTTGCCAACAGCTGAAGGGAAAGGGGTCGGGAAGACACCTGGCCCTTAAAAGGAACAGCAACTGGAGAACAGCGTCTTCTAAGCGCATCATGGCTTCTCTCATTGAATGCTCACAACCAGCTCTAACAGAGGACAGGGTAGCACCCTAAATGCCAACCCAGGCAAAGACCTGGGCGCAGTCCAGTCGGAAGAGCCACTGGCTGTAGACATGCACGTGGTGTGTCTATACACGGGCACGGACCTACGCATGAGTGTCAACAGAATCAAGGCTCAGTCTGATCCAAGCCTGTGACCGAGTCACCATGCTGTGGGGGCCAACAAGTACTCTAATGAGAGGTTCTTTTATTTATTTTTGAGACAGGGTCTCTGTCAGTCAGGCTGGAGTAGAGTAGTGCACGTCATGGCTCACTGCAGCCTCACTTGCTGGGCTCAAAGTGATCCTCCCGCCTCAACCTCCCAAGTAGCTGGAACTACGGGCATGTACCACCATGCCCAGCTAATTTTGTTTTTTAATTTTTTGTAGAGATGGGATCTCCCTTTGTTGCCCAGGCTGATCTTGAACTCCTGGGCTCAAGGGGTCCTCCTGCCTTGGCTTCCCAAAGTGTTTGAGCAAACATGCCTGGCTTTTCTTTCTTTCTTTCTTTTTTTTTTTTTTTTAAGAAATCGCACATTTCCTGAGCAGCCTGGTTGGCCACAGTCCTAAGATGCTTAATGTTCAGCAATGAGTGCCATCTCTGCAGCCAGGGGCTCTTTCTTACCAGGCACAATCACAGCCTCTTAACAAACCCTCTCTGGTCTCCCGCCAGCAGCCCTGTGAGGTAGGAGGTATTCCTATTTTGCAAAAGAGGACAACACAACTCAGAGAGGTGTAGTGACTCATCCAAGGTCACCCAGCAAGTCAGTGATGGGCCTGGATTTAAGCCCAGGTCTCCTCAAGACTAATAGCAGAGCTCTGACCAGCAGGCTTTACTGCTGCCCTGCCTCCCGTGTATAGAAGCCAGATTCTCCCTGAACTGGGATTAAACTAAACGGGACTCACTGAATGGTGCTCAATAGCAACGTGCTTGAAAGGGAAAGAGGAGAGAGGAAGCTCAGCTGAGTGAATGAGACAGACGCCCCTCCCCCAACACCATCACCCCACGGTGCAGAAGAAATTCTCAACCACCGGCACCTGATTCACCAAGGCTAAGTGAATTAAATGGAAACCCCGATGAATCATAATCCAATGAATCACGACAGCTGAACGGCTCTTAAGAAAACTTGGCAAATGGCCACAAAATTAAAGGATTCTTGGGGTTTAATTAAAGTGGAAATAATTGTGCCTCTGCGTGCCAGGTGGTCCCTGGCTCTTCCACACCTACCCTTCTCCGCCTGCAGGATGCACATTCAGAATAAACACCCGGAGGCCGTGTGAACACTTGGTCACTGTCACTTGCTCAGCTTCACAAGGCCAGAGGAGAACTGCCGACACTCAGAGAGCTTCTCAGCAACGGATTCAAGTAAAAGGGGTTTATGACCAAGAGGGGCTGACAGATAATGAATTTAGGGAAACTGCAGATTTCCTCAACAGCCAGGGTAGCCGGAGTCCTAGGACTCTTGATGTTCATACATACAGCAGGCACTTAATGAATGCAGCTCAACCCATGGCCACTTGCTCCATCTGTATACCCGCTGGGATTGCAGGCCCTCTACAAGGGGGCCTGGCCCGGGAAGGACGGGCGTGGATGTGGTCAGATCAAAGCAGCAGGTGGTGTGTGGGATGGGGGAGCCCACGAGATCATTCTAAGGGTCATTTTACCTTTCAGGCTTCAGAAGCCCAGAGCCCCCCACACAAAGGGGTGTTCCCTCAGAGTTGCTTTCTCTATATCTAAGCCATGGTTGAGTTAGAAAACCTCGTTTTTTGACACATGCTGACACCCTTCCCCACCCCCATCGGCCTTCCTAACCATTCAGGATCCAGGTGCCCTGCAGCTGACAGGAGCATCCTCACCACCTGATGGCCAATATTCATTTGTTTATGCTTTCCCTGAATTGGCGCTCCAGGACCTACTCCGCAGGCCTGGGCTGGGCCCCAGGGTGGGGGCCATGAGGCAAGGCCCTGGTCAAGGAGCAATGCAGTGTGACGAGGGCTGCAACAGACAGCAGCTCACAGGCTCTGGGGACAGAGGGATGCATCCCACACCATCTTGGGGTCAAGGAAGGCTTCCTGGAGGAGGAGTCGCATGAGCTGGGAACCACAAGGACAAACATGAGATGAGGGGAAGGCAGAGGGGCAGGGAGAAAAGGTGTTCCAGGCAGGGGACTGATGGGTGCAAGGCTCTGAGGTGACAGCAGCCTGGCAAGTCCTGTGAGTCCCAAGTTTCCATTATGGCCGGAAGAGCAAGCAAGGAATGAAGCCAGAGGAGGGGAGGCCCGAGCTGGACTTGAAATGGTCAAAGTTTAGGACTAGAATTGGGGGGTGAGCTGGGGGGAGGCAGGGAGGGCTCAACTGTTCTGGGTACCCCTCTTCGCTGGGTGATTTGCATATGTAGTCTCTTTCAATGCCCCCAATACTCCACAGCCCCTTTCCCCCAGCCTCCTCCTCCTCCTCCTCCTCCATCATCATCCCCAAAGCCCACACAGGCCCCAGGATGATTCTGTTAATGGTATCAATCCCTTTCTGCCTTCCCCTAGCTCCAATTCCCCTCTGCCTTTCCTTCTTGTGCCACCCACTCATGCTGGATCCTGAAACAGTGTCCTTCTCTCCTCTTCCAGATTTCAAGGGAAGAGGCTGAGCACCCAGCAAATCCAGGGTACAACTCACAGAAAGAGAACTGTACCGATCCTCACCCACCAGTAAAATGTTAAGGCCAGGCGGGTGCGGTGGCTCACACCTGTAATCCCAGCACTTCGGAAGGCTGAGGCGGGTGGATCACGAGGTCAGGAGATCGAGACCACCTTGGCCAACATGGTGAAACCCCATCTCTACTAAAATACAAAAAATTAGCCGGGCATAGTGGTGCATGCCTGTAGTCCCAGCTACTCAGGAGGCTGAGGCAGGGGAGTTGATTGAACCGGGAGGCAGAGGTTGTATGTAGTGAGCTGAGATCGCACCACTGTACTCCAGCCTGGACAACAGAGTGAGACTCTGTCTCAAAAAAAAAAAAAAACAAACAAAGAAAAGTGAAGGCCACCTACAGCCCCCTGCCTGGTGTTGTGGACAGAATTTTGTCTCCCAAAAATCATGTTGAAGCCCCAGGCCACCCCCGTGGGACTACCTTTGGAGACGGGGCCTTTAAGAGGTAATTAAGGCTGAATGAGGCCACAAGAGTGGGGCCAGAATCCAACAGGACTGGTGTCCTTAGGAGAAGAGCCCCCAGGAGTGTACACACACACAGAAAGGGCCCGAGGACAGCCAGAAGGTGCTGTCTGCAAGCCAAGGACACAGGCCTCAGGAAGAACCAATCCTGATGGCCGCTTGATCTGGGACTTCCAGCCTCCAGAACTGTGAGAAATAAACTGCCGCTATTTAAACCAGCCAGCCTGTGGCATTCTGTTCCGGCAGCCGGAGCTGGCTAAGACACCTGGGTTGTTGTAAGCAGGACTGAAGAGGGAGCCAATGAGAAGAAAGTAAAGGAAACTCCAGCCCCAACATCTATCTTTTCTTTAAGTGCCAAGGCCGGGCTTGGAAGCCACACATTCCTCCTTCCTCCCTGCTCCCCTCAACCCAATTCCAGAAACTGTGGGTAGGTGGAAGGAAGAGCTGTGAATTCAGTTGTCTTAGGGTGGAATCCGGGCCTTGACCCTAACTCACCCCGTCATATGGGGCCAGGTACCCAGACCCATTGGCCTGCTGCCTCCAAAACCACAAAACAGGAAACATGTCTGCATTTTGCAGCTTTTGTGTGAGCATTGCATGAGAGGAGCTGCCTCAGCTGTGTGGCAGGGAGCCTAGTCCAGGGGGGCACCTGAGAAATGTCAGCCCCTTGTCCACCCGCAGCGTGCACCTCCCCCAACCTCTGTGAGGTCTCTACCCCTGAAACACAGGTACACAGCCCTGTCATTCTAGGGTAGAATGCCAGCCTTCTGTTCCATCTAAAGCCAGGCAGCCTGGTGACACAGGTTTCTTAAAAGGTCTGTTTTGATCAACCCACTTGATAAGTCCATCCTCCAGGTAGACGTCAGCATAAAGGGACTGGTCATCGTTGATGATCCGTCCACCTTTGATGAGGAGTCGGTCACTCTGCAAAGCAAGGCAAAGTATTAAGGATCCTTGGAGAAAAGCCAGGAGAATTTTTTTTCTTTTTAATTTCTAATATAAGAATTATCAAATATTTTCAAAAGTAAAGGCATTTAACTTCCCCCACCCCAGATCCATCACCAGCTTCAATACTTCTCTATCCAACACTTCCCGTTCTCCTTTCACCTTTCTCCCCTCTCACTTTGTTTCGTTTTTGCTGAGATGTTTTAAAACAAAGCCCAAGCACTGTATCTTTCCACCCAGAAATACTTCACTAGCTCTCTCTCACTGCTAACCCACTTCCCGTTTGCCCTGAGAAATAACTGTGGGCAGCAAGATGCACTTTTTTTTCCTAAACAGGAAAGGAGTAAAGACTTTTTAAAGAAACAAAACCAGAATCCGTTATCCCAACGAACCCAATTAATTGGATAACTTCCCTATCAGTCAATAATCAGGCCCTGTTCAATGTTTTTTGATTGTCTCATGGATGTCTTTTTGTAGTTGGAAGGTTTGAATCAAGAGCCATACCAGGCCCCATAGCACACCTGCCTCATCATCTCGGCAGTCTCTGCCAGCATCTGCACTGGCCCCTCCTCCCTTTTGAATGTCATTAATTTGTTGAAGAAACTGGGTCATTTGTAGAACAGGGAGTTATCAAGGTGTTATTAAATATAGTAATGATCAACTGAGAGACATTTTAAAAGATAGTGAAGAGACTAAAAACCCCACTTTCCCAGCACAACTCCCGGTTGACATTCTGATGTCTCCCCACCCTTTTTCCTCTGTTTTCTTCCCCACAGTGCACACATCTGCTCACTCATCCAAGCACCGATCAGCTACCAACTGATGCTCTGAGCTCCAGAGGGGACCAGGCATAGAGCTGGAATCTGCTTTCCGGGGGTTGACAGATGGAGAGACAGATGTTTATCAAGTCATGGCGTATGTGGGGTTGAAGAGGAGAAGACTGGGGACCTGCCATGGAAGCCAAGCAAAGAGGCTGCCAACCTTATCTGGGGGGTTGGGCAGAGAAAGTGCAGACCCAGAAAATAAGTCTAAAAAACAGTCTCTTTATATTTCCTATATCTACACTCTGTATGACTATAGATAGATAAATGGATGTGTCATTAGAGGAAGGCGGAGAGATAAACACACACACACACACACAAACAGGACTGTATTAATATGTCTATGTAAATATTCATGTATTCAGATGATGTTCTCCAAAGGGCGTTTTCAATCCCCCAGCCTATCCTAAGGGCACAGACCTAAGCTTTCAACCCTCTTCTATTTGTCAATGCCATTCCAGAATGGAACTCAGCCATAAACATGTTTATGCATAAACACAAACAAAGCTTCACCATATGGAGTGTTCCGGGCGGAGGGAATGATATGCAAGTCAGAAACCAGAATATTATGGGAACCAAAAAGAACACAATTCTGTCCTTCCTGCACTTTACCATAATCACATCCCAACTTGCCGCACATTCTTCATGACTATGTATATATATATATACATATACATTTTTTTTTTTCTTTTTTTTGAGATGGAGTCTCCCTCTGTCGCCGAGGCTGGAGTGCAGTGGCACGATCTTGCAGACAGGGCCTTTGGCATGAACCTCCACTTCCTGGGTTCATGCCATTCTCCTGCCTCAGCCTCCTGAGTAGCTGGGGCTACAGGGACCCGCCACCATGCCGGGCTAATTTGTTGTAGTTTTGGTAGAGACGGGGTTTCACCGTGTTAGCCAGGATGGTCTCGATCTCCCGACCTCATGATCTGCCTGCCTCGGCCTCCCAAAGTGCTGGGATTACAGGCGTGAGCCGCCGCGCCTGGCCCCCCTTCATGACTCTATTTTTAAAATAATCATAAAATATTCCATCTTAGGGATACATAATAAATTGTTTAATAATTCCCCCATTGTTGGTTACTGAAGTTATTTTCTGGTTTTTACAGTGATATGTATTGCTGCAATGAACATTTTTGTGTACAAAACTCCTGCCTTAGTTTGAATGATTTGTTAGGCAAGGCTCTCAGAAGCTTAACAACTGGGGCAAACAACATAAACCTTATTTACAGCCCTTGATAAAGATGACCAAACTCCTTTCCAAAAGGAGTGCCCCATTCTTTGCATGAAAACACTAAGCACTCTTGTTTATTATTAATATTTGTTAATTTGTGTTCCTTTTCTTTTTTTCTTTTCTTCGAGACAGAGTCTTGCTCTGTCACCCAGGCTGGAGTAAAGTGGCATGATCATAGCTCACTGTATCGGGAGGTGGAGCTTGCAGTAAGGCGAAATTGTGCCACTGCACCCCAGCGAGCGCAGAGCGAGACTCCGCCTCAAAAAAAAAGTAAACTGACAAGAACAACCCACAGTAGGTGGTGCTCTGATAGCAGAGCCTCAATCAAGAACCTGGAGGCAAGCGGTGCATCTGGGAGGTGGTTCCATGGACTGCAGGGAGGGTATCCTGTTCAATAACGAGTGCATATTGACCTGGCTAGCACTGTGGGCAACTAGAGCTTGATCTTGCCAAGGCCACCTGAGGAAGTGCACAGAAGGCACTTCAGTGTTCCCCTGGACCAGGTCCCATGGTCTTACAGCATCGGCCACAATGCCCTGCAAGCCCAGAGAAGAAGAGTTTAACCCAAACTAAGGAATCAGAAACACATCACGCAGTCAGCTGCCCAAAGCTTCTGGCATCAGAATCATATTTCCCTCAGAGTGAAAGCCACGGGCAGCGAGACCCCAGTTCATCTGGAGTCCCAGGATCCTGGCAGTCTTCCTGCTCCCACTTCCTTTGGGCCCTGCTTGATGTTACTTATCTGAGTGCCGTCCCCTCAACTTGCCCTGTTTGGGACAACACACGCCACCATCCCACCAGCTGACCCTACATCCCTTACCCGTTGTATGTATTCACAGTACTTACAGCACATCTGGCAGACTATATATTTCTAGGTCTGTCTAAAATGTGACTTGCCGCACTGGAATCACAGCTTTGGCGTGTTACCCCCTTGGCTGTGCGGGACACAACTCCCCAGGGGACGCATGACACAGGTGTTGGTGGGGACGGCACTGCCTGGAGTTTGCGTAGCACTTGTCTTTACTAGACCGTGAGCTCCACGGAGGCAACGGACTTTGTTTCCTTCACTGCTGCCTCCCCGGCATCTTGGACAGAGCCAGGCTGGCTGGCTGGGTGACGGAACTGATTCTTGACAGATGAATGGGTGAAGATGGAGAGAAAGACGTCACAGCTGGGAGTGGAGGAAAAGCAGTGTGAAAAGGCACATCCTGTTCTTCAGCAGGAGGGTCCCTGGAGGAAGATGCTTCAAGGTAAGTTGCTCCTAGGCCCCACGACCTATCTGTATCCCTAAAAGAGATGTGTGCATCCCCAGGGAGGAAACTCACCAAGCCTCTTGATGGCATTCCGGGACCAACGGGAAAAAGAGGCCCGGGCTCTGCACATCCAGGAAGCACCCAAAAGCTGGCGTGCATGTTTCCCCGGCTCCAGAACAGGAAACATAAGTCACCAGCAGGCTGGTGCATGGGTTCCGGAACACGGCCACCCTGCAGGCACCCGTCTGCCTTGTCACATTTAATAGGGGGCTTTTCAGGCTCAGCCTGAAAGGTGGCATTTTAATGCACTGTGTGCCAGAAGATCGGCCCAACCTGCTATGCTCTTCCTAGAATCACATGGTGGAGCTCGTGTTCAAATTCACTCCCTCCCCAACTACCACCACCAGACACTGCAAGCAGGGGCGCCCAGGGCTCCAAGCCCTTAGTGTCTCTCAGGTGCTGGTCTACTTCCGAAAAAATAAGCCTATAGGAAGCCAAGCGCTGATTCAACCTCGTCATGTTCTTTCTTAAAATTAGTAGTTCCTTTGCCTCTTAAACAAGCATTTTCAAAGCCATGTGCTTCAGAACTCAAGCTCAGAGAGACTTTAGTAGGTACGGGCCCAGACAGGGGTTCCCCAGTGCCGTGAGTTTAGAAATCTCTAGGTTAAGGCTGGGTGCGGTGGCTCACGCCTGTAATCCCAGCACTTTGGGAGGCTGAGGCAGGCGGATCACAAGGTCAGGAGATCGAGATCGAGACCATCCTGGCTAACATGGTGAAACCCTGTCTCTACTAAAAATACATAAAATTAGCTGGGCGTGGTGGCACATGCCTATAGTCGCAGCTACTTGGGAGGCTGAGGCAGGAGAATGGCGTGAACCCAGGAGGCGGAGTTTGCAGTGAGCGGAGATCACACCACTGCACTCCAGCCTGGGTGACAGAGTGAGACTCCGCCCCCCACCCCCACCAAAAAAAAAAAAAAGAAATCTGTGGGTTAAGCGGAAGCAATGATGTCTTTATGACAGAACTTTTCAGATCCTTGCCTCTGCTGATATTTGATATGGATATTCCAGAGGAGAATTGAGTTGATATCTTTTCCAAACTCAGGTCTCTTTGTGGTGTGGAAAATCTGAAGAGAAACTTTCCCACAGAAGAGACCGTAGGAAACGGGCTTTGAAGGAGTTACGTGCTTTGTGGCCATGTGCACTGAACGGTCTGTGCGGAATATTAGGTCTGATTCCACCTCGCATGGAAATGAGCTCCACAGACAGGTGTGACCTCCAAGTTCACACAACTAGTAAGGGTGTAGCCTAGAGCCAAGGGTTCCTAACGGCCTGTCCAGCATTCCAGCCACCAAGCCATGCTTCTGTCCCATGTCTAAACATTCTCAAACTCTAGAATCCATGACACCTCATAAAAAGATAAAACTTAGAATACCCCCCACAAGTTCTAAGATCAACGGGCCTTGCCTTCTAAGGCTGCCTTTCTCATGCAGGAAATATGAGTGCACAGAACTGTATACCAAAAAATGTAAATGTTACATAATATATGTTTCTTAAATTAATAATACCAAATTCATACACTTAAAAAAAAAATACCGGTGCTGTCTGTTGCCTCTCACACGATTACTGTGAGGGGAAAACAGCAGATGTGAACAATGGTATGCTCTGCATAAAAATTATTATGTAAAAACTAGGCTGGATGCAGTGGCTCACACCTATAATCCCAGCACTTTGGGAGGCTGAGATGGGTGGATCACCTGAGGTGAGGAGTTTGAGACCAGCCTGGTCAACATGATGAAACCCCGTCTCTACTAAAAATGCAAAAATTAGCTGGGCGTGGTGGCAGGCACCTGTAATCCCAGCTACTCAGGAGGCTGAGGCAGGAGAATTGCTTGAACCCAGGAGGCAGAGGTTGCCGTGAGCTGAGATGGCACCACTGCAGTCCAGCCTGGGCAACAGAGCGAGACTCCATCTCAAAAAAAAAAAATTATTATGTATAAACCTTGAAGAAATAAAGCATTTCATGAAAAACTCAGCCAAAGTCTAACAGCTGAATGGATTAGCTCGGGCATGTCAGAGATGCCAGTTGGTTCCACGGCGACAGCAGTGACCTAAAGCAAATCATGTTCTTGTGTCAGCACCGCTTAAAAGCAAAACGTTCACACTCAGACAGAGGTGGGTTTGGATCCTGACTCCACTTATTATCCGCGTGGCTTACCAAGCCTCCGTTTCCTTGTTTATAAGATGGGGATACCAAACCCAACTAATTTTTGCATTTTTAGTAGAGATGGGGTTTCACCATGTTGGCCAGGCTGGTCTCAAACTCCTAAGCTCAGGTGATCCGCCCACCTCGGCCTCCCAAAGGCTCCTCTAGGTTCTGCGCCCTAGGTGTGTATTTGAAGTACTTCCTGAGCCCAGGTCTGGCAGGTGAACAGCTCATTATTCATTCTCTGTCCTTTTCTGTGGCTAGAACTCCACACTAGAAATCATTGTTTAAGGATGGGTGTAAGCAACTTAAATGCAGCTTGTGTCCTCAAGGGGTGCTCAGGCCAGTGAGGGAGGCTGAATCAACACCCGGCCTTTGCCCCCAGTGTGGGAAGTGCAGAGGGCCACAGAGCACAGAGGCAGCCTCTACATCAACCCCGCTAAGGGAAGAGCATTCCCTCTGAGCATGGAGGCTGAGTAGGTATTAGCCACACAGCAAAGGCAAAAACGGTTCCCGAGAGGGAAGCACGGTGTATTAGTCCGTCCTCACAATGCCATAAGGAAATGCCTGAGACTGGGTAACTTATAAAGAAAAGAAAAGAGGCTTAATTGGCTCATGGTTCTGCAGGCTATACAGGAAGCATGATGCTGGCATCTGCTCGGCTTCTGGGAGGCCTCAGGAAACTTACAATCATGGCGGAAGGCAAAGTCGGGGGCAGGGGGTGAGCACCTCACGTGGCCGAGCAGGAAGAAGAGAGAGACTGGGGAGGTGCCACACTTTTAAATAACAAGATCTTCTGAGAACTCACTCACTATCACGAGAACAGCACCAAAGGGGGAAATCTGCCCCAACGATTCAATCACCTCCCTCCAGACCCCACCTCCAATACTGGGCACTACAATTCAACCTGAGATTTGGGTGCAGACACAGATCCAGCCCATATTCCATGGGGAAAGACACAGAGGCGAGAAGCAGCCTGGCGTGCCTGGGGGTCTGTAAGTGGTTTCCTTTGGCTGAAGGGTGACCTCAAAGTGGGGAACGTGGAAAGGATTGCAGAAGCCAGATCTCAGGGACCCCAGTGCCGTGTGTACAGGGGAGTCTGGGCTCCGTGGTGAAGGTCATGGAGGGGTTTTCATCAGGGAGGAACCGGAACATAGACACATTTCCAAGCTAAGACATCGCATGAGTACTGGGTGGAAATGGGAGAAGTGGGAGAAATCGTCTTTATCTTCTCCTCAAAGCTGGGATTCCTCAGTAAGAATATGTGGCAGCCAAGTTTGCAGCAGGTATCAAAGGCCTTAACAATGTTCATGTCCTTTGACCCATAAATTTAGTGCTGGGAATTTGTCCTCCAGAAAATGTCCAAAACAGGGTCAAAAAATGACACATAAAGATGTGATCCAGAATTAATTACAATGGCATAACCACACCAGTAATGAGGTATCATTCAGCTACTACAGCTACTAAAATATTTTCCAGGAAGTTTTAAGCACAAACAAAAGTGCTAGATAATAAAATGTAAGGAGAAAAAGCAAACTACAAAATTCTCTGTTAGGAATGCAAAACCAAGTGGATCTGGAGTAATTGGCTTCCCCTATGGAGACTTTGGGGTCCACCCCCATGATCTAACCGCCAGTGTAATGCACAGCCCTCTCCCAATGCACAGCCCTCCCCCAATGTGCTCATCTCTCATTGAGGTGGACACTCCTTCACGGCCAGGGAAGTTCTGCGTATTTCATCTCTATATCCTCAGGAACCAGCCAGGAACCTTACACAGTATTTAGCAGATGTTTGCTGGGCAGGAGGGGAAGAGGGAGGCAAAAGACAAGAGGCAAGGGGAGGAGAAAGTAGAAAGAGAAAGTTTGAAAAGAGAGAGGGAGTGCAAAGGAGAGAAAAGGAAGATGAGATTTAAAAAAAAGGATAAAGAGGAAATGAAAGATGGAAGGAGGAGGAAAGAAAGGAGAGAAGAGAGAAACAAAGGGAGAAAAGCATAGATGGACACATAATAAATCTCTCTTTTCTGCTTTTCAAATTCCTGAAAACCTAACCCCACTGGCTGGGAGAGAAGTCTGGCAAGTGCAAAGCCTGCATACTACAGATGATGCAGGAAGGCATCCTCATGAAGACTCTACCAAAACCCTGCTGGGCTGCAGTCGTGTTTCCACTGCCAAATATCTCATGAGTCAGAGGAGCAGCCAGGCAGGAGAAAGGGATTCTTCTCCAAACCTACTGTTATCTCCCATCCAGCCCCCACTGGGAGGAGAGAGCTGACAGTGGCAGGACTCTTTTGTTCTTTTCACAAACATTAAGCATTAGGTTGAGCTCTGCTTACAAAAACTAGCCTTTAAAGCTTCAGGCATTTTTATCCATAGAACAAAAAAACAAACAGCAGCAACCGCAGTCAGCCTCAGCTCAGAGGGGAGGTTCTGGATGACAGTGAATTTTCTGCATCACTGTATATTCCTGAGTGAGGCATTAAACCTCCACGGGTTCTGTTCTCCCTCCTGCAGAGTGGGAATAAATCTGTCATCTCCACCATGAAGGTGGCTGTCAGAAGGCATACAAAATCTATTAAGGTCTAGATTTTAGAAAAAAAAAGAGATGGGATGCTATTCTTATCCAATCAACTTTTATCCAAAAATCACTGGTTTAGCAACCTTGGCTATCTCGAAAATAGCAGAGAACCAAAGCTGTTATTACAGTGACAGAGAAAAGACCATGGCTATGTCATCAAGGAGGGGAAAATTGAGCTGAGTTCCAAAATATAAATAGGAGTTCAGAAATCTGGAAAAACTGGGAGAGGAGAAGGGAAACATCCCAGCCAAATAAACATTAGATACAGAGACACCGTCTTCTGAAAGTTCCAGGTACTGTGTGGGTAGGTGAGGAACAGGTGGAGATTGGTGCTGTCCGCGGTCCTGAATTGACACCGGGCACAGAGACTGTGAGTTTTCTCCAAACCCTGATGCTGAAGACCCCTCAGCCCCCTGCCGCATCCAACCTTGTAGTTTCTTACTGCTTTTCTTTCTCAGCTTCTTAAAAAAGTCTTGTTTCAAAAATTCTTCTTTTGGCCTTGCAGAGTCAAAATAATCATGATTTATGTTTCCAAGTGGACATCACTGGCTTCAAGTACTTCTCGGTGTTGGTAAATGAAGACCTGACACTACTTCCAACACTTTAATTCATCCACCCCAGGAAGTTGGGGTAAGGGCAAGCAACTCCCATGGCCCCCACGTGCTCCACTAGGGCAGTCATTGGAATCATGAACAGGCGGGTGCCAACATAGGGTCTCAGAGGCCACGCAAATTCAGATGAGGTTGCCTGATTCCTCAGTGGGAAGGGCAGGAAAGCTCAGGGTAATTAAATGACCAGTCTCTTCTGGAAAGATGAGGAAACCCTTTCTTTCCAAAGAGCAAGCAGGGAAATGAGCCTCAAAAAGATCAAGGGAGCCCATTTTGTAGAAATGTGCTTATCCAAGCATTGAATGCAGGGGGAACCGCTTTCTTTTAGAACAAAGGAAATGTCAAGGTGGGTTTTGAAAGTTTTTAGTCCTTTGAAAACCACATAGTCATGACATTGAGGTTGACATTCGCAATTCAAAACTTCAAGATGATCGGTAGGCATAACCCCCTGCCACCCCCCGCCCCCCGCCGAAAACTGACAGCATGACACCATGGCCCAGCTGGTCCTCAAAATGCCCCGGAATTGCCTGCTAAAAATTCCCATCAGGGCTTTTATCAAGACATTCATTCACCAGATCTAGATTACAAGCTAGGAATTTATATCATTAACAAACATCCCCAGAAAATTTCAACACAGACCCTCTGTGGCAAGTCCTCACCCAAAGTGGGTGCAGTGCAGCCCCCTGCCCCGCTGACTGTGGGTGTACTGCTCATGTGACCTGCTTTGGCTTGGGGGTGCACCAGTCCGAGCACAAGCTCTAAGGGGCAGGTGGGTTCAGCCCTCCTTGACAGTCCACTCCCCCGCCATGAAAACCCCAGGACCCAAGGAATGGCAGCCCCAAAATGAGAGGATATGAGGAGCACACCTGACCCCAACAGAAGACTGAAGACAAATCAAGCTGAGCCCTGCTAAGCACCTACCACCCACAAACCCAATGCCATAAATAAATATTTGTTGCTGTAAGGCACAGGCTCTAGGGGGATGCTTGTTAGGCATCATCATTGCATCAAAGCGAATTAATACATGGGAAAGGTTCTGTGCTGGGAGTCACAGGGGTTGCTGCATGAGAGGTTTTATAGCTCAAATACATCGAACTTCCGTGGTTTGGTCCCTACCTTGAATAACCAGAGCCTTCCCCTTCAGCAAGCTCCCCGCTCTGGCCTCCCTGAAACAGCAAATGCTGCCATCCCATTCAGCTGCACACTCATATTTCTTCACAGAAACCATCCATTTGCCTTCGATTTTGCCTTCGGGGACAGCCTGTCAGCCAGTGGCCCTTTGCCACACTATCCAGGCATGCAACCCACGAAGTGGCAACTGGTATAAGCCTGAATCTAATTAACACACATTTGTTCCCCCTCTCATGGATAGGGGACAGTGTGGCTTTCCCCGCTTCATGAATGGAGATACAGGTGGTCCCCATGGACTGCAGGACTTTTTTTTCCCAAGCTTATGCCTGTTTCCATGACAACTGCAGTATAAGCGCACAATTTCAGGTCCCATTGTACCAGCAGACTTTCAGGGAGCACTCCCTGATGGACTGAATATCTGATTTTAAAACAGCACTCCTCTGTCACAACCCCAAGAGTGGGCCTGCACGCTGCATGGGGAAAGATGATGCTAGCTGCATGTGTGATCGGTGACCTGACCCATTTCTCTGTGTTCTGGTCTGTGCTTCTTGCTCTATAGAAAGAAATCTGGATAGAACTCCTTTGCCTTAAGAAGCGCACATTCCGGCCGGGCGCGGTGGCTCAAGCCTGTAATCCCAGCACTTTGGGAGGCCGAGACGGGCGGATCACGAGGTCAGGAGATCAAGACCATCCTGGCTAACACAGTGAAACCCCGTCTCTACTAAAAAAAAATACAAAAAATTAGCCGGGCGAGGTGGCGGGCGCCTGTAGTCCCAGCTATTCGGGAGGCTGAGGCAGGAGAATGGCGGGAACCCGGGAGACGGAGCTTGCAGTGAGCTGAGATCTGGCCACTGCACTCCAGCCCGGGTGACAGAGCGAGACTCCGTCTCAAAAAAAAAAAAAAAAAAAGAAGTGCACATTCCTTGACCTCATATTAAGGATCAGTTCTGCATGACATGGGTTTTCATTTTTAATTCTTAAATCACCTTAAAAGTGGGAATAAGTGTGACAAGTGAGGAAACTCAGAAGTAATTTGCTCAAGGTCACACAGCCAGGAGATGGTACAGCAGCTAGGATTTGAACCGAATTCCACCTGGCACCTACACAGAGACCACCCCACTCCCTCTCGGTGGTGAGACTAGTACAGTGTTCTCTTCAGCGTACCTAGCTGATGCATCTGAGCCTCATTTCCCCCCTCTGTAAAATACAGGCAGGCAGCAATAGACTACCCTTATCTGTTCAGTGTTTATCAAGTACATACTCCAGGCCTTGCACCTCACCTGCCTTCTTGACATGATTATTGTGAATGTGGTCAAAAGTGGTTAAGGCAGATTAAAGGCCTCTGAAAACTGCAAAAGGCTTTCTAGGGGGGAAGACATTACATGCAGACACCTATCACCTAAGAAACATTGCCGATGCCTCCTGGGAGCCAGGTACTTATATCTACTCTCTCACTGCATGCTCGTTTAACAAAGAGGCGATGTTTGGACATGAATGCAGAGGCCGGACTGCACCTAACGACATGGGTGCAGAGGGTAGACTACCTAGGCTTTTATGTGGTCCCACACCTCCAAACTGTGTCACATGGGTTAGTTCACCTCTCTGTGCTTCTGTTTCCCATCAAATGCAGAGGAAAATTTTGAATGTGAAATGAATTAACCCATGGAGAGCACTTCACACAGTGCCTTATTTTTTTTTTTAATCCTTGCAATGTGGGGTAACAGATCTCAGCAAAATGCTCAGTTCCATTTTCAGCTTCTGTCTAATCTGTCCCACCCCAAGCCTAACTCTTTTTTAGATCTTGTTGCATCTACTCTGGAACTGTTCTAATACCTACTTGCTGACTTTCACCTCCCAGTGCACTTGCCCCCGGTAAGCCCTCGCCCTATCTCCCTGCCACATACCTTGTCCGCTCCATATGATAGGCAGAGTGACCTTTCTGCAATGCAAATCCAACCGTGTGTTGTCTCTCCTCAAAATCCTTCACCAGCTTAAGCACACCTCCCAGGCTCTTCCTGGCCTCAGCCCTGCCCTCTCTTGGCCGCGCCCCACCACATCTATCTATGCACACCACGCTCTGCCTCCCTAACTGCACCTTCACAACCTGTACCTTCGTCTACGGCCTCCCTGAAGCGTGGATCTCTGGCCACTTCTGCTCTGCTCATTGCTTTTTAACTCCTTAGTCACATGCAGTGTCTTGAGTCCAGGATCACGAGGTCACTCCTTGGAGTTCCCACAACATGAGGCTTGCATCTCTGGTCAGCATTGGTTCATGACACTCATCTTCCAGCTCATTTTAATGTATCTTATTTCCCCCATGAGACTGAAATCCTTGGCATCGGAGACGGCAGCTTATTCCCACAGAGCTTCTTAGCAGGGTAATCTTTGGCAAGATACTTAATCTCTGTTGGCTTCAGTTTCCTCATCTATAAATGGAACCCATCAAAATACCTACCTCACAAGATTACTTGAAATAATATGTAAAAGCACCCAATACACTGAACACTGGTCTATGAAGTCTAACATTCTATGCCAAATGCTCTAACATTCTATGCCAAATGCTCATGCATTTGAGGACTCAGGAAAAAGCTTGGATTGCTTTTATCAGCTTCCCAGAGGAGCTGATGGCCTTAGAAAGCCTTTAAACTAGTTTAAGAGGTTCCCATTAATTAAAAGTTTTATTTGGATTGCTTTTTATTCTGCACATTCAGAAATAAAAGATAGCAAAAAAGAAATAAGATGAAAGGAAAGGAAAATGAAAGAAGGTAAAGGAAAACCTAACACCGTATGCAGAACTCGTGCTAGAGGAGGAATAAAGAACTGGAGTGGTGTTGGAAAAGAGAAGGTCCTAAGTAATGGAGAAACATCTTCCAGTGCCTCTAGCAATAGCAGTGTGGAAGAAGAAATTTGGGAAGAGTCTGATAACAAAAGTAGGGTACGAGGCAGAATCCCACTCTACATAAAGAAGAGCTTTACAACAACAGAGCTGTACAAGAGTAAAGCAGGTTGCCATGTAAAGTGGTAATCTCCCTGTCATTGGAGGTATGCAAAGAGAGCATATGGGGAATTTCTGTACTGAGGGGAGAATGGTGGGGGCAGGGGAGAAGCAATAGACAGACAATTTTTCTTCCTCCTTAATTGTACAACACAAAATTTTACATAATTTAGAAGTTCCATTCAACTTTGAGGTTATAGAAATCAAACATTTGCTGAGATGTTATTAGACCTTAAGCCCTAAGGGTTTATGGATATGGTATGATTTAAAAATACATGGCAACATAATTTGGGGGCAGGTTCAAAATTTCCTCAAATAGCCACCTTTTTGCCATATGCAATTCGGCATCAGATCCAATGAGTCTTCCCATGGAACTGACTCCAAGTTCCAACACCAGGTCATTATTCAGTCAAGGCCCTGGGGAGAGGGGAAGATGTGCAATGTGAAGACTCTGCTTGTGTGTGAAAAGTACCTTTTGCAAAAGCTTCCTATTCCATGTGAAATGCAGTGAAGCCCATTACTAAACCAGATCTGCCCTCTCCCCATTGTTGAAGCACCACTTCAGAGGCCCCCACACCTTTTCTCTTTGAGCTCCAAACTCCTCATGCCACCTTCTTCTTCTGCGTAGTAACTACCTTCATGTTAAATCCACAGACAGGGCCTTGTTAAGGAAGACTAAACGCAGTTGTGGCTGAAACCTCATTCAGCAAGGAAGGCCACAATCTTGGCCCCATTCACTCACTCACACAGTGCGGCATCCCCGCTGTGAATCCCCAGTCTTCCTGAGGGGCTCCTGAGGAGAATCAGACAATTTCCCAGTCTTCCAAGTATCCATGGTCAAGTGGAGCAGATAGACATGAGCAACAAGCCAAAGTTACTGGAATCAAAGTGCTCGCCACCCCCAGCCCAGGAGGAGGGATCCTCTATGGATAATGGGCACAGCTGATACAAAGGCAGAGGGCCACACATGGTGTGCCAGGTCAAGGAGAATGCTCTGGATGCCTGGGACACAGGCCCAGAGAAGGAGTGGGGAACTGCAACCTCATATATCCACAGACGTTGCTTTCTTCCTTTTAGCTGCTTGCTCTTGTTTTTTAGACCAACTTCTCTATGAAGCATCCAAGATCCCACTCCACTTCCCAAACTACCAACACCAATTCAGAGTTGTTTCTTCTCAGAGCAAAGCTATGATTTGGTCATTACAGCTCTCTAGGGCAATGGTTCTCAACCTTACTGTATTCAGGACATACTTTCAAATCATATAAAATTTTGCAGCATTCTTGAAGGATTAAAGATCTAAAACTACACCAAGTATGTCTGCAACCATCACCATGCCCTCCCACTACCGTGTGACTGTGGCTGTCTTACAGGTCTATAGTAGCTGTGATTACACTTGGTTACTGTTCAGCACCATGGTGCTGTCCGCTGCCCTGACCGTGTTCTTTTATATGCCCTCAGGGCAAAGTCCTCTGGTGTTCCTCTTCCATGGCAAGAGCTGACTTTTACTTACAGCAAATTAGACTCTATTCAACATCTCTCTGCTTGTGAATATTCAGGGCTCCACCTGCGAGATGCTACAATAATTCATAAACTTGGTTGTAGTAAACATAAATTTTAAATGCTGATCAAAATTTAGCAGTACATCTGCAGAGAATTTTTTTCAGTACACCACTGTGCTCACAGCACATAGGCTGAGAACCACTGGGTGCTGAAATACCTTGCATTTTTCTGTCTTCTACCAATACCTTTTGTACATGGGCCCCTAATTTCTATCTCTGTCCCTTGCCTCTCACCCTCATTCCAATCTATTCCTTATTGTCCATTGAGACACCTCAATTTGGAGCTTGCTCCCAAATCCAGTTCAACCTAAGAGCCAATGGTGGGATTTTTCTTCCAATCCACTCCCTGTGCTTCCTGACCACCTCATCACCAGCTTCCACGGGTGTGTATTAGCATCTTTCACATGTCAGGACTTTCACATTTAATCCTCACATCTCCTCCAGAAAGACTGACTTTGTGCTTCTCTCCCACTGATTTAGAGCTTGATCATACAACTTGCTTTGGCCAGTACACTATCGGTAGATGTGAAATATGCTATATTTGAGTACAAGTTCTTAAAGATATTTCAGGTTGCTGCCAGTCTCTTGTGCTTTTCTTCTCCTTCAGCCTGGGTCCCAAAGTGAGGAGATGCACAGAGCAGACTCACTACCTACCAGTAAACAGGGCAAAGTTACAGCCAACCCACAGCCCTCATGTAGCATGAGCAAAAAATAAGCGTATATTGTCGAGACATTGGGTTGTGTGCTATGGAGCAAAGCTAATATACCACCCCACGGTAAAAATAATAATAGCTAACCCACATTGCATTTACTATGTGCAGGCAGTATTTTAAGCATCTTACACATATTAGGTCATTTAATTCTATGGGGAAAAAAATCTTAGGAAATATCATTCTGATTTCCAAACATAAATCTGTACAGGAAAAACTGATGCATAGAAAGAATAAGTGACTTGCCCCAATTACACAGCTAGTAAGTAAAACAGCCAGGATTCAAAGCCAGATAGTCTGAGTTCAGAATCCATATTCTTACAAGCTGCTTTCATAATAACAGCCTCTAACCTCAAGAACTTCCAGTGTCTTCCTATTAACCACACAAGAAGATCAGAGTGGCCTAGAACTTGGAACTGAATTATCTAATCCAACTCTCCCTGTCAAGAAAAGGAATCTGAGGCCCAAGGAGAGAAAGTGACTTGGTCAACATCAAATAACCCATTCATATCTGCGATACACTTAGAACCCATGTCTTATTTCCATCCCTTGGGTGCATTCTGCCTGATTTCCAAAACTTTATAGAATCCCCCCATAGCCCCACCCATTCACATGTATTTCCAGTTCTGCATCCTCTGATTCAGCTGTGTGAAATATTCCACCCACTTTGCATGTCCTTCCCTTCCCTCCACCAATCAAGTCCCTTAACACCTGGCTGATGTCATCCTCCAGACCTCAAGAAGCCACCTCTCATTCCTTCTGCCAGGGCTGAATCATCTCTTCTCTGAATTCCTCTGACACCTGTGCCCTGTTCCGCAGCCTGCCTCCCTCCCTCCCTCCTTCTCTCCCTCCCTTACTTCCTTTCTATCTTTCTCTTTCTTTCTTCTTTTTTTTTTTTTTTTTGAGAGAGTCTTGTTCTGTCACCCAGGCTGGAGTGCAGTGGCATGATCTCAGCTCACTGCAACCTCTGCCTCCCAGGTTCAAGCAATTCTCCTGCCTCAGCCTCCCGAGTAGCTGGGATTACAGGTGCTCACCACCATGCCCAGCTAATTTTTGTATTTTTAGTAGAGACAGTGTTTCACCATGTTGGCCAGGCTGGTCTCAAACTCTTGACCTTAAGTGATCTGCCCACCTTGGCCTCCCAAAGTGCTGGGATTACAGGCACCCTTTAGTCTTTCTGAAGTTGTTTTATGTGCATGCACTGTGTTACTTAGATGGCAAGATCATTAAAGTCAGGGACACCACACACACACACACACACACACACACACACACACACACACATGCTTTCCCACCACACCTGCTGGTTAGCTACCATTCTGAATTTTCATTTCCTCAAAGACACAGCCTGAGTTTTCAGAACGGACCTATGACCTGTTAAACATTTACTATGTGCCATGCACACTCATGTACGTTGTATAGTGTGTGCTCCATGTATTCGGTCTTGGCCATGTTCATTAGAATAAATGGGCATTCAGGGTTAAGGTGGCATAGTTATGTCACTTTCACTTTTATGTCCCCTCTGAGACATTTTTAAGAACTTGATTTAAACAAAACAATGTTTTCCCTAAAAATGGTCCACTTCTCCCTCTCTGATCATGACCTTGACATCATGAAGGGTGTTTGCTTCTCTGCCCT
The DNA here is from genome assembly GCF_000951035.1 of Colobus angolensis palliatus. NCBI lineage: Eukaryota > Metazoa > Chordata > Mammalia > Primates > Cercopithecidae > Colobus > Colobus angolensis. The sequence goes on along the minus strand of NW_012114522.1, from coordinate 4,093,454 downwards.
GGATGACAGATGCTCAGAGTCAGTAGTGGATGACTAATCATGGCCACTCCAGTGTCCTCATCACTGGCACATTTGTTCTGTCCTTCCTTGATCCTCAGTCCTGCTATTCGACTTCCATCTGATTTCATCATATGCATGACAAATCACTGTGGACATCTCAAATCCTTTGTGCAAAAAGGCAGGGAATAAACTGGGTATCTATAGATATGCTGAATGCCACCCTTGAGAAAAAGCGTAATAGGGCCTCACACGTTTTTTGTGTACTTGTAAATTAGAGCAACTATTCAGCCTGATGTGATTTTTACTTGATCTTTCTTTCCTGGTCATCTTCACTGCTTGATCAAACACACACACACACCCCTACACAAACACATTTACACACCAAAGGCATACACTTACATTTACATACAGACACACACTGGCACTCACACACACAACTATGCACACACACACACACACACACACAGGCAGTGGTTTTCCTAGCATGCAGACCAGCCCATCTACCCTCCCTGCTTGAACGTAAGCTCTCCTCCCTCCACTGGCCAATGAAGAACCTTTACAAGCCTCTGAATCTCTCTGAGCCTCAGTTTACTCTTTGGGAAAGAGGGGTGATCTACCTAGGCTGCCTTTCTCATAGTACGACGCATAGAACTAGGTGAGAGGTAATGGCAATTGTGCCGAATGCTTGGGCTAGAGCAAAAACACATGTGATCGGTACTCATGAAGCTTCATTTTTAACAATACTTTGTAATCGTTATGGTGGACACTCTTTACTCCTCTCACAACTAAGCAGGCCTCCCCTCTTCGGTGGCTCTATTAAGAGCCAACAGCTTCTGCAGGGCTAGGAAGCCATGTGCCTTTGTTTGCTCAGAGCCACACCCAGGATGCTCTACTCACTGCAGTGGGCACAAGAAGCGGCTTCAGCTAAGTTAATCCCCAACTGTGCCATTCATTAAAAGAAAAAAAAAAAAAAAAGCCACGCATGAAAGAGAGCTTTATAAATATTTCAAACAGTCCTTGGGGGCAGGAGCTAAGTATTTCCACTTTTTCACTCTTCCATCTCTAACCGGCTACTACATTATCTCAGAAAAAGGCTGAGATGGAAAAAGAGGAAGAAACCACCATCATCATCAACATGAGCAGAACTATCAGCCTCCTTGCCTCTGCCCATGCTGTGCCCCTGCCTGTGATGCCCCTTCACCTCCCCCACTCTAGTTCCCACCTCTCCAGTCTCTGAACTCAATGGCAAAGCTACATCCTTATCCCCACTGTGCAGATGAGACAGCTGAGGCTCAGAGGGGCACAGGATGGTTCAGCAACAAGCAGGTGGGGACCTGGGGATGAAGCTGAGGGCTATGCCTGCTACTCCAGCACTTCTTCCCATGAACCACACTCGATCCTTTCTAAGCCCCCAGGCCTCTCCATAGGCCACACACCATCGCTATCAGAAACACCTCATCTGCCTTCACGATTTGATCTAACTATGCAGAGGTTGCCCTGGGAAGCAGAGGGTGGGCTCTTCCGACGCCATCTTTCCTTCAGTTTCTCCAGCACACCAAGTCCTTTGCCTCTGGGGCCCCACGGGCTACACGAAGAACCCCTCCCTCCTCCTGTGCCCTCTGCCTCCCCTAGGACCAGGCTGAGCATCCCTGCTGGGGCCTCCTTTGCCCCTCCATGTGATACCCTTAACACTTCACTACCATTTCAGGCTGAAATGTCAGCCTTGGCTAAGCTCTAGAAGGACCAGGGCAAACCCATTCATCTCCTTCCCACTGTTCCTGGCACCCAGCACTGTGCTTGGCATGGCAGTCATTTGACAAGTTAATGCAAACCCATTAACAGCCAATGGGTTTGCTTTAACTTGTCAAATGACTACTATGGAACAGGCTAAGGTGCAGCCATTTGAAAAGCCACAGTGCTCACCCATTTGTTACATGGCATTTAAGGCAGGGATCTGGTTCCTGTTACAACACGTGTATGTGTGTTATTAGCAAAAGTCCTCAGGAAGATGAAAGGCCCTACAGTGAAGCCCCATAGAAGTGGATCCTCTCTGATTTGTTGAAGGTTTTGATTTGTTTAACGTCACAAACCCTTCTGGCTCATGTGAGCCAAATGAACACAAATGATCCTCATCAAGGCCCTCTTTCCCAGGAACTAAGCATAACTTACAGCCTCTCTCCTTCCCATGCTCATTGAAACCACCTTTAGAGGCTGCTGGAACCACTCATTTGATTTCTCTTTACATACAAGTTGACTAATTGTTTCACATGAAGAACTAAAGCAGCAAGACCTGTCAGCAGATCTGAAGCCCTTATCATGCACCTAGCACACTAAACGCTTTGGCAGGGTCACCTAGAATGTTCAGGAGTCCTGTGAAGGGGCCTACATTGTACAGCAGAGCACTGAGGTTCAGAGGCATGGGACACCCAGCTCCATCGGCTGGAAAAGCCTGGGCATCTCCACTCCAGAGGGTGAGAGCCAGTAGGCCCGGTGACCACTTCAGCTTAGCAGACTGGGACTGCACACCTTCTAAGGCAGCATCCCACAGACCTGCGTTGCAGGCCATCCTGTTAGGTTTCCACCTTGGAGACTGGGGATCTGAGAGCAGCAGAGACCTGCTGTGGGCACACAGCCTCAAACCCAGAGCTCTTAACTCCTGAGTCATTACATCACCCCTGACCCTATCACCTGCCTCAGTTCCCTTGGGAGGCAGGGTTAGAGGGTCCCAAGGCAGGGACTTGCTCAAATATCACCTGCCTTCTTCTCACATTGCCCAGGAGGGAGCAACCATACCTCTTCTGATGATTCTCGACCAACTACAGCGTTTACGAATGGGCCACCTACACCTCTGTGTCTCAGAGGGCGGAGCTGAGGGACGGAGAAGAGGTGGTGACCACCCTCTGGATGGGGGCTCGGCAGAGGCCTGCTGGCAAGAGCTGAGGCTGGGCCCAGGAGGAATTTTCTAACTCAAGACTCGGCCCAGAGCTGGGGTGGATGCAGAACAGTGCAGGGGACGCAGGGGGCCTGGGTTCCCTCCTGACCCTCTGGTGGAGGCCCTCAGCCCATGCTTCAGCCTCAGGGAACTTTACATGGGTAACGCCACCCGCAAAGCCTTGTTGCCCCGATTCAAAGAAACAGGCCTGCAATACGGGACAGGCCACTGGCAGGTGAGTGGAAGTGTCAAATCCCTCCGCCTACCCAAGGCAGGTGCCCTGCGACTGTCCAGGAGCCTTAATTTTCATCAATGAGCAGGCTCAGTCCCCAGCAGTCAAACCTCAGGAGTCACCCTGGAAGATTCCACCACGCCCAGAATCCCGCCTCCAGGCCCCGGGCTGCTCCTGCATACATGGGCTCCAGCGGTCCGCATCCCTCAGGAACAGTCAGGCTCCACGTTGATGCCAGGCAGGAACTGGCGCATAGCGCCAGCTCCTGACCGCTGCGCCCTCAGCTCCCCACCCCGAGACAAAGCGTAAAGACGGGGGTTCCTTTGTTTCCGGCCACACCCAGGGACGCAGCCCTGCTGTTCTGCCTCCACCACCATCCCCACCCTCTCGCGGCCCAGCGTCGGCAGCATTAACCCTTCCCGGGCCGCAGCCGCCAGCATCGCCCCATTAGGTTATTTTTAGCTGCGGGGGGAGGTGGACCCAGCTTCCATCATGGCGCTGTCCCTAGGTCCCGACTTCCACTCCATCAGTAGGGGCGGGGAGCGGGGAGCGCTGGTTGATCTTTTTCCCTCCTCTGGCGGGGGAGGTACCCGGTTGTGAGGTGCACGGGCCGGACAGTGCGGGACCGAGCGAGGGAGGCTCAGTTCGCCCTCCCACCCCCGCGCGAGGCCTGTGGGGAGGGGGTTCGGACCCCGCCCCTCCCTCTTTTGTTCGGCTCCGCATCCTCCCTGTCCACGCCATCCTCTGGCACATCCCGTGGGGGGAGGGGGCGGCAAGCCCGCGGGGAGAGGGACTCTCCCGGCTCCAGCCCCGCCC
>NW_012114522.1:4084805-4088774 GCF_000951035.1 Colobus angolensis palliatus | reverse complement strand
GCTCACACGCCCTTGGCGGGCCCTGGCCTAGCTCTCGCGATCTAGAGAGTGTGGTTTTCAGGGCTCCTTTGAAAGAAAACGACGGCGCGGTCAGGGCCCGCTGGCGGCGCCACAGGTGTGCGGCCGCGCATCTGGAGGCCTCCCCGGAACATCTGCGGGGGTGTGGGGGGAGACAGTGTGGGACGCGGGCCAAGGACCGGCCCAAGCTGCTGGGAACGTTCTTGGCCCTCCAGGATCGCGCCCAAGGACCGCTCCCCTCTTGCCTCTCCTTCCATAGCCTCCATTTGTCCTTTCGGAGTGCCTCTCCCTGAATGCACTAAGCAATTTTTCCATCTCGGACCCCAAGCCTTTATTCACGCTGTACCCTCTCCCTGAATAGTCTTCCCCAGACAAAAGGCTGCCCGCTCCCCTAGACCCATCTCCACTGCCTTCCCTACCACGAAGCCTCTCCCTGACACCCTCTCCATCTTAGTATTGAACCAGCCTTCCCTGCGGGCCTCTAGGGTGGAATCTCCGTAACTGGCAGAGGGAACAGCAGGGACAGAAGGGTCCGGCCTTAGTTAATGCTGACCTGTTCTACTTCGACAGCAGCTCCCTCACCACACAGCAGCCTGGCACTGGGGTTGTAGCAGGACGAGCTGCAGACATAACTCCTCAGACACCTGATTAAAGAAGGAAGTGGTTTATTCGTCAAGGAGCGTTGGCAGATTCGCATCTTAAGAGCCGAGCTCCCGGCGGAATAAAAAACCACTTCCTTCTTTAATCCGGTGTCTGAGGAGTTTTGTCTGCGGCTCGTCCTGCTACAGGGCCACCAGGTCACCCCACAGAATTGCCTCCAAGACAGCAGGTGTTTGGAGGGCTGGGCCACTGGCACCAAGGTCTCCACAGCCCTGGGGACAAGCTGGGAGTCAGGAGGATTAGGGTGCTCCTGCCTCCTAGCAGTGTGGACACCAGCTCTGGAGTCCATGATCCAGATGTTGCTCCAGAGGGAGATAGGCAGGAAGCCAGGTCACAGCTTGACAAGGTTCATAACAGCAGAGGGGAAAAGATGAAAGATGGAGGAAAAGGGGGAGTCCCAGCAAGCCTCCACCTCACTGAACAGGTGCCCCAAGTCCCCAGGCAGAATAAAACACCAACCTTATCCACCACTTCGCTGTTCATTTTCTGCATGCGAAATCCAACCCCACAGGTCCTATGAAATGACTCATCTTTTCTGCTTTCAAGTTGTCATCCAGAGCGAGGATGGCTGGTACAGCCCTGCCAGCACCCTGGTTGGGGGCTGGGGCCCTGACCTCCACCACCCCAGAGGCCATTCCCCTAATCCAGGGCAGGAGGCCAGAGACACCTGGGCCTTAAAATGGAGGTGAGGTTTTAGCTTCACAGATAAGCCAGCTCAGTATCCCCAGGAACACTAGGCATAATTTTCCCATTTTACAGATAGGAAATTGAGGCTTACAGAGGTAAAATGATGTACCCCAGGTGCAAAACATATTAGCTGCAGCAAAGCAGCATGGAGAAGCCAGGTTTCCCCACACTGTTTACAACTCATTTCCCTCCACGCATTCACGCATCCCTGGCTCTCAGCCAGGCCCAAAACCCTTGTCAATGACCGGAAATTGCAGGTGGGGACACTGTGCCTCCCCAAATCCTACATTTCCTTCCTTGGAGTTGTTAAGTCCTAGGTCCCACGTACCAGGGCGTTCCCTGGGGTCAGTCTGGAGATCTGAGCAGAAAGCCCCCTGAGCAAGGGACAAGACCACGTGCGTATCAGGGGGAGGAGCATCCGCCTGCCACTGGCCAAACAGATCGCTGCTCCCAAGCAGATTTCGCCGGTACAAAGCGCCGCAGACGCTCAGCCTCCGGCAGCGGCAATCGTTGCGCCTGCGCCACAGAAACCCCTCCTGCAGCCCAGGGACACGCCATGTGGGCGGGGGGGAAGGGCCGGGGCACCCGTTGCAAAGCCCTGGAGCGGTGAGGCCCGCCCCGGAACCTGAGCCCGCTGTAACCCAAGCCTCAAGGCTACTCTGCCAGCAGAAAGTAAAACCCTCCCTCCGTGGAGATCGGGAGCCCCTGAGTTCCACAGTCGCGAAGCTCGAGTGCTGTCGGAGCTCTGGGCGCGCCAGAGGCGCTGCCTTTTGTCCGGTCCCTGAGAAGCCATGGAGAAAGGCAGAGGGGGCCACATGGAGAAGAGGAAGGAGCAGGGGAGAGGAACGGGAGAGGTGAAGCGAACAGCGTCCCCAAGCGTCAGGGCGCAGCTGTGGGGCTGGCCCAGGCTGCACCCTGGGGGTGATGCTAGCGTTGGTGACATTGACCGCAGCTCCAGAGGAACTCTCCTTGGGACAGCTACGGGCAGTGCACAAAGCGCCCTCGCCTCCCTGGTACCCCACCACGCTTTGAAGAAGGCCAGGAGAAGACAGCCACCCCCATCTGACAGATGGAGAAGCTGAGGCTCAACAGAGTAAAGCGCCTTGGCTGGAAACCCAGGCTCCCTGGTGCTGGTCCGGCTTCCTCCCCATTGGGCTCGGGGGTTTGGATCCCAAGAGAGGTCGGAACACCAGGGAAGGTAGTGGATGGGGGAGATAAAGAAGGGGTGGGGGAAGAGGAGGCTGGACTATCGCACCATCTCCCTTTCTGACCACCCCACCACCCACCCACACACACACACACACACACACACACACCCTTGCTGTTGGACCTCTCCCTCGCGAGGCGCCGACTTCAGGACCACGGAGAGCTCTGGAGCTGCAGAAAGCCCGCCCGCGAAGGGATGGGGCCCGAAGAGGCCCACCACTGTGTCTACCAGCCCCCTGCTCCTATTCCTCCAGGAAGCCCTCCCAGATATCTGCCCCCATCAAGTTCTGCTTCCCTCCAGGCTCATTCTGGGTCACTCATAGCATTTAAGAGGGGAAGGTTTAATTAAAATCATAATGATTGTAATAAAAGTCAACAACAAACATTTATTGAATGCTCACTACCTACGGGCATTAACTGATTTAATTATCACAATGAATCCGTCGCTCACCCTAGCCTGGGAACTTCTGGAGGGTGGGGCCAGGTTGCTGAGCCAGGGACCTAGCGCCTACCCTGGGCCCGGCACCTAGCAGTGCTCCAGCTTCCAAGTCTGGACCAATTCGAAAGCTCCCTAGCCCTCGGGTGCTCCAACTTCCGTTTTTCCGGCATCTAACACTGCATCTTGTCGGTCCATCCAAAGGCTACGCCGTGCATAGACCCTTCTTCCCCCACTTCCCTGGTGACCCCCAGCTCAAAAGAGAATACCCACAGGGCCCAAGCCCTAGCGTTCCCTCTCCCTGATCCTCCCGGCCCCATGCTCAGGTCTAGGAGGCTAGAGATCCCAGTTCGAATCCCAGCTCTACCTCCACCTTGCTCTGTGAAGCAGGCACATTGGTGTGTGCTGTGGAGCTCAGGAGTGCCCCTTGAATATATTGGCGCTTGAGGACAGGGGTTTACGGCTCCAACTGTCCGACGACCTAAATCCTCAATCAAATCCTTCCCCCAAGCAAGCATGAGGGGAGCACTCGGGAAAAAGCTCCTTCCAGCTTGAAGCTGTGTAGCCGCAGGCGACTCGCAGAACCTCTCCTGGGGCTGGCACACAGTAGGTGCTCTATAATTACTACCGAGTGAGTGGATGGATGAATGGACCAATGCGGAACGGAGCTCCAGTTCCTTTCACAAAACAGAATGAGGGGTCTGGGTTAGATTCATCCCAGAGGTTCCTTCGCGTTTTAAGCGTCCATGCGGTGGCTTTAGCCAACTTACTTTCCCTCTCAGAACCTCGCTCTCCCTTTCTGCAGAAAAGGGGCCGGGACTGGACCCGGGCGATCCCTTCCGAGTCTCACGGACCACGCCGGCCAGCCCTGACCCAGTCGCCCCAGCTCTGGGAACCTCTCGCATGATGAGGTGGGGGAGGGGCCGCGCCGTGGCTCTCCCCAGCCTGGCGGCAGCTGCCCC
>NW_012114522.1:4064274-4084020 GCF_000951035.1 Colobus angolensis palliatus | reverse complement strand
GATGGTGACGCGCCCGAACCGCAGCGCGGAGGGCGGGCCAAGGCACCGCAGTGCCCTCGCCGCACTCCCATTCTCCGCCCCCAGGCGGAGCGCAGGGCGCGAGGAGAGCGCGGGGTAGGAGCCTTGTGGGTACACTTGCGTGCCCACACGCTCTGGAGGCACACGCGGGTTCATATCTGCACACCAGACAATTACGCCAAACACCTGAGAGATCCACGGACATGCTGGCACACACACGAGAGTCAATTACACATGCTCTCCCGAGATACACAGGGGCTCGATAATGCACACCATACTCAATGTTGCACACACATACATATATATGCTTGTGCACATTCCAAGTTCATTACACGCAACAGAAATCCTCATTGTCTCACGACCCCACTCACACACAGCATCACACCAAGATTAAATGCACGGCTGGAGAGGCACATGCGTTGGACACACCGTTCATTCCCTCAGTATTATTTTGTTGAGCGCCCACTAGTGCCTAGCACTGTTGTAGGAGCTGGAAACAGAGCCATGGACAAAATAGACCAAGTGCCTGCCCTCCAGGAGCTGACCTGCTGAGGAGGGGAATTGGAGACAAAAGCACCCATATGGTGGGCCAAGGGGTGGTAAGGTCCAGGAAGGGTGGTGCAGCAGCCAAGCGGGACATGCTAAGGGCACAGTCCGACAGACACATAAAAGAAGTACATTCTTGCGTGAGAACCAGTGACACACACATACACGTGCATGCCAATGACACCACACAACACACCAATATCAAAGGCAACCTCAAGGCGATTCCACACTTGTGCATCACAAACTGGCAACAGGACACCCACACACAAGTCCACACCAGGAATAAAGGAAGTCAAAAGCTTAAATGAAAACTCTCCAGAGAAAGACTCACAGAGACAGAGATGACCACACACACAGCTGGCAGTCAACCAGATGGACAGATATTCCCTCATTCCAGGGGCACAGTCGACCTTTGTTGCTCCTGGAGCTTGCAGTCTGGGCGTTCTGGGGTTCCTCTGTCGTGGAGGTCACTCTGCTGGGGCTCTCCTCTAAGGCCAGGCACCACCTGCCTCCTATAGACACCTTCCCGTATTTCTCCACGATTATCAGGCAGAGGATCCTGCAAGTCCCTGGGGACCCTGCAGTCCCAGCTGCACTTCCTGGAGAGGCAGAATTGCCAGCTGCCGACCCCCTCCTCGGGCCAGTCTAGACAAGCAAAGTCAGGACTGGGTGGGGACTGCAGAGGGGAGCATCAGTGCTTCTTGCAATGCCCCCCCACCCATGGCCTTCCGTGCTGGGAGCTGTCCCTTCAACCCCCGGCCCTGCCAGCTGCAAGCCAGAGCTCCCGCAGTGTGGCCAAGCTCCAAGAATACCAGACTGACAGATGGATTCATGTTCTTGTTTTATGACTCTTGGGTCCCATGGACTGAGGATCCTGGGGCCATCAGATCCATGGCCTCAGCTGACACCTCCCTGAATCTACTGTCTTTCAACCCTGCAACAAGGGGTCTGTGCAGCAGGTAGGTATTGTTACCTACCCACTCTTGGAAGAGGAAACAGGAGGGGAGATGTGAAATGGCTCTCTCAGGGCCTCAGCCTCAAGGAGGTTCAGCCAGGCCTAGAGTGTGGGCTCATCCACTCGGTGGGAATTTAGCAAGTTCTTTCTCTGTGCTTGAGAGAGAAGCTAGTGTGGGGACACAGATGAGTATTTCTAATTCTCTGCCTTCAACAAGTGTATACTCTAATGGGAGAGAGTGCTGAATGCGAGAACAGACAGTTCCACACACAGCCTCCATCTGCCTTCCACCCACCACAGCTACATCCTGGCTCCTCTTTCCTTGTGTCCCTGGGTCCACTGTGCAGATTTGCCACAGGCACTCCTCTTGAGGCCTGTCGGCCTCCAGGCTATCACGCAAGTGTTTTCGATTTTTTCAATGAAAATTTTTCTCTGTCTGGTGAAATACTATTCCCAGCCCATTCCAGGCAAGAACAATTCATGTTGAAGGTCACATAGAAACTTCTTCTAAAACCCCACAAATGTTCAGGGTGACATAACCCAGAGAAATATCAGAAAACTCAAGAATCTGAGTTAGGCGGAACTTTGGAGGCCAGGCCTCCTACTGCATGCTTGAATCTACTCTTAACATCTTGAGAACACAGTCTCTCAGGCTTTCTGGTGGTGATGGAAATCTTACTGCTTTTAAAGAAAACACTTCCCATTGTGAGAAAGGGCTGGGCAGTTGCCAAGACTAGAGGAAGTGACACAAGGAAGGAGCTGAGAAAGGGCTGACTTTATGCAGACGCAGGAAAGGATCTTCATAGCTTCTGCTTATAGAAAGCTTACTATGTGCCCGGACCATTATAAGCACTTAACAGATAGTAATTCTTTTATGCCTCGCAGCAACCTTGAAAGTACCGTTGTAGCCTCATTTTACAGGTGAGAAAACTGAGGTTCAGAGACATAAAGAACCTGTCCAGGGTCATAACTGGCAAGTAAGACTTCGAAGTTTAAACAGAGTAGTCTGGTGCCAGAGTCCACATCGAAACAACTACCCTTTCCTCTCCCCAAGAGCCTGACTGAGGTGATCCCACTGGGAGATAAGAGATAAAGAGACCTGGTTTAGGCAGAAGAGTCCAGGTGGTTGAGTTAGAATCCTGTTTTCTATGCAGTCTTGGGCAACGAATCATTCGACATTCATCTAACACACCTCTGTGGCACCCACTGCGTGTCACTGACTTTATATCCCTTCCTCTCACTCTGTTCTCCCCCTGCAGAGGAGGCAATCGGACCCTCCTGAAGCTGCCTACTGTGCGTAAGGGTTCTTGCACACACAGGTCATTTCTGCGCATCGTGCTCTGCCTTATACACTGCTGGATTCCTCAGGCAGCCCCACGTGGAGAACCAGGCCACCTCCATCTTCAGGCTGGAGTGCTGAGGATGACAAACCTTAAGCCCATTGCTCAAGTTAGCCACCAGGAAGTGACTAAGCTGGGATTTCAACTGAGGTTTGTCTGAGTTTTTTTCCACACCATCTCATCTCAAGGTCAGTAACCCAAGTGCAACAGAGAAAGGGAGGTAGGAAACAAAACCCAGGGTATAAGGTTGGAAATGCACCCTCCAGCTTGCAGGGAGACAAAGAGGAGCAATATCTGCCAGGGACCAGATATTGGTCCTGGCAGGGGAAGCCTGCCAGGCAGGGGAAGCGTGAGAAAACTGCCCCCATCCTGACGACAGCTGTGACCTCCCCCATCCCCCAACCCATCCTTCAACTGCTCCCAGTCCTCCTGGGAAGGAGTTTTTAGAAGTGAATTACACCACTAAATTTGGCAAAGGGTAAACCTTAAGCTCATCCTGTCGGACATGAAACCTTCTTCCTGGGTGATGGCAGAGAACAGAAAGGGACATGTCAGATGGGAGAGGACAAGAGGCCAGTTGAGGTCTGATGTGGATTTTGTTTTGGCAAACCAAAAAAAAAAAAAAAAAATTAATTCACTGCAAAAAAGAATGTTTTCAAACAATGAAGGAAAGGGGATTGTAGTTTATCATCAGGTATATAGTAATGGATTATTGTCCTCATCTCAGATATAAGAAAAGATGTTCAGAGAAGTTAAACAAACTGTTTGGTTATATGGCCAGCAAGTGACAGAGATGCAGTTTAAATACAGGCTCATTTGATTTTTAAATGTCTGCTTTTTTCTGTGGCCTCCAAATCAGTACATATGGGAACTGTGGTGGGCAGAATAATGATGCTCAAAGATGCCCACACCTGAATCCCTAGAATTACTGCCCATGTTACTCCACACGGCACATGGGACTCGGTGGCTGTGCTTAAGAATCTTAAGATGTGGAGATGATCCTGGATCACCTGGTGGAGCCAGTGTCATCACAAGAGTCCTTTTAAGTGAGAGAGAGGTAGGAGAGTCAGGGTCTGAGAACAGGAGATCAGAGAACAGAAGCAGAGGTCAGAGTGAGAGAGATCTGAAGAAGAAGGAAGGGACCACAAGCCAAAGAATGTGGGCACCTCTAGGAGCCAGAAAAGGCAAGGGAACAGTTTCTCCCTGGAGCCTCCAGAAGGAAGGCAGCCCTGCCAACATCTTGGTTGTAGCCCAGGGACTCTGACTTTCAGAACTATAAGATAATGAATGTGAGTTGTTCTAAGGCAATGGGTTCATGGTCATCTGTCAAAGCAGCAATCAGATATTACTACAGATATATAATGGATTATAAAGGAAATCATTTAATTATTTGTGCAAAGTGGATTTGAGGACCAAGAAAAGCATTTATTCCCCACCAAAAATCAAGGGACTCCTAGCTCCATTGCCTTTTTGTGTTACGTCAGGGTCAACAACACTTTGTAACAAACCATCAATAAATAAAACATTCAAAAGGGAAAAAAAACCCTTTAATTGTGAAAAAACATACATTTTAATGTACAAAATTACACAAATTATACATTTAACTAACATAGAAAAATACATCTCAGTAACAAGAGAAAATGCCGGCCTATTTTACACAAATGGAGCTATCATTACAAATCCTGAAAACCCAAAGGGAGGGTTGAGCCTGACCTACAACTGGTCGGGAATCCAGTGAACATCTCCACGGACTGATGATTTCACTGCAGGCAGGCGTCGGAGGACAGCTGCCCCAGGACCCGAGGCAGGTCCTGCTGAAGAGCTTCCGGAGGGGAGGCGTTGGGTCGTGTCGCTGGACCACTCCCACGTGAACCAAGGCAGCTCACTCTGGGAAGGGGCAGGACTTGGCCTGCCAAAATTCTCAGCCTTGAGTTTTTTAATGAAGGCGCATAGGAGACCTTGTAGATTCATGCAACTGCAAGGTGTAGAGTTATTGTGCATTTGGGATTCAGCAGGAAAGTACACAATTTCTAAACTGATGTCTGTGCTTCACAGCTTTCATGTGACTTCTGTCCAGGATTTAACCTGGAAGAACTAAGGAGACCACCAAGATGAACTTGCCAGCCTTGCTTATCACTCTGCCAATGACACCCACGCCTCTTCCCTGCCTTCCCTGCAAAAGCTGGTTGTGCAAACCTGAACTGTGAAGAGATCATCTTATTCCCCCAAGTCAGGTTGGTAGGATAGGCCCCAGCCTCCCACCAAAATGTGTTTGTGCAGAGCCCATTTTCAAAGGGGTGAGGGAAGGCTCCCAGCATCCACTGACACGCTGAATGCTTTAAGAAATGTGCTATTTCTTTAATCCTCACACCTTACCCACTATTTCCATGGAGGACTTTGAGGCTAAGAGAGGTAGGTACCCTGTCCAAGCTTGCACAGTTAGTCAGTGGCAGAGCCGTCGTGTGTCTGGCCCCATAACTCACTCTCCTACTTCTGTTAGGTGCAGACCTTGTCCTTGTCCACTAAAGAATTAATGGTTATAACGTCACTGCATAGACATCTATTTCTCCCATCACTTTCAATGTCCTATTTACAAATATTGTATTACTTTAAAAAGAAAATACTGACTCAAAGTTGATATCAAGTTTTCCGCCATTTTTAACAATCCCATTAATTTGTCTCTCTCTTCCCTCGTTCTATCATCACATAAAGGGATCATCAGCCCATGCTTGGACACAGCCTGCTGGTGTTTTCAGAGACAAAAAAAAATGTGTTGGAAAAAACTCATTTTTGAGCTATCAATTCTTCTATTAGTCTTTCCATGACTTAAGACATTACATTTACACTAAGGATGCAGAAAGTCAGACTTGTATAGGAGCTGTGCTTTCTGAAGCCAGAGTAGGATTTAGGGAAGTTCACACTGGAAAGAGAAAACCCAGTCCTTCAATCCCAAGTCTACTAAGTTCTTGAAAGCAGTTTTAGGTCCAAGGTACAAATTATCTGTTTTTAGAAATTTCCATAACACAGAGAAGAGGACTGAATACATTAACAAACCCCAGGGATTTTTTGCTTCTACACCACCTTAAGGCACCAGATAATTTATTTCAAAGTCAAGTAGGAACACAGTTGGCCATTGGTGCACATGCTGAAGATAAATCTACTTTTGTTTGCTTACCCAACTGGTAGATATATCTATCATAGAATATCTCTTTCTGGATATTCTGGAGTTTAGGATGCAAACAACTGTACCCAAGAGATTCATTTAGTGTGTCTATTGTACCACCCAATTATATTATCTGAACCTTCATGGAATTGTGCAGTGACCAGTCACCAAGAGCTCAGCTCCAGTCTCTGCCACAGTGGAGCTCAATGCAGTAACACATCACGCATTTCATTTCCATAAGAAACATCAGCTGTTTAAAAGGCCCTCTGAGGGTAGAGTTACAAAGCCAACTCATGGTCAAAAATACTCCAAAGATGAGAAGTTTCCTCCTGTCGACTCTGAGGGCACATTTCTTTCCTAGCCATGAGTATAAATAAATGAGTCTAACACAGAAAAAACCACAGTAGTATTTTAGAACTTAATCAGCACAGGGAATGGGAGAATGGAAAGAGACTAGGTGACTGTATTCCCATGGTTCTCCCCCAGCTGCCCATTAGAATCACTGGGGAGTTTTTCAAATAGATCTCTGCCCAGGGCCCCACTCAATACAACTTGATTTAAGTGGCCTGGAGAGAGGCCTGGGCATCAGATTTTTTTAAAGTTCTGCAGATGAGTCCAACATGCAACCAGGGTGAAGAATCACCACTACAGAATGCAGTCTTTACATCCTTCAAATGACCTGGAGGGGGTAAGTGGCAGGGCTGCAGCCCCTCTTACCCAGCCCAGAGCCCTTCCCAACGTATGGCACTGTCTCAACAGAGAAAAAAAGATTGTGTCTAAAACATGTCAGAAATGTCTAGCACCCTATTCTCAGAAGTTGGCTGAGTTCTCAGAAGGTTTCACATTTCAAACCTAGAATTTCACCCTGGAATCAAAGGGGAGCTGTGAATCTCTTAAAAAAAAGCTCACCAGCCTGAAAGTGAAAAGCCCCTCTCAAGTTTACAAAAGTTTACTCAATAAATTGCTGAGTAAAACAAATATAAAGGACCTCATCTCTAAAAGGACTTGGGTTCCCTGTTCTCTGCAATGATGGGTAACTAAGCTCATATAATCATCTCATTCCAAAGCAATTCAAAAACCTTTGATAGTTTTGATGCTTGATTTCACACTGAGAAACTAGGTAAGGAAGGCTATGGAAGGGTGGATTGAAAGCTCAATCATGTAAGTCTAGCCAAAAAGTAGGTGAGTTTCCTAGGATTCAGGGCTTCCCCAGGGTGAAATGCAGGCATGAATTCCACACAAAATGAAAGAATTCCTTAAACTAATATCTATTGCTAGATGATGCCATATAGATTGGAACCCAGTAGAAATTAATTGCATCAGACCAAGTCCTAAAATTCTGAATCAGAAGAGCCTGCCCCATGAAACAGTTGGAGAATACTGCATAATGACATCCGAACCCAGGTTCAGTCCCATCTGCAGTCAAGTGGTTTTGTCACTGGACCGCAGATGTCAGTTAACCTCTCTGGGAATCAGTTTCCTCGCCTGTAAAATGGGGAGGAGAAGGATGCTTACACTGGATGAAATCTGAGGCTGTCTCCAGCTCCAACAATGGATGTTTCTGGATCTGCCACCTTAATCACTGCCCCACTGGCTTGCCTGGGAAGGGCAATGGCAGGGCCACTCTGAGCACACAGCCCACGTTGTTCTGCGGAGCAATCAAACCACACTACCTCAGCGTGTCCCCGCTGCCGCCACACCTCCAACATACCTATTTTAAGAACAGTGCCTAGCAGTTCAGGGGGAAACGTTGCCATGCCAACTTGCTGGCTGTTGCTAATCATAATCTATGAATGTGCGGTACCACCATCTGACAAGTATTTCTTCTCTTCCTTAGCCCGTGGACTTTCTTTCAAATTGTCATATGACAGATAACCTTGTTCACAATGGCACACAGTAGGTGTATAATAAATGTGCATTAAATTAATGACATGAGTATATGCATAAGACGTAAGTCTGCAAAATGCCTTCCCAACCAGTTTTTCCATTACTGCGCACAGTAGGTGCCGAGATGGATCTCTTATTACCTCCATTTGCCCAGCAAGTAAACTGAGGAGGGGAGGCCACTTTCCCTAGTCTCAGAACGAATAAGTTGCAGAACCCAGATTGCAGCCTAACTATTCTGGTCTCAAACCCTAACCTCTTTCTCCTACATCGAGTGGTCTCTGTCATCTCTCTAGATGAAAGTCAAATAACACCAATCCTGTATATACATGTAGATCTTAAGAGTTTACAAACAGCTTTCCATCCATATTCCCATTTCATTCAAAGCCTAAAGGTAAACTAAGAGGCAAGGCTCTCTGGGGCCCACACCTGGCCCACAGGGTGTCCTGTGTGCAGTGGAATGGAGTGTTCACCCCAGGAGTGCTTCACTGGCCTTGCCCAGGGACCCTGGAAAGGACTGAGGGGATAACAGAAGCAGCACAGGCGGGCAGAATCACCATGCTGTCTAAAGGTCTGGGGCCCAAGACAGGTATGTTCTCTGGTACTGGCAGAGAAGTGGGTGGGGTCCAGATAGGCAGGAATCACACAGACAGCAACAGATGAGCCTTCCTAAAGCCAGGGCCCTTAGAAAGGCAGCTCAGAAGAGGCACTTAATGAGTACTCATGGAGCGACTGACCAGACTTATGCAGAGGTCCACCCACCAGGGCAGCAATTTGGTCTACTCTGTTCTCTCCTAGAACCCCAGAGCCTACTGAGGTGCCTGGCGCTTAGTGGTGCTCAATCAATGCTTGTTCCTTGAATGAGTGAATGAAACCTGATGACTGACAAGCCTCAGTGGGATGCTGGAAACCACACTTTTCCTTGTTCCTTTTTTTGAAGATATTTGGAAAACATGCCATCTTTTTAACCTAGAAAACAGATTTCTGCTGGGGAAGGCAAGGAAAGGAATTAGACTTTATTAAATGTCTACTATGTGCAAAGCACCTTCCATTTCTCATTTCTCCCTGTGCTGTCAAGGACACTGATATTTTCCCCACTAAACAATGGAAGAGTTTGCAGGTCATAGAGATGGGCTCACCTACCCAGTGCCCTCAGTGGCTAACGCATCAAGCTTAGGTTTTGAAATCAGGCCAATAGACTCTGAAGCTGGTCATTCCCATGATGTTACATCTCTTGCCGGGTTGTATTCTGCAGGAAGAGGATTTGGAACCCTTGGACGTGACCTTACTTGTTAAAAAGTAGCATTTATGAAGCATCTGCTGGGGGCCAAGCCCTCTCCAGATGCTTTCCCTTCCCTGCCTCAGTTAATCCTTGGAATAGCCCAGTGGGGAAAGGTATGGCCCCTTTTCCTGTCTTGCAGATGAGAAAACAGACCCCCAGACGCTAGGTTGCCTGACATGGCCTGTGCTTTTAGTAACACCCCTTCCCATCCCAACTGCATTCGATGGCCAATGCATATCATCTTCTGTCTTCACAATACTTCAAGAGGCTGCAAGAGAAGGTGCCATTTCTCCCATTTTCCTCCAAAGAGGAAACTTAACTTAGGTTCAGAAAGTTTAAGGGCTTTGTCCCAGGGACCTGGGACAAGCAGGTGGCAGAGTTGGAAGTAGAATCAAGGCTTTGCAATGCCCAGTTACAGGCCCTTCCTGCGTTTCGGCAATTGTGTCACTTCCTGGCCTGTGAGACCTCAGGCCACAGCCACCCGTCCTCCCTGGGCCTCTGCATTTTCACCATAACATGAGGGTGCTGGGCAGACAAGGTGTCACCAAGCCACAGCCTGTGGAAACCAGGCAGGTTTTGCAGTGAGTGGAGGGGAAGGGAGTGGGGGCCCTGCAGTCCACTGGGTGGGGTGCCTGTCAGTGGCAGAGGGAGTGAGCTGGCTTCATTCACCTTTGACTGTGGCCAGGAAGATCGAGGCCCAGTGCTGTCAGATCCACTGATTTCCCAAGAGAAGCCAGAAATCCAGATTTGTATATGAAATCTCTTGGTTTTTAAATGTCACTTGCTAATTCCAATGTTAAAAAATGCAACATAAGTTTTTGTACACCTGTGTTCATAGGAGCAATATTCACAATAGCCAAAAAGGCGGAAGCCACTCAAAGGTCCCTCAATGCGTGAATGATAAAACGTGGTCCATCCACACATCGGAATATTATTCAGCCTTAAAAGGAAGGAAACTCTGACACATGCTGCCACATGAACCTCGAAAACATTGTGCTACGTAAAATCAGTCATGAAAGGACAAAGACTGTATGATTCCACTCACATGAGGTCCTAGACTGGTCAAATTCATAGAGACAGAAAGTAGAAGGGTGGGTGCCAGCGGTTGTGGGACAGGGAAATGGGGAGTGAGTCTTTCATGAATATGTTGTTTCTAATTTTGCAAGATGAGAAGGTTCTGGAGATGGATGATGGCGATGGTTGCCCCACAGTGTGAATGCACTCCGTGCCCCTGAACTGGATACTTAAAAATGATTAAGAAGATACGTTTTAGAGTTTTAGAGAAACATACCTTCTGAACCATTTTAAGTATCCAGCTCAGTGGCACGGAGTGCATTCACAATTAGAGAAAAATAAAATGTAAGCCAAACATGATACATTTGTGGGCCAAATCTGGCGCAAGGGCTGCCAGTACCCGCTGTGGACTGGAAACTGTCTAAGGTCTGTAATGTGATGTGGGGCCTGCCTATTGCTCACCCAGCACTGACCACTGCCCCAGGTTCTGCGGAGACCTGAGACACCCATGGCCAACTCCATCCACCAGGCCTGACTGCCGGGCACCACCCACTGTCTCACAGCAGCCAGGGCAGGAAAACATGTGGCTCACTGACATTTCCCCACTCAACAGCTGGATTTTCACTGCATCTTCCTGGGCGATGCTGAGATTTCACAGGTCCCTGTCAGGCCCCTGGCTGCCAGTGTAAGCAGGTCTCACAGCCCTGCAGTTTACAGGGAAATGGTGTCAGAGGAAGCAGACTCCCTGGGTCCAAGCACAGCAACTGGGCCGCGATGCTTTTCAACTGCAGAGTTTAAAAAGAGTTGAAGTGAGTTTGCGTGCCTGGGCACTTTGGGGTGCTGTGGTCAGTTGGGCGCAACTCATGGACACAAGCTGAGAGAAGAAGAGCTCTTCGCTTACTCTGGAAGCAAGAAAGGCTGGTGTGGAAGCTTTTGGTCTGGCCAGAGCCTGCCCCTCAGTAGGAACTTAGCAACTGGAATACTGTGCCACACCCATTTTACAGATAAGGAGCTGGGGTGGATAGAGGCCCAGGGACAGCCTTAAAGTCACCAGCAATTTGGAGGCAGAGTCAGTCTCTGGGTTTCCGGACAGAGTCCTTTCTGCCTAGACTAGGGGGCTTGGTTCCTCGGGTGCTTGTCTACCAGTCTTCTTTGCAAATCTGATGAAATCCATGCTCCTTCTGCCTAGGAAAGAGTTCACATGCATACAACCTTTTGTGCGGTTGGGAAATCCATCCTAGCCCAAGCTTCTTCAGGAGCTCTATAATATCAAGATAACTACTACAATGATTTTTTAAAACCGTCATCCTCTCATCCCCTCATCACCCATCTTGGATGGAAGCTATGCAGAATGGTAAATCAATGAGTCCTTGATTGATTGATTTAGGGTGTGCTCCAGGACAACCGTCAGTGAAGTACCCAAGATGAAGGAACTGCATTTTACCAACACAACAAGGACCCTGACACGTGAGAAGAATCTTACAGTGTTCAGGCACTTTTCCAGCCATTAGCTCATTTGGTTATCAGGGTGAAACTGTCAAGTAGGCATATGACCCTCAAACAGATGAAGAAGAGGATGTTGGAAGAAGGTAAGTTATCTGTGCACGACGACCCAGTGTAGGAGCAGCAGAGCCGACAGGTCCTTGGGACTCCAGACCCGGCTTCCTGCCACTCACCCATGGCAATAAATATGGGCTTCTTACAGTCAACAGCCATCTCTTGGGGCCTCAGGTTGGTATCATACAGAGTAGAAATATTCCCTATTAGTGACCTGAGACAGGAAGATGGTTGCTTGGCTTATAATTTGGCTCGCTGGAAAGGATCATAAATCATAGGCCACCTCTGCTGTGTCGGTCAGTTGAGAAGGATGTAAGTATTTTCCAGCTTGCTGTGTTTGCCCCTGTGCTGTCTTCCTTCCTGCAATGACAAAATCAGGGAAACCGGTTCTTAAAGGGAACATAGCAACCAGTGCGGCTTCCGCATGAAGCCATCCACATGCACACGCCTTTACATCACTGGGAGACCCACTTTAAGCTCCGTATGTGGTGGATTTATATCATGGAGTATCTATCATGCAATTATCAGCTGCTCTCCGGAAAAGAATCTTAGCTTGGAATTATTAGATAATGCTCTCTTTATTTGCGGGGGTTCACACCCTTGAAATGATATGGACATTTTATGTAACTAAGCATTCATGAACATTGTGTAGAGAGGGTTTCTAGCTTTCAGGAGCCTCTCAAAGGGGCCAATGGCCAAAAGAAGGTTGAGAACAACTGAAGGAGAAAGAGACAAACTGGGGTGCTCTGAGATGTCTTCATCTGGGCACCTGCTGTGTAGTAGTCTCTGTGCTAAGCAGGGGGATGCCCTGCTTGCCCTCCCCAGGTTACAGAGGGTGACACAGGAATCACAAAACAGGTGCAGGTAGCAGGTGCTGCTGTAGAGGAGGAGGGGTAACACTGGAGGTGGGGACAGCAGGAGTCAGTGTCAGGTGTCAGGGGAGGAGCCTGCAGCCTGTGCAAAAGCCCTGGAGAGAGAAGGAGGGAGCAGGAGAAGCCGGTGTGATGAAAACAGAGAAGCAAAGAGTGATGTGGCAGGAGATGAACCTGTGACAGTTGGCAGCATGGCAGATGCTGGCATGGAGAGAAGTGGGGGGCGGGGACTGCAGACATGGTAAGGGCTCAAAAATGATTTTGCAAGGATGAAAGGAAGGAAGAAAATGAAAGAGGGTGAAAGAAAGACTGTCTGGAGAAGGTGACATTTGAGCAGTCTTGGAGACAAACAGGAGTTTTCTGGGCAGAGGAAACAGCTTGGGCAGAAGCCAAGAAGTATGGGAGAATACAGGCTGGAAGGGGCTCAGCACAGCGTGAGTAGTGGAGAGTGGGTCTAAAGAGCTCAGTTTGCCAAGAAGAGCCTTCATGGATGCGCCAGATTAATAAACATATCTGAGCAATGTGACAGTGTGCAGAGAGGGACCCTAGGAAAAATAAAACCCTGTCTGTGCACAGCATCCCTTTGCAGTTCCACAGTTGTCCCATGACTGATTTCACCAAGCCAGGCTTTGCTGCAGTGCTGAGGATCTCAGAGCTAGGCAGAGATGGCTCACACAGCTCGTGGTCGCATCCATCCCAAGGGTGTTAGCAAGGAAGCCTATCTGTTTAGGGCATTGTTCATGTAGGTGTCTTTAGTCTACTTTTCAAAATGTATTTTTATCTATCTGCAGGTACACAGTTTCAAATCCTTTTCGGGGAAGGAATAAGCAAGAGAAAAATTAACCAAATTTAAATCCTCGAAGCTTATAAGTCTATTAGTATCCAAACTTATATAAATCAGAATCACTTGGAGAGCTTTATAAGAATTCTGATTCTTAAGCTCAATCTCAGATTTATGAATTCAGTGTTCATGAGGCAGGTCTCGGAAATCTGTGTTTCCAATGAGTTCCGTGCTCCTGCATTAAGCTGGGGGAACTCTTATGTGTTAAGCTCAGGAGCACCTGGCATCTGGGTACTGCTGCAGTCAATGATGCTCCACTAGGAAGACAAAGCAACAAGTTAAGCTTGAAGTAAATATCACTAGAAGCAGGTGAGTGACATCAAACACAAGAAGGCAACATTCTTTCCCTACATTATACATGATAACATATAGATGTTGCATTCACCAATAAGTTAATGGAACAATGTTTAAGAAGTAATAAGTACCACAGGGTCACTTGCAAAATCCATATGGGACACTAAAAGATGATAATTTCTGATAAAGTTTCATCTAAAAAAATCACAGGAATTATAGATATCCAACATCTGAGAGACAATCATCAGACACAATAAATAGGATAGATCACTTTTGGCGGAGGGAGGGAGGGTCATGCAATAGGAATTCTAAAAGAAGACTTTAAAATATTAATGATTACGATATTTGCATATATGTTCTATAAATGAAAAACAGAATAACTGATAGATGATCTCTACAGGCAACTAAACAGTAGACTAGACACAAATGAAGGCAGATTTAGTAAATTGAAAGGCAGATCCGAGGAAATCATCCAGAATTCAGCCCAAAGAGATAAAGAGGCATATGAGGGCCGAGGGCAGAGGTCCTCTAGATTGAGTTGTTAGAAAGGTCTTTCTGAGAAGGTGATATTTGAGTTGAGACCCAAATGACAAAGAAGATCCAGCTGTGAAAAACAATAGGGCCAGGGATCTTGGGCATAAAAGACAAAAGTGCAAAGGCCCTAAGGTGGGGTCAAGCTGGGCGAACAGGTTGGCATGTTCGAAGAACAGAAAGCAGAACCCTGAGGCTCCACTCTACAAGAAGGTGCCACGAGGAAGAGGAGAGTGTGCTGTGTGGAGTCAATGAGTAGAATCAGCTCAGAAAGCTGGCTAACAGGAGACATATTTCAGCTGAAGGTAAAGAAGGACTTTTTAACAACAAAAGCTGACCATTCACTGACTCATTCATTCATTCATTCACTCATTTGCTTGTTTATTCATTCACTCATCTATTTGCTCATTTTCAAGTACCTAATATATGCCAGGCACTGTGTTCAAGGCTATGGAGAATGTTGAGATGAATAAAACCCAGACACATGTGTCCTCAAGGGCCTCATCTCTGAGTGAGTAAAACAGACAAGCAAGCAAGTATAATGCCAGAACAGAAGGAAATGCTGGGTTAACAGAAGTAACAGTGTGCTAAAAAGAGTCAGAAGAAGGATCCACTTGAGAGAGCTGACTGAGACTTTATGACAGGGTACCTGCAGGAAGCTCACTGCACTGCACCGCACCTGTGGGGATATCAGAGAGGACTCCTGACTTTAACCAGTGGGCTCTGTGATGTGACGATTCTATAAAACCATAGCAGGCATTCATACGCCCTGGGAAGTTGGGAGCGACTAGGCTATAACCTCCCTTCAGAGTCCAGTGAAGGAAGCAAATGTGTGAAGCAGACAATGGCAGAGACTCCAGGCAGGGAGACGACCATGCGATGGGAGGGGGAAAGCCCTGGGGTATCAGAAAATGAGGGCAAAAATGGGGACACCAGTCCATGACCTACTTAGTTCCAGACCTTTGTGAAGACAAAAGCTCCTCAATGAGAGATCACCATCCGATAGGAGAGACCAATACATATGCAACTGCCCTTGACACCATTCACTTAACCCCCAAGGTCATGCAGCCTTCAGTGAGGATGCATAGGGGATGTGGGAATATCATATTTGGGGACCATTTTGTCACTGCCCTTTCTCTCACTGTGATCTGTAAACCAAAGAAGAACCAGCCTGACCTACTTTACAGATATAAAATGCCTGGAAAGTATAGAATGGGGATTACCTGCTCTGTCACTCACCCCCCTGAATGGCCATTTTCCCAGCCCAGCCCATGACTGCTTCTTAGCTGGACCACAGGGAGTTTCCTAACCAGGCTTCCTGCTTCAGGCTGTCCCCACACAATCCACTCTACACAGCAGTCAGAATTCCTGGGAAGCTGGTGACATCATCCCATTGCTTCAAACTACTACATGTCTTTCTCTGTTTTTAGGATGCAGCCAAACTTAGCAAGACTTACAGAATATCCTGTCATGTCTAGCCCTGCCTCCATCTTCGAGTTTGTCCCTTGAAATTCAAACCCTTCAACGTCATGCAGGGGCCACATGACCTCCTTGTAGGCTGAGCACACTGGCCTTGACCACCAAAAGCAGGGTTAGGTGCCCAGAGGAAAATAAATCATCTAGCTGTTGACTGCAACCAGATCTTTTGCCCATTTTAAAATCATATTGTTTGCTTTTCTGTTGTTAAACTGTTTGAGTTCCTTGTACATTCTATATATTAATGTCTTGGATGTATAGTTTGCAAATATTTTCTGTCATTCTATAGATTGTCTCTTTACTCTGTTGATTGTTTCCTTTGCTGTGCAGAAACTTTTTAGTTTGATATAATCACAGTTGCATATTTTTGCTTTTGTTGCGTATACTTTTAAAGCCTTATCTACAAAATCTTTGCTCAGACCAATGTCCTGAAGCATTTCTCCTCTATTTTCTTCCAGTAGTGTCACCATTTTGGTCTTACATTTAAGTCTTTAATCCATTGTTGATTTTTATAAGTGGTGAGAGATAGGGGTCTAGTTTCAATCTTCTGCATGTGAATATCCAGTTTCCCTATCATCATTTATTGAAGAGATTGTTCTTTTCCCAATGTATTTTCTTGGCACCTCTGTTGAAAATCAGTTGGCTGTAGATATGTGGATCTGTCTCTGTGTTCTCTATCCCGTTCCATTGATCTATATGTCTGTTTTTGTACCAGTACATACTGTTTTGGTTACTATGGTTTTGTAGTATATTTTGAAGTCAGGGAGTGTAGAGCTCCTAGCGTTTTGTTCCCCCTCAGGATCGTGTTAGCTATTTGAGGTCTTTTGTGGTTCCATGTGAATTCTAGAATTTTTTTTTCTATTTCTGTAAAGAATGGCATTGGTATTTTGATAGGAACTGCATTGAATCTGTATATAGCTTTGGGTAGTATCATAATTTTAGCAATATTAATGGAGCTGGGATTTTAAACAAAATCTGTCAGACTTCAGGACCCATGCTCTTGAGCAAGACACAGAGAAATATACATAAAACAACCCCAAGAGAAACTGTTCATGAGAAGATGTGAAATGTGAACACAGCAGGTGCTGAGCAAGGACAGGTTAAACCCAGTTCGACTTAATGTGATTTTTACTGAATGCAACCTGGTTCCAACATATTTCCTCAGGGGATAGTTAGCATTTCTCACAGGGAATGAAGTATAAAATTTAAGCTTTTCAAAAAGCTTCAAAATTTAAGAATCTCATCAATCTGTTCCATCTGGTCACTAATTTTTATATTTTAAGTAATGTTTGTGTTTATGATCCACACTATGCTATAAACAGAATTGGTGTGAATTGTGGTGTTTTTAATTAACACACTAGTTATTCCTAAGGAATTATCTAGAGTGTGTCCTTGTCTAATCAGTTGAGGGAAGAGATTTTCAAAGAGAAAACGACCCCACAATAATCACCCAGCGCGATCATGGCTGAGCTTAGAGTGGCCTCCCCAATTCCTCAACCAATAACCTCTCTACCTCACCCCCTGCCAGCATTCTTCAAGAATCTTCTATGTGTGTAACCCTGGGCAAGAAGCCTTTTTGGTGTTTGAGGGGAAATAAGATAAAGTCCCTGCACTCAGGTGCTCTCTCTTTTTTTTTGTCATTGGGGTGGGGGGGATGCCTCTCTATTGAATTTGAAAGTAGCACCATGTCCCTGTTTGTCTAACAGATATTTCATCAGAGCCAATGGGCTTCTTCCCTTTCTATGCCTTCTGAACTTGTGGGGTTTTCTGGTCCTTCTCAAACCCAGAACCCCCACGTCAAACATCTGTGGTGGATGGTTGCCCAAACATGGATCTGTCCTCTGATGGGGAGCCCACCAGCTGTGCCAGGGAAGCCTGTTTCATAGGCAACTCTAACTATTGGGGAATTCATTCATGAATGAAGTTACAATGAGACTTGCTAGAATGTGTGTGAGGCCAGGGAGGGAATGCCTCACATGCCACTTAAAATCCCAGCAAGGGATCCCTTTACAGAGAAGGGTCTCTCTTCAGAGAGGTGAGCCTCGTTCCCTGGGTGCCTACAGGTCCCTCAGAATGAGAAAACATGCAGAAAGGCCCAGCTTGGCCTGCTTCACTGCTCAAGGTGGCAGGATCCATTTTGCCTGCCCCAGGTGAAAAGATGAAGAGGAAACTTGCTGCCCTCAGGCCCTGGTGGGGAACAGAAATGGAGAACCACAGTGGTGAGCTAGCAAATGTTTAACAGCTGGCTCTCAAAACAAAAACAAAAACAAAACAAACAAACAAAATGCTGGGTGCGGTGACTCACGCCTGTAATCCCAACACTTTGGGAGGCCGAGGCGGGTGGATCACAAGGTCAAGAGATCGAGACCATTCTGGTCAACATGGTGAAACCCCATCTCTACTAAAAATAGAAAAGTTAACTGGGGAGGTAGTGCGTGCCTGTAGTCCCAGCTACTTGGTAGGAAAATCACTTGAACCTGGGAAGCTGAGGTTGCAGTGAGCTGAGATTACGCCACTGCACTCCAGCCTGACAACGGAGCGAGACTCCATCACTCACACACACACACACACACCTGATTTTTGGCATTTTTTAATTTCTGTGGTATAAACACTCCCACTATGGCTGATTTTAAGCCGCTGATATGTTGGTAAGAGATGGATGCAGTTGGCTCTCAAAAGCCAGGAAGAGCCAGCTCCAGTCCAGCACTCCACTGTGTGTGTGTGTGTGTGTGTGTGTGTGTGTGTGTGTGTGTGTGTGTATGGGTGTGTGTGTGTGTGTGTGTATTTGGGGAAGACATACATGTAAAAATGAATGAATGAATGGATGCAGGAATGAATGTGAGCAGGATACCAATTTTGCAAATGTAATAGGAAATAACTGGAATGAGTAAAATATTTTTATAACTGCAGTAGATAGGCCCTTTATGAGGAAAAAGAGCTGGGATCAGTGTATAAAGCATATTCAGCAGTGTTTCCACCAAATTACTTTTCAGGAAATATATCTGTCCTTGTAAAAGAGGTATGATGGTAAAAGAGTGCACCAGTGTTCTAAAATGCACCCAGGATTTTGTTTTAATCAGGTATGGTAATGTGACAGACTTAGAGACAACTGTGTTTGAAAGAAGAGTTTATTACTCACAGTTCCCTAGAGGAAGGGGCATGCCAAGTCATGCAGGGCCACAGAGGGAAGCAGGAGGCGAAGGAGTGTGGAGAGAGCCTGGCCCAGAGCCTTTATTGTGGGTTCTGCGGGAAGAAATGAGTGAGGCACGGGAGGCAAGACTGAGCATGCCAAGGACTGGAGAGTTTTAAAATTGTTGCATGCTCTGGGTTATATTTTTGCATGTTCTCTAGTTGTTTGATACCTGGGATGACATGCGGCAGGGGAAATGTTGGCTTGGTGTGTTAGATCAAGGAGGAGGCTGGAAACCTGCCAGGCTCTGGATTGTCTGGCTTGCATATGAAAGGCATGCTCACCGGGGAATCATTTCCATCTCTAGAAATTAGCCAGCCCTGGCAGGGGCCATATCTCTCTGGCCAACAAGGCACCAAGATGGCAAAACATCACAAACTACAGAAAATAAAACTTTATTCATATAACCAGCTTCGGAACCGACTGCCTGTGTGGCCTTGGGCAAGTTACTTAACCTCTTTCTTCCTCAGTTTTCCCATCTAGGGCTGGTGTAAAGAAGGAGATACTCAGAGGCCTTAGCAATGGCAGAGCTGCCATCTGATCCTGGGAAACTACTGAAAACACCAGACCATAGCTCCTTAATGAGAAGAAGGCCATATCTCTAGTGCCCTGCACAATGCCTGGGGAATGACTATTCTGGGAATACATTTTGAGTGAGGGTAGTAGGGGTCAGAGCAAGCTCTAGTGTGTAGAAATAGCATATACTGGCCGGGCGCGGTGGCTCAAGCCTGTAATCCCAGCACTTTGGGAGGCCGAGACGGGCGGATCACGAGGTCAGGAGAT
>NW_012114522.1:4048685-4058964 GCF_000951035.1 Colobus angolensis palliatus | reverse complement strand
CCCATTTCACAGATGGGGAAATGGACTCACAGAGTGGGAGGGCCTCGCTCAAGGCTATGCATCTATCATAGAGAGCAGTGTTGCTGGAATTCAAACCTGGGTAACTTCACTTCAGAACCACATTCCTAACTGGCTCACACCATCACATTTGGAAATAAAAACAACCCAATGTCCTCCCACAGTTAAGTGGCTTAAGTGGGCTCATTCATTGGTCATGAACTGGGCTCCTAGTCCAGGTCCAGCCACAGTGGCTGCAGCCCAGAGAGGCGTGGAGCTCAGAGCTGTGCCTGGTCTGGGCTCACCTTGTGATTTTCAGAAGGAAGCTTGAAGGGAAATGAGAGAGCAAATCACATCTTAGCTGGGGCTTGTAAATCGACTTTTTGCTGCATCCAAGCATCCCAAAGGCACACTAAGGAAAATGATGACCTGTCTCAGCCCTTCTGCATTTAACTACTACTGTACATCCCTTGCAAGTGGGCCCCACCGCAGAGGTCACCCAGCCGGTTCTTCTCAGCCTGGAAGCATGCCAGAACCACTGGGGAGCTGCCAAAACTGTCCATCCCTGGACCATTCCAGACCAAATGAATGGAGTCTGCTGGCGGGGGACCCCAGCATTGCTATCTTTTAAAGCACACCCCTCCCAGGTGATTCTAATGCGCAGCCAGGGCTGAGAATCACCGGTCCAGACTGCATTCCTCTGCACAGATGGGGAAACTGAGATCCAGAGGAGTCAAAAGGCTTGCTCAGGTCTCGGTGCTTCTCAAGAGAGCTTGCTGCCATGGCTCCTGGTTGGGACAGACATGGCTCCCTCTTTCCCAGGGGGGACATTGCTAGTGAGTGGCAGCGGGGGATGCTGGGGTGCAGGGGCAACATCGGATCGCAGGACTCCTCTGTCATTCAGGGCCCCTGGCTGTGCCATTTCCGGAGCTGGATGTACTCAGGGGCCTGTTTCCAGTTCAGAGGAAGCCCCAGGCTTGAGAGTTGGCAGATCCAGTCCCCGGTTTCCATGGCTACCACAGCTCAGGAAGGTTCTAGAAGTCTGGATGAACTGGCTTGGAGTGTGTATCCCCTTCCAGGTGACACATCAGATATTCTTCCACTCACTCCCTGTAGGCAGTGGACAGAGGCAGGGGCAGGTGTGGGTGGGGGGCACGCTCTTTCCTAAAGAGGACTCACCTGCCTCATGCCTCAGCAGCCCCACAGAGACCCTGCAGGAGGCCATGTGGAGGACATCTCCCAGGAAGGTCTCCCTGAGCAGCTATCAGCAGAGACATGGGTGGGGAGGACAGCTGCTGTCTCCAGAATCTCCCTTCCAAGGCAACCACCCTGACCCCAAGGCATCAACCCCAGGTCAGCAAATGCCACGCTGAGACACTGAGCAATCCAGCCTTTGCAGGGCTGGCTGCTGCAAACAAGAGTCGGTGCCTACTGGGCCCTGGAGGGACCACAGCAGCTGAAACCACTGCCATGGTGGCGCGCTCTCGCTGAGCTCCCACAAAGCCCACGGGGGAAGATACTTCACCAGAATCAACTCTGAAATGGGGGTTTCTTCGGGCACAGGTGGCCCTCCATATCCATGGGTTCCACATCCATGGATTCAACCAGCCAGGGATTGAAAATAGTCAAAGAAAACTTAGTCTGTGTTCAACATGCACAGACTTTTCTTGTCAGTATTCCCTCAGCCACACAGTATGACAACTATTTACAGAGCATTTACATTGTATTAGGTATTACAGTAATTATAAGTATTTTAAGTAATAGAGATGATTTACAGCACACAGCGTGTAGGTTATATGCAAATGCTGTGCCATTTCCTATTAAGGACTTGAGCATCCTCGGATGCGGGTCTCCTTAGGAGGTCCTGGAAACAATGCTGCATGGATACCAAGGATGACTCTATGTGCATTAGTATTTGTTGCATAGAAATTGGGAGCTCAGGCTCTGGAACGAGACTGCCAGGTTCAAATCCTACCTCTGCCACTCACTAGCTGTGAGATCTGTTTTTACATCTGTGAGGAGGGTATGACGGTCATGTCTACTTTGGAGTTGGTTGTGATGATGAAGTGGGTTGAGGTGTGCCTGGTGCCTATAACAGGGCCTGGAACATGGCAGGTACCTACCCCATGCTGGTTATGATGATTATCTCAGCGTGGAGGATGAAGGGAGAGAATAAATATTGTTGTTTTTTTTTTTTTTTTTTTTGAGACGGAGTCTTGCTCTGTCACCCAGGCTGGAGTGCAGTGGTGCAATTTCGGCTCACTGCAACCTTCACCTCCCAAGTTCAAGCTATTTTCCTGCCTCACCCTCCCAAGCAGCTGAGACTACAGGTGTGTGCCACCGTGCCTGGCTAATTTTTGTCTTTTCAGTAGAGACGGGGTTTCACTGTTTGGCCAGGCTGATCTTAAACTCCTCACCTCAGGTGATCCATCCATCTTGGCCTCCCAAAGTACTGGGATTACAGGTGTGAGCTACAGCACCTGACCAAATATTGCATTTGGTTTTCCAATCACAAGTACCATGATGGTAGAGCAAATGCAAACAATTCTGTGCTCACTGCAAAGCTGTGCTATGAGCTCCGAGGGGTACTAGATTTTGGTCTCACTGGTCAGGGCAGAATGGCTGAGCCCATGGGAAGCCTCAGGTTGTAAGGTGCTTCCAGGAGTGGCAGGAGCAGTGGACAGTCACCCTCACGCTGAAGAACTCTGACCACAGCCAGGAGTTCTCTGGGATGTGGCCTGTTTATCTGAGTGACCTGAGACCTTGACACCTGAGCAAGCAGCTGGTCCAGGAAGAGCCAGGCAATGTCCCAGGAGCAGTTCCAGCTCTCCATCCATTGCTGGGCCCTTCCACGCTGAGGGAGGATCCCAGGGGATGAGAGGTGTCCGGCGGGAATGTTCGGTTGCCTGTCATAGGCTTGACGACGTGTCATCCTCCTGGGCTCCCAGGCAGACTCCTCAGTAAATCTGCATTGCTCAGTCCTGCCGTGCAAGTGGATTCTGTTCAGGAACTCAGAAAGAAGCCAAGAGCCGCCTCCCAGTCGGGCGGTGGGCTGGGGGAGGAGCCTGAGGCCCTGGGACAAATGGCATCCGGGATATATATACACACATGCGTGTCTGCGTATGTGGATGGTGGCACATGTTCTGTGCACATACGGGGGAAAGGATGAATGCCGTGAGACAGTGCAGATAAAGTAACAGAATGCAAAGTTAGAGTTGGCTTCCAGCTGACGGACCCTGCCAGCATCAAAAAGCAGGAGGGCTTCGACGTGGGGAAAGCTTCCTGGGAGGCTGGGGGGTGAGGAGATGCTGACCGTGTTTTGGGAGGAGCCACCGGGTGGGTAAGTTGGCAGGCAGAGCTGGAGAGAGGAGAAGGAGGGGACACTCGAGAGGGTGGAAAGCTTCCATGCCAAGGTAGAGAGTTTGGATTTTACCCTGCAGATAAGAGGGGGCGGATATAGGAAGTATTTTTGCACACAGGAGTGATATAAAAAGTGCTGCCTTTCTAAAGAAAGAGCAGTCTGACGGCCGGTGCTGGGAGGTGAGGAAACGGGGCCAGGGAAAGCTGTGATAAGGGTGTGGCCAGAAGGCCGCCTGTGAAGGCAGAGAAGGCTCAGCTACTGCGTCAGACACGAAAGGCAGCAGAGTGGCTCCCTGACCCCATTTGGAAAAAAGCCCCCGAAGGAACCTAGTAACTAGAAACAGCAGCCCCCTGCTCTGCCCCCAGCATGCTGGTTTCTGGTCAAGCAGGAGAGTGATGACAGCCCAGAGGAAATACACACTTGAGAGATCCCAGGGCAGCTGCCCCAGCTCAGATCCCAGTGGCTGGAAGACAAGCCTGCAGGGTGGAGGCTGTCAGAGCCCAGAGCACAGGGGCCGCATGCAGGGAAAGCTAATCCCAGAGCGGCCGGCCAGGGCCCGCTGCAGTGCACGTGACAGTGATGGACGGGGACAGAGGATGGGCCCTCCCATCTCCTCAGAACCCCAGGAATTGTGTCTTTCAAAACAACTGCCTGAAAAGATGCAAACCTTAACTCCATGTTTCCTACACAATGAAAAACAAATAACGTTGCGGGTCGGGTAACATGCCTGGTCCTCTACCGCACAGAAGTCAGCTTTCACTGAGTTGGTCCAATCTGACACTTACTTATCAAACACCTTCTAGGTGCCAGGCCCTACCTCAGGTGTTGGGGCTATGCCGGGAAATAAGACAGAGTCCTTGGGGGAGTTGGACCCACAGAAAGGGGCAGGTATGGCATGCAATGGGCGACTCTGCAGAAGAAGTCTGCGGGGAGTGTGCCTTGCTTGTAAACTGCCTATCGAACTATCTCACCTGTAGACAGTAAGCACCATGAGGGCAGGAGAAGGGTTGTCCTCCTGTCCCCTCCAGCTCCTGCATCCATGGCAGTGCCCAGCCTGGAGCGGCCCTCGTGGCATGCTCATCAAATGGGCAGATGGATGTGAGACTCCAGGGTGGGAAAGGGCCCAGGGAATTTGCTGGACTCCAACCTCCTGGCTCCCAGTAACACACAACTCATGGTCTCCTCGTCTGCTCTGTCTCCTCCCAACCCTGCCCTACGGCTCTGAGAGGCCTTTGAAAGGCAGGAGCCTAGACCTTCACCTCACCCCAGCTTCTCTCCCAGCTGCCCTAAACTGTAATTAGTAATCATCATTCTAAATGTTTTTATAGCACTTCAGCATTCACAAACCACTTTTCACCCATTATCTCCCTGGGAGCCCACAGAAACTCTAAGGAGGGACTCAGAATGAACTTTCCTGGAGTAGATGCGATTTTACCTGTTCCAGGAGGGAAGGCACCTGACATTTTGCATGTGTAATTAACTTAATTATCTCAGCAACAAGGCAAGGGAGCGATTATAATTCCTGTTTTACAGATGAGAAACTGATATTCAGGGAGGTTACAAATGTGGCCCAAGGACTGCAGCTAAAGGGTGGTAGAGTTGGGATTCGAACCTGCTTCTGACTCCAAGTCCAGTAATAACAACAGGAACGAGGACAGAAACGATGACAGCAATGAGCCCTGAGTGTGAACTCTGGGCCAAGTGCAGAGCCTGGCACCTCATGTGTGCTACTAATTGTGTTCATTGCTAACAAGGGGAAGGGGGATGCAGAATAGGTAGACAGACTCAGGGAGGAGGCTTCTGTGGCAGGGGCGGCTGGGGACAGGTGAGCATTAGTGCCTGGACCCCACCCCACTAGCACAGGTGCAAGCAGATGGAGAGAAAGATAGAAAGGAGGCAGAACCCACAGGGCTGGGTGAGGGGTAGGGAGTGGGAGTAGCGGGGAGAAGGCTGGCCTGGTGCCAGGCATGATCCATGAGTAGGGAATATGGGAGAATGTGTGGTCACTCCTAACCCGCCCCCTCCCACCAATCTTCCTCCCAGTGGCTCCAGCCTGCAGACTTAGGCCACACACATTGAGAGCTGTGATGGTTAATACTGAATCTCAACTTGATTGGGTTGAAGGATGCAAACTATTGATCCTGGGTGTGTCTGTGAGGGTGTTGCCAAAGGAGATAAACATTTGAGTCAGTGGGCTGGGAGAGGCAGACCCACCCTCTATCTGGGTGGGCACCATCTAATCAGCGGCCAGTGCTGCTAGAATAAAGCAGGCAGGAGAAGGTAGAAGAGCAGACTTGCTGAGTCTTCCAGCCTTCATCTTTCTCCCATGCTGGATGCTTCCTGCTCTTAGACACCAAACTCCAAATTCTTCAGCTTTTGGACTCTTGGACCTACACCAGTGGTTTGCCAGGGGCTCTCAGGTCTTGGGCCACAGATTGAAGTCTGCACTCCCGGCTTCCCTGCTTTTGAGGTTTTGGGACTTGGACTGGCTTCCTGGCTCCTCAGTTTGTAGACGGCCTATTGTGGGTCTTCACCTCCTAATCATGTGAGTCAATACTCCTTAATAAACTCCCCTTCATATATGTGTCTATCCTATTAGTTCTGCCCCTTTAGAGAACCCTGACTAATACAAGAGCCAAGAGTCAAATGGAAACCAAAATCATCCATTTCTGATTAAACTGCAGGAGCTGATGTCTTAGGCTCGAGGCCAAAAGTGGGGGCTCCTGGACCTTCCCCATATCCAGCCCTGGAGGCCTACCTTAGGGAGAACTGGGACAGGTACAGCACATTCCCAGCCTGCCCCACACCCAGGACCAGCAGGAGCAGAGAGCAGGAAAAGCCAGATGAGTGCATTTGTTGGAGGCTGAGCAGGGATAGAAAACCCTCCTGGCCTGGCCCCAAGCATGAGCCGCTGAGAAGCCCCAATCCCTGGCTGCAGGGCTGTAAGTGCTGAGGACTCAGGGCAGGCCTGGAGCAGCAGGCCAGGTCTTCTTCCATCAGAGTGGCCAGCCGCCTCTCTCTCGGGGAGGAAGAAGGAGGGGCTCCTGGGCTGGGGACTGAGATCAAGTTCCGCGTGGATGTGGGGAGAGGGATATCCACTTGCACAATACGAAGCGGCTTTATGGATGAAGATGCCAAGTCCAGCTGCAGCTCTGACTTTCAGTTGCCCATGGAACATCCAAGTGGGAACAGGAAGGTGCATTACTACAGAACAGCAGGTCAGAAGGTCTGGAGCTCAGCAGGGAGGTCCCAGCCGGCACCACGTGCCAGGGCAAGGGTGGAATCCTGGGAAGGAGCACTTGGATGGCAAGTGCACAGCTCCGGAGGAAGCCTGGGAATTCCCTGACCAGGAAGGGGAGTGGGAGAGGTTTGGGGGGCGGGGCAGGAGGTTCTCGGCAGTGGCCACATACCAAGTAGGGGAGGACCAGGAAGCTGCCTTTGGGTTTGCCAAGATGTTGGTCTTGGCCACTCGGGTGGGGAGGGAGAGGCCAGCAAAGGAGTGGAGACAGACTTCACTGAGTGGGGAAGAGCTGGGACCAGCTGATGGAGGGCCTTCTGAGATGGGCAGAGGGGAGGGATATGGCACTCGGTGAGGTGAGAGCCGCATCCCCTGAAGCGGCAAGGAGGTGTGGTGGGGAGTGAGCTCTAGTGGGGAGGGCTGTTGGGGGACCCCCAGGCTCCCTGACTCTCTTTGCAAAGGACCATTCCAGGCAGGGAGGCATGGGGAACCCTAAGCTTGTGTGGGAACTGGTGACCGTATGTTCTGAGAACTAGAAGATAAACTTGAGGCAAGGCCACAGGGCCTCGGGACAGATGGTCGCCCTGTCGGGAGGACGCTACCAGTGGACAAGGGCTGGCAGAAGCAGCCAGCCTGGCCCCGGGAAATGCCGAGAGGAGGATGGCTGCGTCCCATGGGCAGATCTTGTCCTTTCACCAAGCATAACACTGGGTTTCTATGGTAACCTGCTTCTTCCACCAATGTGAGCTTCCACCCAGCACCACCTGAGCATGACCCTGTGGTCACAGAAATGCCCAGGCATGGCCCTGGCCTTGGGGAGCCCACAGTCTGGTAGGGGAGACAGACACCTACACCAGGGTTTGGAAGCGAGGACAGGGTTGGGGAAGCACTGAGCCAGGCCCAGGACCCACCCTTAGGAGCGGGGGTTGAGCTAGGGTTCACTAGGTGATGTAAGTTCGGAAGGGGGTCTTAAAGACTGGGGAGGGCTGGGAGGAGATGCAGACCCAGGGCAAGATCTCAGCAATGCAGAGAAACCTGAGGCCTCATGGGGAAGGCTGTGACTGTGGGCAGAGAGGGGCTTCTGCGGGCGTTGGCAGCTGAGTCTGCCATGGGGAAAGTGGAGTCACACACAGATCCATGCAGACGACATGATAGCTGGAAGGAGGGGCTCCAGGGGATTTTCCTTTCACCCAGTATGTCTTTCAATGAAGTTTAGATTTTTATAATGAGCACATATTAATCTTGTGACCTAAACACTCATAAT
This sequence comes from Colobus angolensis palliatus, assembly GCF_000951035.1. Taxonomy (NCBI): domain Eukaryota; kingdom Metazoa; phylum Chordata; class Mammalia; order Primates; family Cercopithecidae; genus Colobus; species Colobus angolensis. The sequence continues at coordinate 4,051,104 of NW_012114522.1, read as the reverse complement.
AGTCAGAAAATGGAGACAACCCAAATGTTCACCAGCTGAGGCATGGAGAACCTACATGTGGCTCTATCCAGGGGAACAGTATTCGGCCATGAGAAGGAATGACGCACTGTCACCTGCTACGGCGGGGACTGACCTTGAAAATGGGACACTAGGTGGAAGGAAACAGATACGAAGGCTACGTGGTGCGTGATTCTGTTCACATGAAGTGTCCAGAGCAGGCAGATCCACAGAGACAGAAGGTGGGCTGCTGGATGTCTGTTACCCCAGAGCTGGGAGGGAACAGACAGGGACTGCCTCTAGGGCCTAAAGGGGACAGTGTTTCTTCTTAGGATGATGAAAATGTTCTGAAATTAGTGGTGATGGTTGCACAACACTATGAAGGCGCTAAAAGCCACTCCGCTGGTTCAAATGGTGAATTTTATGTCATGTGAATTTTGCCTCAATTTTTTTTTTAAAAGGGCAGATGACTCAGCACAGGACCTGTGTCCCCGGGCCCACAGACCATATTTTTAAGCCAAATGACAAGCACAATAAAGTGGTTGAAATAAACCAGGCTGTAAGTTCAAAAGCTGCCCCCAGGCCCATCCTGCCTGCATGACCACTCATCCTTCCAGCTGTTTCCCACACAAAGAGAAAACCTGAACTCTGGCCCCAGGGGGAGCCAAAGTGGCTCTGCGGCTCATCCATATTCATTCATTCACTGACCATTCATCCAATCAGCAAATATTTCATGACTGCTTTCCATGAGCCCATGTTTCTGGTGAAATACATGGAAGGTCCTACTCTTAAGGTGCTACTGTGGAAGGGGAAGACAGGGAGCAGATGCATGCTTGTCAGATGGTGGTGACCACAAAGCAGGAGATGGAGGTGGCAGAGAATGATTGGCGGGTGCAGTCTCCCCTGGAGCCAGCTGTGCCTGGAGGCCAAAGGACAGGCCATGGGAGAGAGACTGCGGAATCAGGGCCCAGAAGCAGGTCTTATGGCAACAGCTCAGAGGGTCATGTGTCCAAAGCCTCCAGGCCTTGCTCCTTTTCCAGCCCATCTCTGACACTGACCACTCCCCACCTCGACCACACTCAACTCCCTCCAGTCTTTCTAACCTCTCCCCCATGCTCCTTTGTTCCCTCTACCTGGAGCTTACTCTCTTGCTTTCTGTCTCTGCCCTCTGCTTGACGACTCCTACCCAGTGATATGGCTTGGGTATCCCCAAGGTTCCCCCATGCTGTTCTGGTGATAGTGAGGGAGTTCTCATGAGATCTGATGGTTTGAAAGTGGGAGTAACCCTGCTCTCCCTCTGTCTCTCTCTCTCTCTCTCTCCTACCGCCATGTAAGATGTGCCTTGCTTCCCCTTCTCCTTCTGCCATGATTGTAAGTCTCCTGAGGCCTTCCCAGCCATGCAGAACTATGAGTCAATTAAACCTCTTTCCTTTTTAAGTTACCCAGTCTCAGGTAGTATCTTTGCAGCAGTGTGAGAACAGACTAATATACCCATTCTTCACGCCTCAGCTCAGACATGGCTTCCTCCAGGAAACCTCCCTCAAATGCACTGCCAATCCCCTCCCCAACACCTGCCTGGGTCCCTCCCCTGGGGTCCCAGAACCCCCATGTGTCCTGCCACTGATATGTCCTGAGTCGACGAGCTCTACTGCACAGGAGGCCTGTCTCACTCACCTCAGTCCAGTTACAGCTTCCTAGAGGCCTCTGCAAATATGGAGCTCACATTAATACATGCAACTTGCAATATATTAAGGAACATAATGTTTATGGTCATCTATAAAGGGTAAATGTTCATAATACACCTGAAAATTTAATTCAGATAGAGCTCATTAAGGCAAAAATAAAAATCTTTCACAAAATTACTTGGAAACAGTATCCATTTTCTATTCACTGAGTGTCTACCATACACAGGATCCCGGATTAAAAACTGCAAGGTAATCTTATAAGGTCAAAGGCAAAAACTGTAAACAAAACCCTTTCATGGGCTAGCTCTCGCTCTTCCCCTCTCATACACACACACACACACACATACACACACACACCCATACACAGACACACACTCACCCACACACCGAAGCTACCTCAGACAGCAGTAGCTGGGATCCAGGCCACCAAGGGAGTTCATGGAGCAGATGATGAAAGACCTTTGTTTGCTCTGACCAACTGCTTATGGAAACCAGCCGGCAGATCTGTGTGCTGACAGGGACAGGCAGGGAGAAGTCATGGTTTCCCATGAGGCTCTGGAGGAAGAAGCACAGGCACCGGGATGAGCTGAAGGCATGAACACCCTGCATGTTTCCCAGTGATAAAACATCTCCCTGGGGCCAGCAGCCATTCTACTGTGGACGGCACCTTCTCCTGTCACTTCCAAAGGTGCAGTGACTTCTGGCACACAGACACAATTTGTAACAGGGGAACCTCC
>NW_012114522.1:4023364-4048635 GCF_000951035.1 Colobus angolensis palliatus | reverse complement strand
AAAAGAAAGAAATAGCATATACTATGAAACAGAAGAACCTGTTCAATTTCCACGAGCTTCCTAATCACACGGGGTATGGAAAATATAGATGAGATAAAATGCTCTCTTCTCAAAATGCCCTAATCTTTGTTTCAATATCAAGATTCATTAGGGCCATTTTCACTTTCGCTGTTCTTAACATTCTGGTCCAATTGATGGATTCGTTCAGGAGTCGGGGTCCCTTGGAATCTCATTACACTAAGGCTCCTGGGTGTATTGATCCTATTTAGAAATAAGGCAATAAATCGTCCAGAGACGTTGGGACCAAACCTCCAGGCTGCCAAGGGAAAGAATACAGAAAGTGGGGCCTTCTCGCTGCATTGTCTGCTTTTAATTTAACTTTTATCACAAGTTTTAGTTTCTGAACCAACAATAGGTATCAACAGCTTTAAAAATGTTTATTCCCTTTGAGAAAATAATTCAATTTCTGAATAATCAATCAATCTCCAATAAATAATCTTCTATGAAGACAAAGATTTATAGACAATGATAATCATCTCATTATTTATTATAGCAAAAAAACCAAACCAAAACAAAACAAAACAGCAGCCCAAATGTTCAATAACAAGGGTTGAGAAAGGTTTATGCTATGTAATCATGAGAAGTAAAGTTTATGAAGACAATGTTAGCATGAAAAAATGCCTACGAGACTAGATGAAAAAGTAGATAAAATTGTATATTGACTGTAATTATGATATTGTATGGAAACTTACCCACAGGGATAAAAAAGAGTATGAACCAAGAGGTTTAACAGTGATTTTGTTTTTATGGGTTTTTTTTTGTTTGTTTTTGTTTTGCTTTTTGAGGAGTCTCGTGTCGCCCAGGCTGGAGTACAGTGGCGCAATCTTGGCTCACTGCAAGCTCCACCTCCCAGGTTCACGCCATTCTCCTGCCTTAAACTCCCGAGTAGCTGGGACTACAGGCACCTGCCACCATGCCCGGCTAATTTTTGGTATTTTTAGTAGAGATGGGGTTTCACTGTGTTAGCCAGGATGGTCTTGATCTCCTGACCTTGTGATCCGCCCGCCTCGGCCTCCCAAAATGCTGGGATTACAGGCATGAGCCACCGCGCCAGACCTTTTATGGGTTTTAATGTTTTCTTCTTAACTGCTTTTCTCTGTTTTCTAGTTTTTCTGTAATAAGCATACATCACTTAAAATTGATTATCACAGTTTGAATTTGTAACACCATATAAGTATACCATGTCCTCTCTTACAAAGCCAGCAGATCTATCTGAAGAAAAGTGTGCAATGGTACTTCTCATTTTTCATTTGTTAGAAATACTTAGAGGGTATAATGTCCTATTCTATAGCATTAAAGTTATTTGTACTTGATCTCACTTGGACATAATAACCTTGAGCTTGTTTTACAAGGCTGAGTCAGTAACTTAATGTACCCTGGAATTTGCTTATGCACACAGAAATGCAAATAAAAGCCCTTTCCATCAAATCAAAAATCAGATGAAGGTGCCATCTCATAGTCTATTTCCCCACCAGGATAAATTCTCCTGTATTTCTAATGAGTTTTAGTTTAATCTCAATTGTCTGTCCGGTCACTTCCTTGATCCAATAAGTAGCTCAGAAAGTAGTTACTCTAAATTCTGCACCTAAAAATATTATCTTCAATACACAGGACAGGCACTGCAAATGTCTCTGCCCTGCTTCCAGTTCAACTCTCCTCCTAACCACCCTCCAGCGAACAGCCAGAGGGATCTTTCTAGACTGTAATTCTAGTCCTGAAATACCCACTTCCTGGGTCTACCTGCCTTAAGAGTCTCAGTGGTCCCCAGGGCCATGCCAGGCTCCCCTTCATCTTGCCTGTCAACATCACCATTTCCCATCATTTTGTCCACACACTCTAAGGTTTGATCATATCCAGTTCCTGCCATTCTGAGACACAGTTTGTTCTTGATACCATTATGTGTGCACATGCTACTGGGGAAAGACGTGGTTCGTTGGCCAACCCACAGCTACTCCTGGTTCCTTTTTCCTTTGTCTTCTCCTAGACTAGAGCTTGAAAAAAGGGATCTTGGTTTTCAGGTAGGAATGACCATGGGACACATTTGTGGGCATACCTCACCAATGTATGCTGGAGGTTTGCCTTTTCCTTTCTTCTTGGAACACGGTTGTGAAGACTGAAGCCACAGCAGCCACATTATGACAAGAGGCAATGACCACCAGGAAGAAAGGCTAGCAAACTGAAGACAGTGGTTCTGAAGGATGGAAAGCAGCTGAGTGGTTGGTGGCATCACCAAGCTACCAAACCACCCCCAATGCCATGCTCTTCAGTCTCCCTGATAAGTAGGTAATAAACACGTGCTAGTTTCAATAGGATGTGTCTTGTTTCTTGCAGCTAAGTGTCTCCTGCTTGACTCACTCTTCCCTCACAGGAGGTAAGTTCAGTGCCTGGAACATTCTAGAAGCTCAATCCAGGTTACTTCACTCTCCTTTTTTTCCTGAGTGTTCCTTTTAGGCTGTACTTACCTGCTGGGAAGTACACTGTACCTAGAACCACAGATTTCACTGAGATAGACCAGGTTTCATATCTGCATGCGCAACTTGGCTACCCAGAACCCTAGGCTTCACTGAGATAGACCAGGTTTCGTATCTGCATGCGCAATTTGGCTACCCAGAAGCGTAGGCTTCACTGAGATAGACCAGGTTTCGTATCTGCATGCGCAATTTGGCTACCCAGAACCGTAGGCTTCACTGAGATAGACCAGGTTTCGTATCTGCATGCGCAATTTGGCTACCCAGAACCGTAGGTTTCACTGAGATAGACCAGGTTTCGTATCTGCATGCGCAATTTGGCTACTTGTGAAAGGAACCAAACTGAAGTTGCCTAGGCAAAAATGGCACAGGAAGGCGAGGCTAGTCCTGTAACAAGGGATGGGTGTGTAGCTAGCACAGGGGCGGAGCTCAGCTCCACACAGCCGTGACCAGGGACTCAAGCACTGCCAAGAAGCCCTACCACCTTCCTGGTTCCCATGGGCTGTGACTTCTCCTTTCTTATTCTGCCCTGGCTTCCCTCACTGGACAGGGAACAGACGCACCAACAGCTCCCGGTTACTCTGGGGGCCCATGCAGAGAGAATCATAGTTTCAGAGTGAAGAATTCCCATCGCCTTGCCTGGATTTGGTGTCTGGCTGTTGACCAATCAACTAGGAGAGGGGTGGGGCTTCACCACGCAGAACAGATGGCCTTGGGTCCCCGCCCACCACAGAGAAGAAGGCTGGGAGCCAGGACCTGCCCCCAGAGCTCAGACCCCAGGCACTGGGTTGTTCTGCCTCACATGGCAGCACCCTCCTTTCTTCTGCAGGACACAAAGGAGAACCAGGTTGCCTTCAGGGCAGGGTGACTCACCCAAGGGCAAAGCTATTACCCTGCAAGTTCCTAAAAGCTGCCTGTCTTGGATTGGGCGCCCTCAAAAGCAGAGCCTGAGACCTGGATGGGGTGTAGGTGGTTTATATGGGAGGAGATCCCAGAAGCAGCAGTGAGGGAGCAGGGAGGTGAGACAGGGAGGGCAGAGAAGATAATATCCAGATGGGTATTGAGGTCACTCCTGCAAGAAATAGGGTCACGGCCCTGAAAGCGCTTCTGTGAAGTGCAAAGAAGGCCTCGCAGATCTTCTGCTTAGAGAACAGGAGCCTCTGCATGAGGTGGGCACAAAGAGAGTCTGAGATTGCCAGCAACAAGGCGCTGCAGCTGAGGGCAGAGGCAGGTTGGGGACAGAGCCATTGGGCCCCAAAGGCGGCGCTACGTGGACTGAGGGGGGTGGAAATCCGGGGCTGCCTTTCCCAGAAGTTGGAAGTTTCCCTGGTTCGACACCTAATTAGCCAAACCTAAGTAAAGATTTGGCCAAAGGAAAGTGGACCCAAGATTTCCAGGTCACTTACATCATACCTAGGCTACCAGATACCCCCACATGTTTTGATGTAATTCTCAATTTGTATGAATACTGTATCCTTATCCCCATGTTATAGATGAGGAAACTGAGGCTCAAGAGACATTGAATAACTTATCCAAAATCTGAGAGGGTGGGCTCATTCACACAGTCCTGCTCAGCCAGCCTGGGGCTGCAAAAGCTAGATATTTTAAATCTTTAAAATAAAATGTGCTTGTGAACCATAATATACAGGAAAGTATAATTGAAAAATATATGGATCCTGCTTATAAAGAATAACAACCTCAAGCCACTGATGCAGGAGAGTCGGAGGTTTCAATTCCTGTATTTCTTTTCTTTTTTTCTTTTTCTTTTTGAGATGGAGTCTTGCTCTGTCGCTAGGCTGGAGTGCAATGGCATGATCTCGGCTCACTGCAACCTCTGCCTCCTGGGTTCAAGCGATTCTCCTGCCTCAGCCTCCTGAGTAGCTGGGACTACAGGCACGCACCACCACATCCAGCTAATTTTTGCATTTTTAGTAGAGACGGGGTTTCACCATGTTGGCCAGGATGGTCTCGATCTCTTGACCTCATGATCTGCCCACCTTGGCCTCCCAAAGTGCAGGAATGAGCCACTGTGCCCAGCAAATTTCTGTATTTCTACTGAAAGCTATAATATGTTTCTTTCTTGAGCCTTGAAAGCACACACCCAACCCCAGAAGGCATTTAATTATAGAGCACTCCAGCGTTTCAGCTGAGCCCACCCGGGTCCTGGTTTGCACACGTCATTAGGAGTCATCCTGCCTTCGACTTCCATAAATCATCCCAGGCCAAGCAGGGGCCCAGGCGAGAGGTGACGTGCAATTGGCACAGAATGCAATGAGATGCGGCTGGTCATTCATCAGAGAGCCGAGGACTGGCCCGACGCAAATGACGACTAAGAAAAATGGTTCTAGGGCCCGGAGGGTGAAGCAGGTAATCAAGGGGCAACATTGGATAAAGAAACTGTGCTGTCACTTCTGCTGTCAGGAAGCTCCGGGAAGAAGCCCTCAGAAATGGTAGGTTCCCCAAAACTCAAAAGTCAACCACAAGAAACAGAAGAGGAGGCGAGGTCATATCGTACAAGCACCTCCCACCGCAGCAGGGATGGTGAGCTTCAGTTATCACACAGCAGAAAGAACATTCAGCCAGTTCAAATCCAGGTAGCACAAATCACACCTTACCTCCCATTTCACAGATGGGGAAATGGACTCACAGAGTGGGAGGGCCTCGCTCAAGGCTATGCATCTATCATAGAGAGCAGTGTTGCTGGAATTCAAATTCTCCCTGGGGCCGGCAGCCATTCTACTGTGGACGGCACCTTCTCCTGTCACTTCCAAAGGTGCAGTGACTTCTGGCACACAGACACAATTTGTAACAGGGGAACCTCCAAATGAACACGTCAAATGCTTTTTTAAAAACTTTCTTGTTTTTCCCTACTAGAGATGTTTTATGTGTGCCTTACAGATATTTGGAGAAAGAGATAAAAACAAAAAATAAGTCAACCTTCCCAGTGTTTTGTGTATTTTCAACAAAATTGAGATAATAACATTTCTGGGGGGTTGACTTCATATTATAAGATTTCTCCAAAGCATCATCTTTGCAGCAGTGATTGCTAACAACTGCATAATTTTCCCACTCATCATTGCACAGCTACCTCCTAACACTGTCCCTGATACCCACAGTAGGCATTCAATAAATATGAGCTGAACAAATGTGAAAAGGCCACTATTTCATGGAGTGAATATATCATTTACTCACCCATTTCCTGGCAGCTGGACATTCAGATTGTTTCTAAGAACTCACTATTATAAATCATACCATGATAAATTGTGCATTTAGTTAGATCTGTGTCTCAGTGACCAATCAAGAACCCCGAGAGCAGCTAGTACCAGTCAGTTTTCAAAGGTGTGAATATTTTTCAGGCTCTGATGTGCCTGTCAGCAGACATTTTTTTTTCAAGTCCATATCTGCATCCCTTTGAAGGCGGGAAGTTATGTAAATATTCCTTTATCCCAAACCCAACAACCAAGGTAGCCAGAATTTACATTTTGTTTTGCAAAAGCGAGCACATTCTCCTTTAGGAATAACATTAAATTTCCTTGACTTTTATGCTCAGTATGAAATATGCACTTCTATAAACCCAAGAGAACTGACTCTGAAGTGAATTGTGTTTTAATAATAGCGACTTGTACCGGAAACAAAAGGACAGAAGGGGAAAGGAAATGTATAATTTACTTCTTACAAGCAGAAAAAATAAAAGTGAGAAACTCTAGGAAATGCAGCTTTTATGATTCAAGCATGCCCTGAGTAAATACAGTGGCAGTGAACTCCAGGCTGCCCAGAGCTCTGTGAGCGCCAGCCCTAAAAGGCACTTGTGAAATTCCCCATCTGTGTGCACCACCAAATAAATAGGACAGAGTCAGAAGTTCAAGTGCTTGGTCCAATTATCTCATTCTGCAATGATCTAATAAAGGGCAATTAAGCATTGAAGATGCTAAACCATTAAGGTCTGTTGTGACAATAACCAGCTTTAAATATTAGCTACCCCGCGGTAAGCAAATTTTATTGGGCTCTACTAGAGATGCCAAGTTTGAGGTGGCTTTTACTTGATAGGTTTATATCCTCGTGAATGTTTATGGCCTTTAAATTGTGCTCCTGTATCTAATAGGATGCAGGTGATACTTCCAGGTGTGGTGACAACCAGGTGTTGATAGAGAAAACATTGGGCTCATGACAGAGGCTGCTCTGTGTGGTGGAGAGTGTGGGTGCACAGCACTGAGAATCGGGGAGCCTGGACTCAGTGTCCTGTGGCTGCCTTCCCATTGACATCTCCCTGCGCCTCAGATTCCTCCTCTGTTCAACGAGGATGTTAGATTGGATGGTCTCTGGGCACCTTCCATTTCTTTGGAAAATAGGAACCAATTATAAGAGGTAACATTACCTACTGAGTGTCTTCATGTGTCGGGTGCTATTTGGACAGCTCTACAGGGATTAACCCTGACCTCTGGCCCCCAATCCTTGCTTGATTTCCTACCCCTGCAGGCTGACTCTAGCTTCTGGTATTGGCTCAATCCACCACCAGACTTTTTTGAACCCCTTTCTTATGTTCAGCTGACCACCTCATAAAGTTCCTAGAAGAATCAAAGTGTTCAGGTTTTCTGAATCTTGAAACACTAGACAATTTTAACAACTTTAATCAATGTGTCTGAGCAGTGCCTCCTGTGTCTCACTGTAGGCATGTGTGCAGCAGCTCTGCACAGAACGGGCATGCAGCAAGCGCCTCTGGGGCCCTGCCCACCCTGGGTGGGTCTGCTCATCACCCTCCAGCTCTCTCCAGAGCCCGATCCTCCTCCATGAGTGAAATATACATGTTACAATTTACAGTGTTGCATTCAACTCCAGCGCCTGTCTCCCCTGGGAGCACGTGAGCACCATGAAGGCAGGGACCATGCTTAGATTCACCTCTGCTGTCCATGATGCCCAGCATGGGCCTGGCAGGTGCTCCTCAAAATGTTGAAAGACATAAGTGGAAGAAGAGTGGTGGGAAGCGGAGAGGCAAAGGGGTAAAGGGATAAAGAAGGAAAGAAGGGAGGGAGAGTTCTGGCCAGGAGTGCACAAATGCCTTGTGCATAAACGAGCAAACAGTTCAGGTCCAGCTGGCAAAGCTCACATGAAAGTGGGAGTGCCTAAATCTGTCTCAGCAAGACTAGGATGAAAGAGCCTTATCCCGGATTCTGCAGGTCACCGGAATCCATCTCTGTCAGGCTCAGTTGAAAAGGAACTCCCCAAGATTGGGGCTGAGCTGAAAACACCCCCTGGAATGAGTCCCTGCAGACTCAAAGTCCAGGCTCCTTGGCTGGTGTGTTCCCATGACCTCCCAGGTTTGTATTCAGGGCAAAGGAGAGAGAACCAAGAGGCAGCCCCCAAACACTGATGCACAGGTGCAAGGGACACCTAGCAAGTGTCAGTTAGGGAATCTAGGAGTGGTGTTGGCTTCCCATGTAGAAGGACACACACTTTGCATTTGAACAGAGCTTTATGGTTTGCAAAAACTTTTCACTGTCAGCCTCTCAGGGGCGAAGATAAAGTGATTTACCAGGATTCTCATTTCACAGGAGACAAAGGAAGTTTAAAAACATAGAGCAACTTTCCCCAAGGTCGTGCAGCCCTGGAGAGGCCGAGCTGATCCAGAAACCTGCCCTCTGCACTTCGAGTCTGCCATGTTTCCACTCTCCAAATACAGGCTCTGCGCTGCTGTTTTCCTCCCGTCCTTCCACACGCCAGCCATCAGCAGCCCCTGTGATGTCTGACGGGGAGGCCCACTCCACTCTCTCTGCAGGGAGATCCCTCTCGTTCACCTCTGCCTCCTCCAGGAAGGTTTCCGAGGAGCCTAAGGTTTGCACACCGCTCCCTCCCATCCTCCCCGTGGATCCAGGCTCTCCTTTAGGCTTTGACACAGAAATCACCACCCCGGGGTGTCACTGTCTCATCCAATGTCCCTTCCTCCTTCTGTTCATTGATTCAAGAAAATCAGCAGAGCACAAAGAGAAGGGGAAAGTGAGGCTGGAAAGGGGAGCCAAATTGTGCAAACTACACAGAAGAGCAGAGGAGAAGCCAGGCAATGTCCCCAGCTCAGTAAGTATTTACAGAGAGTTGTCACCTGACCCCGAAATGCTAAGCTCTTCCCAATGCCACCCCCACCCCCTGCCCCCACCAACTGTCTCTAATTTCCATGCAATGTTTGGCCTCCTGCCCCTCCTCTCAGTTGAGGAAGGCAGGTATAACTCACTAACCTGCCAGGTGTAACTCACAGGCCGGCTGTCTTCACAGGCAGCTGAACCATGCACACAGTCCCTGGCTGAATGCCCCAGAGGGCAGAAGCGTGTCGCATTTCCACTCTGGCACACTGTTTCCTTGGCCCATTTATGGAGCATGCATCTGAGTAGCTAGGCTGGGTTCCGTAAAGAATCCAGCCATCAGAGAGGGAGGCAGGCAGGGGACAGCTTGCCTGGTGCTGTCTGGGCACCCAGGTCCTGAATCTGAGGTGGCCAGGTGATCATCTACCTGGAGAAGGAAGGCACCAGACTGTGGAGGGGACATTACAGTGTTTGTTTGTTTTGGAGACTGGCTGGAGTGCAGTGGCTCCATCACAGTTCACTGCAACCTTGACCTCCCAGGCTCAATTGATCCTCCTGCCTCAGCCTCCTGAATAGCTGCAACTACAGGTGCATGCCACCATGCCCAGCTATTTCATTTTTTTTTTTTTTTATAGAGATGGAGTCCCCCTATCTTGCTCTGGCTGGTCTTGAACTCTTGGGCTCAGCAATTCTCCTACCTCAGCCTCCAAAAGTGCTGAGATAACAGGTGCGAGTCACTGCACCCGGCCGCATTACGGTATTTAAAAAGCAAGAGAGCTGGATTTCAATCCCAGATCTGCAGAAATAGAAGGTATCTTTTTCGAACGTCAGTTTCCTTCTGCACAGAGGATAATATTACTAGTTAGCTTCACAAATTGTTATAGGGTTTAAATGAGATAGTGCATTTTTAATGGTGGTGAAGCTCCTGGCATACAGCAGGCACTCAATAAATGATGGAAACCATATTTTCATTAATATTAAAGATCATCATTTTCTCTCTGCCTTATAGTTTTTGTGAACAAATTTCTCCTCAGAAGAGTTGCCCCCAGCACCAGGGATCAGGACCCTGACGCCAGAGCCCTGGACGGGAGCCGGGTGCTGTCTTGTGCAACCTAAGCAATCCCAGTGAGCCTCCTGGACGGGAGCCGGGTGCTGTCTTGTGCATCCTAAGCAATCCCAGTGAGCCTCCTCTCTGCTGCTGGATCTTCTCTTCTATGCGATGTCTTAGCTGCCCTCGTCTCTCACAGAGGGTGGAGGAAGGAGCAGATGCTGGGATGCGTGTGAAAACGCTTTGTCAAGAGTGCTTTTGAAAATTAGCTTCATGGAACACAAGCGCAGTGTTTGCTTATTACCACCCCACTTAGAAACTCTGCAAGGCTCCCTGCTGATTCTGGGAAAAGATCCAAGGTCCCGAGTCTGCCACTCACGGAACTTTGCGATGGGGCTTTTCCTACTTCTCCAGCCTCTGTGAATGGCAGCTCCTGCCTCCACCTCCCGTCCCTTCTCCTATATTCCCCATCTGCTGTGGGGTTGACCCCTGACCCTGACTCTGGGCTCTCCTGGTGCACACTGGGACACACCAGACTCCACGCCAGTTACCTGCTCATGTGGCTGGAGTCCCCGAGTGCTGGAGCTATGTGGCTCATCCCCGTGCCCCTGACACCAGCACTCAGCCAGCACAGACCCTCTAATGTCTGCTACTAAGTGAGCTGGGGGTAAGAGGCACGCTCAGCAGGAGTTGTTTTGACTACAGTCACGCCTCCCTGTGGGGCTCGGGTGCCCATGGGAAATGGGTTGGGCATAGCAAGGTCTTCTCTGGCCCAGAACCCCTCGAAGGATGCTGTTCCCAAGACCTGCACTGACGCAGCCCTGGGGGGCATGGGAGTGAGCCAGGGATGGTGAAGTCCCCTCCAGGATGGAATAAAAGCCAATGTGAGGGGCCTGGTGACAAGTCGGGTGGTGGGGAGGGTTGGGAGGAGGAGGTCAGGAAAGGAGGAGAGGGAAAGAGGAGAGGGAAGGAAGAGATGACAGAGAGGAGAGTAGAAGCAGGAAGAGAGAGAAGGTTGTCTGTGAGCGAGAACCACCTCCCTACTTTTTTCTTCTAAAACTGGAGCAGCAGCATGGTGTAGGGTTAAGGACACAGGTTTAGACGCCATCCCGCTCTAACACAGCCCCTGGCAATTCACGTCGCCTCTCTGCACCTTGGTCTCCTCATCTGTAAGAAGGGGTGAGCACCTCACTGGATGGCTGTGGAGAGGAGACGGCTGCATGGTAAAGCAAGGTGGACGGTGTTTGGCGGCGACACAGGTGCCATGGCTGCTCTGAAACTCCACGACTGCCCACCCACATTGGCTCTTTCCAGGTCCTCACTATCGTTACTCTCTTCCTGCTCAGAGAGCATCACCTGCAAATTCCTCTGCAAGCTTCCTTATATTGGAAAACTCAGCGCAGAGTTTAGGCTTTTAAATAAATCAAGCTCCATTCCTCCACAAAAGGACTTTGTGTGGCTTGTCATCCCTGCAGAAGAAGCTCCAGGCTCACTGGTCTGGCTCAAGCGTCCTCCACCGTCTGGCCCCTGTCTACCTTTCCTCTGTGTCCTGCCGCTCCTCCCTGCACCCTCCTCCTGGCCACACTGACCTCTGGCATGTTGTTCACCCATGCTTTTTCCTCAACTCCAAACCACCTGCCCCAGGCCAGCTACAGGCCCTGCACACTTGCCATAGCCAGGCTGGAGCACAAGCCTTCCTTCCATGTATGTCTGGATATCCTGGCCCATGAGCTCCTAAAGCCTGGAACCAGGGTTTACTTGTAAATAACAGCAGCAGTAACAATAATAATGCCATTTATAATAATAATGCCAATAGCTATTATCATGTACTCACTTTTATGGGCCAAGAACCAGGCAAAGTGTCTTCCCAGAGCCTGAGAGGCAAGCTGGTATAGGCTTATGCGCATATATGTGACCCTAAACTGCCTGGGTTCAAATCCCAGCTCCCTACATTTCTGGCTGGGTGACCCCAAGCAAGTTACTTAGCCGCTCTATGCTTCAGTTTCTCCAGCTGCAAAACATGTGTGCAGATACAGTTGTCATGAAGACTAAATGAGTTAAAATATGGAAACTGCTTAGAACAGCACTTGACACATAGGAAGCTCTAGGTTCATGATTGCTGCAGTTAAGGTGGCCTTATTTTTTCTTCTACAGGAGAAGCAGGTCTCACAGGTCAGTAAAGGAAAACCTACACAAGCGATGATGCCACTGCCACTCCTGGAAGGCTGCCCTGGCCTCTGTAAACCGGGGGATGCAGTTCGACATGGACACAGAGTCAGGGAGCTGGAACTGAGCCAACGTCCTTGGAGGGCTATCCTCTCAGTAACAGGGGAATTAGAAGATAGAGAGGAAGTTTGTCTTGGCTTGAGTTCTAGGTGAGAAGAAAAAAGCCATCCTTAAGAAGATGTAACCATGGCCCTATATCTCATGGGAATTTGGGGTTGAACTCCCTTGAGCCTGTGATATACTCGGGGCTGACGTTGAGACACACAGGATTCCTATAGATAAAGCCCCAGGGCTAGGCGTGGTGGTTCACACCTGTAATCCCAGCACTTTGGGAGGTTAAGGCAGGGGGATCACGAGGTCAGGAGTTCGAGACCAGCCTGGCCAACATAGTGAAACCTCGTCTCTACTAGAAATACAAAAATGAGCTGGGTGTGGTGGTGGGCACCTATAGTCCCAGCTACTCGGGAGGCTGAGGCAGGAGAATCGATTGAACCTGGGAGGTGGAGGTTGCAGTGAGCCGAGATTGCGCCATTGCACTCCAGCCTGGGAGACAGAGTGAGACTCTGTCTCGAAAAAAAAAAAAAAAGCCCCAGAAGCCAACATTACAAAACGCCCAAGAAAGCAATCCTTTATGAATGAAGACATAAGATGTATTTGTCAGGAAGGTTAAGTTCCCCCAAGAACATCAAACAGTAGAACTATTGAATAGAGACCATAAAGTGGATTCTTAAAACAATTAAGATAATGTCTAACTAACTTGGATACAGCACTTATGATGGGACAGTACAACTCTAAGAACTTTATCTGTATTGACTTATTTAACCTCAAAATAATTTTAGGTTGTTTTGGTAGGTAGGTGGAAGGAGCCCACTTTGGTAGTAGGTGGAATTCCCACTGTAAAGATGATGAAACCAAAGTACAGAAAGATCACACGGCCTGGATTTAATCCCCAGCAGTCTGGCTACAGAGTCTTCACGCTGCAGGGGGAAAAAAAAAAGAGCTTCAGAATTTATCTATGAAATTATCTAGAATATAGCTTAGAAAGACAGAAAGAGGATGGGTGCGGTGGCTCACGCCTGTAATCCCAGCACTTTGGGAGGCCGAGGCGGGTGGATCACCTGAGGTCAGGAGTTCGAGACCAGCCTGGCCAACATGGTGAAACCCTGTCTCTACTAAAAATACAAAAATTAGCCAGGTGTGGTGGTGGGCACCTGTAATCCCAGCTACTTGGGAGGCTGATGCAGGAGAATTGTTTGAACCCAGGAGGCGGAGGTTGCAGTAAGCCGAGATTGCGCCATTGCACTCCAGCCTGGGCGACAATGGTGAGACGCCATCTCAAAAACAAAACAAAACAAAACAAGAAAGACAGACAGAGTTAGTTATAAGTTAGATATAGAGGTTATGAGCCACAAAGGAAAAAACTGAGTCAATCTAAAACTGTTAATATGAATTTCAGAAGGAAAGAGAAGGGGCTGAAGGTGTAATATTCAAATATATAATAACAATTTTTCAGAAATGCTAAAAGATACAAATCCTCAGATTTAGAAATCATAAGCCCCAAGGAGGATAGATAAAAATGAATATATGTCTTATAGCAAAACTCCAGAATCACAAAGAGAAATAGAAGATGCTAAAAGCAACCAGAGAGAGAGAAATAGATTACCTAGAAGTACATAGCAGTTACACCAATAACAGGCTTCTCGATGAAAGCCAGAAGACAGTGGAATAGCACTGTCATATTACAAGAAGAAATAATAGAGAATCTAGAATTCTATATTCAGCTAAATGATCACCTAACCATAAAAACAAAATAATGACATTCTTAGGCAAAGACTGAGAGGTTTTTACTGCTAAATGCCTTGCTAAAAGAATACTCGTAAGGAATGTGCTCCAGGGAGAACTAAACTAAACTCAAAAAATAAAAATAAAAAAAAATCAAGAAAGAATGGCAAGTAAAGAAACTGGCAAATCTAAAAATGTATTAACTGTATAAAATAATAATAGTGACTAATGTGAAAAGTATAAAAATACAGTGAAAGTCTATTCCTGAGAAATATGAAAGATGCCAGGGGAGGTAGGAGAGTTAAAGCCTTCTTAGGATTCTCTGTGCGTGGGAAAGTTGGAGATGCCAAGCCAAGAATGCACATTGAAATGTTGAAGGGTAGCCACTAAAATAATAGAAATATCATGCACACCTGGGGTGAAAAGTAGACTAGAGAAAATTTAATCAGTTTTGTATAAAGCAAGAAAAGTGAAAAATTACAAGCATAGCAAAGGCAGGGTAAACAGTAAGCACACAATAAGATGATGGATAAATATATATATATATTTATCAGCTATAATATATATTATGATATACATATATCAGTTATCATAATCATTATAATGGACTAAACTTTCCATTTAAAAGGCAAGGATTGTTCTCAGCTTAAAAATTTTAAAATACAGCTATATGCTGTTAACAGAGACATACTAAAAATATAAAGACACAGAAGGATTGACTGTAAAATTATGGGAAAATGTGTACCAAACAAATACTAGCCCAAGAAACTCAGAATAGCCATATTGACATTAAACAAAATAGAATCAAAAGCACAAAGCATTATTAAAGATCATAAAGGTTACTGCCTAATTGTAAAACAAAGATTCATAGTGTAATAGAAAAATATGACTTATATGCACTAAATATTAATAATATAGCATCAAAATGTATAAGGCAAAAACTAAGAAAATTAGAAAGAGAATCGCCATAGTTGGGTATTTAAACACATCTTCCTCAGAACTTGACAGATCAAGCACACAAAGGTACCAAAGAGGAAACAAAGAAAATTTGAAGACCACGATGAACAAGTTTCATGTAATGGATATATATATAGTCTGAAACATTACTATAATAACCAAATACATAATATTTTCAAAACACACATGGAACATTTGCAAAATGCATTTATAATCTTGGAAATAGAGTAAGCCCTGACAAGCAAAAAAAAAATGGAAATTATATGAACCATATTCTCTCGTTACAATGGAATTAAAACATAAATAATAAGAACAAAATAAGGAAAACCCCACATATTAAGAATTTGAAAATATCCTTCTAAAGGACTTATGGATCAAAGGGACCATAACAGGAATTAAGAGAATCATATAGTCTTTGTCACCAAGGGTCTCTCTCTTCAATGACCCCCTCCAACAACTTAACTATTACAATGTGCTAAGTGGGACCCAGGGATCCAAGGGTCACAGAAGGAGGGACCCTCTGATCTAAGGAGGTGGCCTTAGGATGGGGAAAGACAAGCCGGAACACCACTGAATAAGAAACAATATTAGGGTGGTTTTGCAATCAGTTTACTAGGTCCCTTGAACAGGCCATTTTCTTCCCTCTGGGCCTCAGTTTTCTCAAATGAGATGGTTGAGCTGATTCATCTCCAAGTCTCAGATAACCTTTTTAAAATTTAATTTGAACCTATCCTCAGTTTTAATTCTACTTAATATCACACTAATCACGACAAATTCTTCTCTTCTATTGTAAAATCTATCAAACTCCTTTCATAATATGACGTCAACTTTTTTTTTTTTTAACATTTAAGACAAATGATGCCTCTTTTCCACCTTTGCTTTCCCCTAATCCTCCCAAGTTTGCTGGTGTGACAGATGGTGTCTCCATCAAATAGCTTGCCTTCCTCTGTCTGCTCATGCTTCTCTGCTTTTTCGATTTATGAAAAAAAAAGGGGGCAGGGCTCGGTGGCTCACGCCTGTAATCCCAGCACTTTGGGAGGCCAAGGCAGGTGGATCATCTAAGGTCAGGAGTTCAAGACCAGCCTGGCTCAAATGGTGAAACCCCATCTCCACTAAAAATACAAAAAATTAGGGCATGGTAGCGGGCACCTGTAATCCCAGCTACTCCAGAGGCTGAGGCAGGAGAATTGCTTGAACCTGGGAGGCAGAGGTTGCAGTGAGCCAAGATCGTGCCATTGTACTCTAGCCTGGGCAACAAGACTGAAACAAGAAAGAAAAGAAAAGGAGAGGAGAGGAGAGGAGAGGAGAGGAAGAGAACACACCAGTCACCACTTGGCCCATCAGCCACTGTCCACAACTGGGCAATATCCTCTCTCCCTGTCCGCTCTCCACTAGTTTCCCATCTCTTTCAATCCTTTCTCCACAGGGATCCAAAACGGTCTTCCTAAACCACAAGAAGTCCTTCTCTGTTTGAAACTTCCCCTTGACTTTGAGGGCACCATGGGGTCAAATATCAACAGCAGCCAGGTGAGGGCCGAGTGTGCTCACTGACGGCTTCTCTGGCAGAGTAACACTGATCCTTTTCTTCTGGGCATCTAGACTACGGAAAACTCTGATCTGCTGTTCAGAGGCTTTCTCATTCCATTTCCTACTCCCCACTCTGCACAACTTTGGAATGTGACAAACATCTGGAGGAGAAACCCACCCTGGCCTTTGAAGCCACTCAAGTCTCTAATTTGTCTCTCCAACCCCATCAGTGGTCACTGCACTGAACCAGGCCTGGATGCTCAGCCCTGTCCCCGGTCCCCAGACTGTAGAAAACCCCAGCAGGAGAGCAGCACTGACTCTCAGAAGATCTCCCCTCTCTAGGATTTGGCTCCTTTAGTTCTCACTGCTTCAGCAGTGATAAGAGACCACCAACCATGAAGTGGTTCTGGCCAGTCTACAGACAATATGCAAAAAGGGTTTTTGCATCCTCTGCCCCACCTTTTGATGTCAGATGGCTGAAAACACCCTCTGATCATGCTAATGCTGCCATTTTTGAACGTGGGTCCCATGGAAATGCATGAAGCTCAATTGCACATGTGTATGTTTATCCTTTCATAAATATTCATGACTCCTCCCATAACTAATTAAATATGTATATCTGGCCACCCAACTCAGCATAAATTTCTGTTCTCTTTGTCCCTCGCTGGAAGTGTCTGTTTCTGGCTTCTGGCTGGAGATTATGCTCCCTAGCCTGCCAGAATGGTTACCCTGCGGGCTACAATCCTTTATGGGAAATAAGGCTCTCCTTTCCAAATGTATGAACCTCATTCAGTTGACACACTTGATAGAAATCTTACTTCTTATCTGTAATTCATTTTACAATTATGGTTTTCCTAGAATTCTGCAATTCTCACTGACAGAAAGAACCCTGGTGTCCTTCCCCTAGGCCCTGATCTGCAGCCCGAAGCCCACCATCTCAGATGCCTCAGTGGCTTGGCAGACTTGGCCTGAATATAGTATTCCTGGTGACAGTGAAGTCTTCGCCTCACCATTTTGCTATGTGGATACATCTGTGGAAGCTGAAGTGCCTGGTAAGTAATCAGGGCCTCAAAAATGTCATTTCCTGCCAGTGAAGGACTGTTTGCAAAGCTGGTTGCAAGAATCCCTCCCACCTCTGTGTGCACATTCATTTGCAGTGTGACTCCCCTGCCCCTCCCAGATAGAGGTGGAGTCTGGTTCTCTACACTTTGGACTGGCCTTACCACATGCTTAGACCAACAGAAAGATGCAGAAGTGACATTGTGGGAGATTTGAGCCTGGGCCTCAGGAGACCTTGAAGCTCCTGCTCTCTCTTTTGGAACCATGCCTTTAGACCACCATATGCAGAAACCTGAGCCAGTTTCTGGAGACTGAGAGGATACAGGGAGCAGAGATGAGCATTCTAGCTGAAAAACCGGTCAACTGATGGCTAGCACCAATGGCCAGACACAAAGCCCTCCTAGACTACTCAGCCCCAGTAGAACTATCTGATGAATGACCCAAGTGAGACCAGCAGAAAACCACCCTGCAGAGCCAATCTACATCTAATGTGTATACATGAATATATAAAATGGTTGTAGCTTTAAGCCAGTAAGCTTTAAGGTGGTTTATTACCCAACCATATCTAATTTATCTTTTTTCTTCTAATTAATAAAATGTTCTGATCATGATGATGATGATTTACATTAATTGGGTGCTTTCTTTGTGCCAGACTCTATGCTGAGTGTTTTATAAGTTTAAAGCTCTTGTCATTCTGACAACAACACTGCGAGTTAAGTACTATCGCTGTCCCTATTTGCTCACAAGGAAAATGAGACCCCAAGAGATGAGGCAACGTGGCTACAGTTGCAGAGCCTGCCAGTGGCAGAGCTGAGACTGGGACTCTGGCGTGCTGGTTCTGGTTCCCGCACCCGTTGCTACTGCTTACATTGCTTCTCTCTTATTCTACCATCTCCTCCCCTATCTTCTCACACCCTCATCTCGCATCCTCCTAACTACTTCCTGGAACCTGTGTAGGCTGGTAGGGAGGGAGAAACTAACTTTTATTTGTTAAGTATTCATTTGTCCAATAACATTTCCTCATGCCTGCCCAATACTCTTCTAGAAATTAAGGGCACCAATTTCTACAACACAGAAGACAGGGCTTCTGCTCTTAAAAGTCTAAACTCATGCCCAGCACACACTAAACAGTCCAAACACATTCTCTCCTATTGTCCTTACCGCAGCCTTGTCCCCATTGTATGGAGGAGGCTGAGGGGAATAAACTCACTCAGGGTCACACAGGGATTGGAACTAAGGTTGGCCTGGCCCCAGACCAAGGCTTTTTCCAATTTACAATGGGACTCCTCCTCCTCTTACTTTCACTAGGTACTCCTTGGGGCGGTAGGTTCCAAGTCTTCTCTAAATGAAATACCCCATCTCTTTTCTTTGTCTTTCTTGGGTTTTGGTGTCAGTCCCCAAAGCATCTCCAGTTATCAATGTTTATTTTTTAAAAGTGGCTTTCAGCTCGACTGTGCATGCATTTATGGAATGCCAGGCATCTACCAGGTACTGGAGAAAGGATTGCTCCTGGAGGAATCTCAGTCCGAGCTGCCTAAGGAAGCTTTAGGGAGAGGTGGCAGCTGATTTGAAATAACCAGAGGTGTGGGCTGCGTTACAAATGGACTGGAAAGGCCTCCTTTCCTGCATACATACAAAACCCTAGGTAGTAGCAACAATCAATGTCAGACAAATCAATAGCAGCATCCACAGTGTCAATCTGGTTTGCTTAGAGCTAAGATTGGGAGCAGGGTGGTCTGGGCACAGTCCAAAGGCTTGGGGGTCATACAGGACCCAAAGGGGTTTGATTCTGGCCTGCCGGTATGAGTTGGCAAGTGACTCGTCTGCCCCAAGTTTCAGTTTCAACATCTGTGAAATGGGAGTAATATCAGTTTCTTGGCATCATTTAGAAATGCAATGTGACAACATGTGTGAAAAGACCCTGGAAAATGCCCAGCATGAAGTAAGTAGTGGGGATGAAGAAGGGAGGCTTAAATAATTTTACTGAAATAATAATAACATCAAACATTTAGTGAAAACCTGCTCTATGCCAGGTCCTGCTCTAAGCACTTTACATATTTAGTTTGTTTACTCCTACAAGAGTATGAAAAAGGTGCTTCTCTTATCCTCATTTTATCTAGGAAGAAATGGAGGCACAATGGGATTAAGCACTTGCCCACAGCTTGAGAGACTATTCCAGAATCTATTATCTTAACCAACATGCTATCCTGCCCCTACAAAATAGCATGTCGATACTGCATGTTGAATGAGAAATGCTTTAAATATCATCGCATACAGTACGATCTAGTGTTTTAAAAAGCCTGGATGCCTAAGGATAAATGTCAAAATGTTGAAAATGAACATCTCTTGTTGGTGGAATTCCATGTGTTTTTGTCACTTTATTTTTATTTATTTTCCAAATTCACTCAAATACATATATATTAATTTTTATAAGCAGAAAAATGTTATTTAAAATATGTTTCCTTCTCTCTGCTGTGCCAGGCTTGGTTAGGCACTAGGCACATATGAAAGGATATTTGATTATCCTAGTGTTCCAGGCAGGATCTTGGAAAACTTCTAGCCTGAGCCAGAACCAATGCCCAATGAACATTTGGCCTTGTTCCTCACAGAAGCGGCAGCTGTTTCTGTGACGCTGTGTGTCTGTTAGACACCCGCAGTAGGCTTCTTCTTAAAGTGATCACATCTTTTCTAAAATTGCTCTGGACACAACAGAACCGAACAGTATCTTAATGGTTTTGTTTCTTTGCATTCACTTTGAAGCTAAGCCCCTGAGTTTTCCTAGGGGTTCACATTTGGAATAGCCACATTTGATTTTTGGATTTTACTGGCTGTGCACCTTTGCGCTGATGTCCAAGCACCAGGGGTGAAAACTGGGACAGCCCGAAGGTCCGATTTCCAGGGAGCGGGGGGATCAGAGGAAAACCAGCCTCTCCCCTTCACCCCAACTGTGTGATCTTGGGAAGATTCCCAGACCTCACTGTGCCTCAGTTTTCTGATCTGCAAAATGGGCATCCTCTTCCTTGATCCTCTCTCCTCACAACTGTGAGACTCAAACAAGAGCACACATCAGGAGATGCTTTACAAACTGCAAATTCCCATCTAAGAGGCGGGAAGTACTTTTGAGTGTCTCAGCTATGAAGCCTCTAACACATCAAAAACGTAGGAGTCAGAAGAAGGACAGGAAATTGAGAACCTGACAATAATCCCTTATCAGCTCCAGAAATCACATTCAATTAGCAAGCACTGCCCTATGTAAGATTAGACTCATCATACTTCATCTTATTTTGTTAAATGACAAGTTCCTTTTGAGAGTGAAGATAAACCCCGTACAGCTGTCTAGACATGAGGATGGATGCTGACAAAGGGCGAGGCCAGACAGTGGGGGCCAAAGGTTCCCCTCAAGCAGTCCTTGCTTACCTGTCATGTTACAGCTGGAGCTGGACAGTCCCACAATGGGCTCTTTGGGAGGCCTCTGGCAGCCCCCATCTGAACCCTGTCTCTCTTGCCACACGTTTCTGACATACAGAGACAAATAGACACATAAAACCCTGGCGAGGAAGTCACAATACTTGCGCTTTGGGCATCAAGTGTCCCTGCCTTCTGGTTCCTCCCTCCCCAAGGAGAGTCATAGTGGACAGTCTCTAAGCGCCTTTCTTCTCTCAAAGCCTGGGCTCTCAGCTTCTCCTAGGCCTTCCCTGGGGAATTCCTCCCTCAGCTCCCCCATGGAGGCTAGAGGCCCCTTCTTGCCCCTCAGTCCTCTGCAGGGGAATGTCTTGTTTATATGGCTCATGATTCTTTCTCTCATTTTCTCTCGCCTTCATTCTCTGCCCGCCAGGAGTTCTCCCACTATCCTGTTCTCCCTGGAACCTTGGAGACGCTAGGTGAACCTTTGTGGAATGAAATGATTGATGGAACAAATAGAAGGAGTGAGTGAGGGGGCAGCCCCCAGATAGAAAGCATGGCCCAGAGTCACATGGCCCACCCTTCGCTATAGCTGGTGAACACAAGCCCCACCCTGGCTCATACCTCGGAGAATCTTCTGGAAGCCCCAGTGGAGGAAGCACCATCCCCCACACCTGGCCTGTGCTGGAATGGAGGATAAAGATTCAGCTTGGTACCCACAGGAAGCAGATGCACCCACGTCCTTGAGGAGCAGGCAGCCTGCTAGGAGACAGGCAGGTGACAAGAAAACAAAAGAGGGCAGCTGGGACAGGGCTCAGCAGCGCCGTGGGAAACAGAAGCCAGGAGTTCAGAGGCCTGGGGTGGAGGGATCTGGGAAGACCTCCCCGGGAAAGGGAGATCAGAGCGGAGGGGACTAACACTTCCAAGCAGCAAAGATGGATAAGCCAGCCAGCTGCCTGATTGACTTAGTCCTTACCAAAGGCTATTTCACAGGGAAGGAAATGGAGGCACAGGACCACACAGACACCTGCCCCAGGTCTTGTAACTGGTAAGTGACATGACTGGAATTCACACCGAGGCTCCACACCTGTCCTCAGATTTCCAAAATGATCTGTCACAGGCCAGTGCCTTTAGCACTGGAGTGTGCATGGGGAGATGCTCTGGGCTGAGGGTTTTGTGGCCCTTCCTGGGAGGAGGAAGCTCCAGGCCCTCCCAGCCCCCCAGTTCCCACTGCATGAAGCAAGCTGAAGCAGAGGGCGAGGGTTTCCCTTAGTAAGCAGCATTTGGATTTGAATGCCTGCCGCCGGCATGACATCTTTATCAATCTTCCTACAGGGCTACTCACGATTCGGCTTGGTACCCACATTCCCAGGGGGCCCCACAGCTGCTAGAACCCAGGCCCTGGCTGAGGCCACATCTCAGGGGACTCACTTCATTTTCTTCCGTGTCTTCTCCTGCATTTAAGTAGCCCAGCCAGAGTGCCAGTGCCCCAGAGAGGGGAAACCTCCCATTTCATTGACAATCATGGTTCCTGAATGTGAGTCTGGCACCTGCAGATCGGAGACCCACATGGAATCGAACGAGCAAAATGAGTCGCGGGGCCCTGTGGAGTCGGGGCGGCGGGATCTCTTCCAAGGCCTTCACCTTGGAGAGCAGGAAACAGAGGCCCCGAAGGGTGAGGCCTGCCCAAGGAGGTGCAGATCAGACTTGCCCCGGCCCCTGCCTCCTTAACATCAACCTCCTTGTTGCCATCTCAGTTGCTTCTATTAATCATTTGAAGGAAATCTGCATTTTTCTTGACCAGTTGGCAGGCTGGGCCCTGGGCTGGGCTGGACCCTGGGCTGGCGCATGTGCC
This sequence comes from Colobus angolensis palliatus, assembly GCF_000951035.1. Lineage (NCBI taxonomy): Eukaryota > Metazoa > Chordata > Mammalia > Primates > Cercopithecidae > Colobus > Colobus angolensis. The sequence continues at coordinate 4,026,180 of NW_012114522.1, read as the reverse complement.
CTCTGTTTCTTCACACTCGGTTGTCCTACTGGCTATTGTTCTGCCCTCTTGGTCCCAGTTTCATCCACTCTCTGGCCCCAGGAGGCTGATCCCAAGGATGATGTCCCTGGCTCCCTTGGCCTCTGGCTTCCAGCTGGGCTCAGCCAATGGGAGGCACAAGGAGGAGGCTGGAGAAAGGGAGGACAGAAGGTTCTAGAACTTACTCTCCACTCCATCAGGAGTAGGTCCGGCAGAGGCCAGGCTCCTCTACGGCAGCCCCCAGTTCTAGCTCTCCCAGCCTCCAGGAGCGGCAGTGCCCTCTCCTTGCCCCTGACCCTAGGGTGGTCACTGCTTCCCATGCTTGCCACCCTGTTCACCCCTTGTCCTGTCCCTGAGCAGGACACACCCTCTGCTTCCCAGGAGTGCACAGTCAGCTGCAGAAGGAGCTCCCGGGGTGGGAGGACAGCAGCCAGGCCAGGGCTTGAGGGGACCTGGAAAGGACAGGTGGGAGGGTTTAGTGCTTTCTTCACAAATCCCAAACCCTTAGACCTTCAATGCATCCCCTGTGCTGAATGACAAAAGACATGTGTAGAAAGTAACAGTTCCTCTTCAAAGTTTCCCTTCTTGTTAAATAATAAACATAAGTGTTAGAAATAATAGTTTCTTTTAAAGACTAACTTTATGCTAGACATGCTCACAGGCACATAATACATTCTATGTCCTTGTACTTTAACAAAAATATCCATGCTGGACGTACTCACAGGCATGTCCCAGCTCACAGCCTCTGCCCTTCCTTATTTGGGAATGCAATTACTTTTCTAAGTGCTTTCATAAGCAACTTCCTCTTTTCCTTTGTCTTTCTATTGCCTTTACCTATTTAGAAAAGTTTTAAACTGTTAGCCAATCAGGTTTCAGTTTAAATTGTGCGGTCTGGCTCCAGCCAATGGAGACAGGACACAGTAGCAGGGACAAACTGCATGAGGAATAAAAATTGCTTCCCTCCTTTGTTCAGATGTACTCTTGTATTCCATCTGCGATGAGCACCCTTTCTGCAGAAAGTAAACATTGCCTTGCTGAGATAATTAAATTCGCATTCAAGTTCATTTCTTTGTGACACTGGGGAATAAGCATTTACATATAACAACGTGGGAGGTGATAACACACATGGTGCTCTTGGCCAGTGCCCTTGGAGAGACCATCATCTAAATAAAGATGACAACCATGGAAGGTCACAGGCTTGGCCTCCACCTCATCAGAGGTCCCACCAACTCATTCGTGGAACCTATTTAAGACGAAAGGTGGAATATTCTGAACAGTAATGTCTTATTTTATTCTTCTTTTTATTATTTGAACAAATAGACTCCCTCAGTCACCTCTTTCCTGCTGAGACCCCATTCATGAGATGAGGAAGCTGAGCTGCGTGACCTCCAAGAATGACCTCCCTTCCTACTGACCCCACTTTTAGCAGTTGGAGAGTTTTATATCAAGCCCCCAGTAGGGCTGCAGATTTGTTGAGAACTCAATGCCCATGGGCCTGGAAGAGGCAGATGCTCTTAGATGAGGTGGCTGATGAGCAAGGAAGTTCAGCATAGGAGGAAAAGACCACAGTAATTGTGATGCTTGGGGCGCCTTGGGGAAAAAGAACGCAGCCTCCAGAAACACCCCTGGCAACCAGGCGACCTGTCCATGCAGCCACGCGCAGGATGCAAGCTCAAGCAACACATGGGAAAACAGTCCCCAAGAGGCTAGGGAGCCCCTTCAAATCATCGACTGGTGAGAGGCAGAGGCAGCTCCCACACTGCAGCCCTGAGGGCCTCCCACACTCACAACCCTTCCTTTTGCTGCCTCTGAGCTCCTTTTCATCCCCACTGGAGCCCCGGATGTGGATTCACCCAGGCTGCAGCCTAACCCTCCTCCAAGTCCTGGAGATGGAAGGAAACCCCAGGATACCAGCTGGATTGTCCCCCTGGGAGCCCCTGACAAAATTGGGACTGCTTTATCTGCTTTCAGTTTCAAAAAACTAAACTTAGAAAATCTAAAAGTGGGAGCTGTCAGCCCAGCCCCCAGGGTCTCTGCCAGCCAGCTGAGCCTCTGCAGGAGATCAGATGCATCCAGATGCAGGCACCTCTTCCAGGCACCCCTCACTTCCAGGAGGGTCTGTCCCCTCTGTGCGCCCACAGGATCGTATCAGTACCTCTACCTCCATGGTCAATTTGGGACGAATCCACCTACGTACCTGTTTTTCTCTCCCACAGGTCTGTGACCACCCATGGGGTTGGGGACACTTCTCTCTGTGACCCCAGCAAGAGGCACAAAGCAGGCAGTTAGTAAATGCTGGGGACCGACAGAGCGAGGCTCACACAGCATGTAAGCTTTGCAAGTGCGAAAATTCAATTAACTGAGGAACTGAAGAGGGAGCAACGGGAAGTGCTGCTAGAAGGAGTCTTTCAGCAGATAAGTGATGAAAGAATGATATTATAGGACACCTCAAATTCATAACTAATGAGTTCATGATCTAGGTATTGGGCAATAGGGATGCTAACATCACAGAAAGAGAGACAGCCAGGGCCGGGCATGGTGGCTCATGCCTGTAATCCCCACACTTTGGGAGGTCAAAGCAGATGTGTCACTTGAGGTCAGGATATCAAAACCAGCCTGACCAACATGGTGAAACCCTGCTTCCACTGAAAATACAAAAGACCGGGCGCAGTGGCTCACGCCTGTAATCCCAGCGCTTTGGGAGGCTGAGGCAGGCAGATCACGAGGTCAGGAGATCGAGACAATCCTGGCCAACGTGGTGAAATCCCGTCTCTACTAAAATACAAAAAATTAGCTGG